>NW_026947484.1:20062981-20500481 GCF_034190915.1 Cavia porcellus
TTGGTCTGTGTCTGTCTTTCTGCCTGTGAATTTGACTATCATTAGGATTGAAAAAAGCATCCCTGTGACACACACAGTGGAAGGACAAAATTTTCATTTACAGTTTCTATAGATTCAATTTGTTAATGGATGACTCCAAAGCACCATGGCATGGCACATCAGTGTTGCAAAGCAGATAAAGTTCATGGTGGGAAAGTCTACCGGTGCCAACAAGCAATGCAGGACCATAATTCATTCTACCACTTTGATATGAACTACACTCCTGAAGGCATATAATGCTCACTGAATTAATCTTAGTACACTGCATCATAGTATTACACCAGGAACCTATCTCAGTCTTCCACACTCTCCATCAAGGCACTTTTCAGAGAAAGGCCCAACTTTGAAGAATGAGGACTTTCCAGCAAACATCTAGACACCACCTAGACCAAGATTCAAGAAGAAATCACCAGGGAAGTTTGAAAATCCTTTAGGTGAATATAACCCAAACTGCAATATCTCAAATTTGACAGAAGCCACAGAGCATTGTTAAATGTGAAATTTATCAAAATATTGAAATGAGGATTGCAAGCCATCAGGATAACTCTCCAAGATCAGGAATTTGCAGTACAAATAGATTTTAATGCATGTGACAGAAAGACAAGCAAACACATTGGAGGAGAGACTTAAAAAAGAGAAAGGAAGTACAAGTCTATTGTATGTATCTTTTGTTCACACATGCCAATATTGGTATATACAAATAGAAAGATATAGATAGAAACACTTGTATGTATGTGTGTGTATATATATTTGTGTATAGGTTTTATCCCATCTTGTGATACTGAGTGTTTATAATCCTTTGAATGCAAAAATCAAGCCATTGAGAACATACCAGCCCCTATATAGCAGCCCTGGACAGATTCATGCAGGAGGATGACAAGTTCGCCTCATGCAATGAGAACTTTGTGCTCACTTCTCTTGAACATTCATCCAGAACAATGCACCTGGAAGAAAGGGAGCACCTTTATCTCATCCTACTGCCTGGACTAAGCCCCTGCTACAGATCCCATCATCTCCACCTAGGAGTTTCTGCCCTCGCAGCCATGGGCACTGGACCTATGGACCCCACGTTTGGGGGTTGAGACTCACAAGTCGAATGGGGATGGTAGACAGCTGCATTCAGCTTGGAAGCTTCTACAGAGCAGGGAGCCCAGCAAGGCAGGTCAGAATAGCTCTCAATTTCAGGAGGAGTAGTGCAGGGCTTTTGTAGGCCCTCAGGTGCAGTGGGCGGATCTGAAGAGTCCAGCCAGCTTTTGGCCACGCCTACTCAGGGCGGGGCCATCTCCAGGTGCTGGGGCTGGTTTCTCCACCCAACAGCCTCTTAGCTGCCTAGACTCACCTGCTGTAGTCACCTGTCATATCATCCTTCATGTGTTCCCTTTAGGCAGTGTGGCACTCACAGATATAGGAAATCATTGGGCAGAAGGGAAGGACTCTCTGTTCTTCTCTCTCTTTGGACTTTCCTCACCTCTCATCTAATGCAATTTCCACCACTCTGGTCCACCTGCTCTCTCGCCCTTTCATTGGATCCTGTGTCTTGCAAGGACTCTAAACCCCTTTCCACATGATCTGAGAACTAAATCTCTAGTCCCACACAAATCTCCTAACAGGTGCAATCCGATGCAAATTTGATGGGTTGGAGGCCATGCCTTATATCCCATCTTTTGCGAAGGATGCCCAGATGAACTGCAGGCTGTTTCAGCCAGCCTGGCATATATCATGAAGTCAAGGATACCCCCAAGCCATCAGTGACACAATATGTCAACACTCCAAAGTAAATGCATGAACACTGACACATAGAGGAGGACCCAAAATGGCATTTGATTCAGGCTTCAACTTAGAATTCAAACATGGAGTCAGCAGCAGATCTCTCATGTCCTTTTCCAATTCAAATTGATCTTGTCCTGTGTACCTCCTTCAAGATGGTAGCTCTCTTGTAGGTCCTATCTGTGAGATGGGTAGGAAGGCAGGTGGCTGGTTGTATATGGTGGTGATAGACAGGAGGAATTGGTGTGGAGAGCTGGGAGTGGAGTTGGTCACAACATGACAGCACTGATTCCCTGGGTTCTGCGTTTTTCCCATGCTTCTTCCATGGAGCTCAGGACACCTGATCGACATGAGTAGGTGTCATATCTTTGTGCTGGGCTTGTAGAGACCATGCAGGGCTCTCTTGACATTGACATGCTGGTGCTCTCAGGTCAGAGGCCAGGTCGTGCTCACCCCTTGCCCACAGAAGGGGATTTTTCATCCTCTTATGTACTTTCATCAAGAATCATGGTGCCCAAAGCTCATCATGGATCCACTCAAGACCACAGTCCAAAAAACACTAGTAAGAATACTTTGATTTTGCTTCCATTTTTCATTTCAAGATCTGTTAGAGATCAACCAGGACTTGATAGAAGCCCATGACCATAATCACGGCACCAGACAGGCTGAGATCGCAAGTTTGTCATTAATTCAACCACACTCTGTGATACACAGTGAGTTGGAGGCCAGCCTACAAGACACGGACTTGGTGCCTGCATACCTAAAAGAAAACAATATAAACATTGCAGCACACACAAGGCTCCTGGCATGGCTGAAGTCTTACAAATATTTCTTGCTTTTGATGGCACTCACATGACTAGGTTCATTCTGTGCTTCTCATCCTTTGACCTACTGTTCCCACAATATCCCATGCTGCTACTGAACATACAACCCTTGGGTTTCACGCACACAGCTTTAATGCATATTACTTGGTACCCACTACAGTAAAAGCTTTTCATTTATCTCATGCTTTTGAGCTCTCTCCTTGTCTTTTCAGCTCTCTCTCTCTCTCTCTCTCTCTCTCTCTCTCTCTCTCTCCCTGTTTCTGTTTTTCTCTCTTTCTCTAAGTCTCTGTACTTCTCTCTGCCTCATGCTCATATTTTCTCTCCATCTGAGTCTCTGTTCACCCTGTGCTATCACTCATTTTTATCCTTCAGTCTTTCTATTTCCATGTCACTCTCATTTACTATTTATATGTCTCTCTCTCTGTCTGTCCATCTGTCTATCTGTCTTTCTAGCTCTCTATCTCTGTCTCTCCATCTCTCTGTCATCTCTCTCTCTCTATCTCTCTCTCTCTCTCTCTCGCATCTTCTTTACTTTTCTGAATCTCATTCCCTCTAATTTTGGCACTTTACTTCCCATTCTCAGTATCTCTCTCTCTGTCTCTCTGTCTCTTTCTCATCTCTGTCTTTGTCTCTCTCTCTCTCTCTCTCTTGCTGTGTGTGTCTCTTTTTCACCCTCTGTCTGTCTGTCTGTCTGTCTCTCTCTCTTTCTCTCTATGACTCTCTCTCTGGCTCTCCCTCTCACTCTTGTTCTTGCTCTCTATGATCCCTCTATGTTGCCCTCACTCTCTTGGCAATCTCTGTGTTTTTGGTTAGATTTCCATTCACTCCTGCTTATTGCCTGTAGTGCATTCTTACTCAATTAAATACCTAGCCTTATTTTTTGTGGGTTCCCAGTTAAAAGCTTGCTAATTCCCTCAGTTCTCCTTCCTAGAATTCAACATGTGATGGTTTTGGCCCAGTCAAAACAGAGGCATGAACTGCAAGGACCAAGTGGCATTGTCTATTGACTAGATAGATTGAATCAGAATGTGTTTGTTGTAGTGGGGAAGGATATGGTATTTAGCATTTAGAGTTGCAGAGTATCTTGGTATACTACACTCAAAATGGTGTGCAAATGAATACAATAGGGTTTCACTGAAACGTGTCATTTAGGGCAGTCACAATTTATGGCAGGTGAAACCATTTAATGCATGCTTTATTGTTGCCTTGAAAATGGAGGAAAAGTGTTTGAGTCTCTGAATGTGATGGGTCTATATCAGCATTTGTCTCCTTGTGTTTCACTAGTAACAGAGCTTTGCCTATAGGTGCATGTCCCATAATGTAGATCTGGATGGTCACAGACGGGCATAGAGTCTTTTCTTAGCTCACTTGCTGGCCTTAAGGTAAGGCCAACTGCCCTCTCTCTACTCTTGGCCTCTCATTTCCTCCCTTGCTGTATTCAAAACACAGAAAAAGCAATTGAAATGATGGAGGAGGGGCTGAGAAAAATGTTGCTGTCCACAGCAAGTCTACCTTGGGTGCTAAAGGTCATTATCATGTGCACATGTTGAAAGGATGGTTCCAGGCCAGGCTGCTGTTGAGAGGGGTTGGGGTACTTATAATGTGGATCTTGGAGCAAGGAAATAAGGTCTTAGCAAGAGGCCATTTAATGTGGCTATGGTACCAAGCCTCCCTTTATCCTCCATTTTATTCTGTGTCACTAGTTGAGGGCATTCCTCTCACACCCACTGCTTGTTAGCGCCATTGCTGAGCCACAGGTCACAAAGACATGCAGTTGATCAGTCACCACCCAAAGCAGACCAAGCCATCATGCCAAAGAATCTTTCCCCATTGTTGCTTGCCCCTTGCCTACTATCTTAACAGCTTAGTGCAAGGGAAGTGTCTCCATAATTTTACAGATAAGACCCAGGGCTCCTCTGCCATTGAGGGACCTCATCACCCACTTGTGAGCTGTACGGTCAGAGCATCTTGCCCAGTTGCCAGGCTATGTGTGTTTGGTGGTTCACACAACCATGCACTCACATCTCCTTGAGAGATGGATGCAAGATGATGGCAGTAATTCAGAGCTCTTCCTCAACTGCATAGTCACATCATGTGAAAGCCACAGAGGATAGAATCCAATAAATAAAGGATTTACTCAGATGGATCTGGGATTTGTTGACTTTCTGCCTCAGCCTCCCAGTTAGCTGGAAACACAATTGCATGCCACCACTGTCTTAGTTTTTACTCATTGCTGAGACAAAATACCTGAAGCCCAAAGTTTGGAAAGGAAAGGTTTATTTCTTACAGTTTTTGGAGGTTTCAGTCCATACTCAGTTGGCTCCAAGGCAGGCTGGTATAGTTGGGCCACAGTTCACAGCGGCCACAAACAGCAAGCAGGAACCAGTAAAAAGCAAGACACACCTTCCTGCCATTCCATTACATCTTGGATCCACTCCTTTGCAGTGTAGCACTGACACCATCAGTCCAAGGACTAGACAATGAACCATCACAAATGCACAATGAAAATCATGAGGCCAGGGGGCCACAGACATAAACCATGACATTCCTCCCCTGGCCCCCAGTACTCATGAACTTAGTTTTTGCAAAAGACATTTAGTTCACCTCCAAGAGTTGCCAAAGCCCTAAGTTTCAACATTGCTGAAAAGTCCAAGTCTCCTCCAAGATGTATGGAAAGCTCCTAACTGTAACCCCTTGCACAAATGAAACAAGGTTAAACATTTGTGAAATGCAAAGGCACAAGATAAACATTACCATTCCAAAAGTTACAAGCAGGGAAATATAAAGCATTGGAAACAAAGCAAGTCCAACATCCAGCAGGGCAAACATTAAGTCCTAAAGTTCCATGCTCAGCATCTGAAGCAAACTAGTTGCAAACTCCAAAAGGCTTGTGTGATTCCACCCCCATGGCACTTCTGGTGATTTCAACTCCCACAGCTTTTTTCTTAAATCTTCTCTGCTTGCTTTTTGCAGCTTCCCTTGGATCATCCACATTCCAGGCTTTTCCAAACTTCTGGGGTCTCCACTGTACCTTTGGCTTCACCTTTACATCTTCAAAAATTTCCCTCTCAGTGATACATTGCTTGCCCTGCCAGACCCTGTGCAATTTAGGTGGAAGCCATCTTACCCTTAGAATTTGTGCATTTTCTTTGCACCTAAAATCAGCACCTTGTGGATGCTGCTAAGGTTTGCTGCTAGCTGGAGTAGTAGCCAGACCTTTCTCTTTCTTGGTGGTAGGGATCAGTTGCCTGGATCTCAGGGCTGTGTTTACCTGATTGTGAGGCAAAGCTTCTCTATGTTGCCACCATTCTGGAACATCATGTGGCCTCTATCACCATTCTTGGACCTCATGCAGCCTCTGTTGACATTCTGGAACCTGGTGCTCTGCAGCTTTCTCCTCTGAGAAAATTCTTTTACCTTTGCAGTGAGGCTGCAGAGGGTGGGGGATGCCCTTCCTGGGATGTCCCGGGGCCATCTTTCTTATCTCTCTGTTTCTCCTCAGCAATCAAAATCTCAACTCTGTCTTTGCAATACACAGCCTTCCTGGCATTTTCCTTCTGGCCAAACTCACAGTATTGTAAATTATCCTGCTGGGCTCTTTGCTCTTGATTTGCAACATAAAACTGGCTGAAAGCCCTCAACAATAGCCATGCCACAGACTCAATATTTGATTTCTTTTAAATTTCTTTTTCAAGATTAATCAGTCCATTGCCCTTTATCTGAGTCTCAGGCAAAATCTCTGGACATGAGCAAAATGCAGGCAAACTTTCTGCCAAGCCATAACACAAATCATGGGGAGTCCAACAACCAATGCAGCCCTTCTTCCCAGCAGAAACCTCAGAAGCCTGGTCTTTACCATAAGGCTATCAGCCTTCTTATCCCCTGAGCTCTGACCAGAATCTCCTCTACAGAACAGCCTAAGCTGCTCCAGCTGTATTCATCGAGGTGACATGTCTGACCTTTCCAAACTCTGCCCACAAGCCATTTCCAGGGCCTCTCAAAAAACATGGTCAGGTATAGTCACAGCAAACAACCCCACTCCTTGGTACCAAATTATTTCTTAGTTAGTTTTTACTCATTGCTGAGACAAAATACCTGTAGCCCAAAATTGGGAAAAGAAAGGTTTATTTCTTACAGTTTTTGAAGGTTAAGTCCATACTCAGTTGGCTCCAAGGCAGGCTGGCAAGGCAGGGCCACAGTTCCCAGAGGATGCAAACAGCAAGCAGGAACCAGAAAAGAGCAAGACACACCTTCTTCCTGCCATTACATTACATCCTGGCTCCACCCCTTTGTGGGTGTAGCCCTGACACCATCAATCTAAGGACTAGACAATGAACAATCACAAATGCACAGTGAAAATAATGAGGCCTGGGGGCCACAGACATAAACCATGACAACCGCTCTCAGTTGAGGCCAAAGAAAAGAGTCTTTCACTTTTCATACCAGAGGTGGGATTGAAAGACTTAAAGGAAATAGTCCAGCTGAGAAAATCACAGGGGAAGAAATGTGGATCAAGTGTATTAGACAAGCACTGCATCTAGAGAGCAAATCCTGCAATGCAGAGCCCAGGTGCACCATTGCCCTAGCGAGGGAGATGAAACAAGAGTGCTTTTGTAACTCTGAACTTGCACAGTGCTAAGTCTCTACAGCCAAAGCCACAAAAGCCTTTTCCCTTTCTTGAGCAAATAATGAAAAGATAAGAGAGCTAGCAGGTGTAAGCTATTTATTAGGCATTGGTAGAGGGGTGGGTAGGAAGCAAGAGCAAAGGCTCAGGGGGAATGTCCCAAGTATGCAGTGTTCCTGGTAGACTGCTGGGTGCCAGTTGGGGAGATCTGTTGTGGATTCTCTAATGCTGTTAGGTGATCGGACCTCGGAAACTTCTTCTGGCAGATGTGACACGTGTAGGGTCACTCCCTGCTGTGCCTTCTCATGTGTTGCTTCAGCTCATCTGAGCAGTTGAATCTCCACTCATATCCTTGCACATTGCATGCATAGGGCTTCTGGCCTGGGACGGGAAGAGAGAGAGAGAGAGAGAGAGAGAGAGAGAGAGAGAGAGAGAGAGAGAGAGCACAAGAGATGCTTGTCAGGCTGTGCTGGGCTGTGCTGGGCTGTGAGGCAGTCATTTGGGAAAGAACCAGGGAAAGGCTAAGTAAGAAGGAGTGGGAGAGGGAGAGACAGGGTGAAAGAGATTGGAAGCTGGAGAAGAGGAGAAGTTGTAGAACAAAATGAGCTGGAAGAACAAGAAGCAAAGTGTGGAGGACAGGAAGGAAGAAGAAAAGACAGCTGGAGATGAAACTCAGTGATAGAGCCTGGCATAAGAGTGAAGCTCTCATAGGGGAGAAGCTGGATTGAAGGCCCATCAACAGTATACAAGTGGAAACCATGAATGCCCAGGGAGCTCTGTGAAGCAAAATGCTGTGGTCAGTTAAACTATAACTGTATGGTTGGTGCTTGGTTACTAGGGCTCATCCGGGATTACACAGGGAACCCTCTCCACATGTTTTTTCAATGATCGATCAGCTTGAACCATCTGTAAGTCTTTTGTTCTTTGAACTTGAGTGGGCACGTTTGAAGGTGCAGACAAGCTTGGCTGGCTTCTTCTGCACTGGAGTGGGATGCCCTCTGGGAAAGGGCTTCTAGCCCATTTGTGATTTGCAATTTTTGTTCATTTGGTTTTGTACTTGCTATATTTTTACTCTGGAGCCATTTGCTTGTTTGAATCTGTTACCTCAGTATTAACATTCAGATTTCATTTATTCTCTGAAACTACTGTTGCAGGTTCCATGTGGCTTATTGGACTTAAGGGTCATAATGAAAATTTATTTCCCTTCCCAGGGCCCTAGGTCACTGAACCGTGGGCAGAAAAACCTTTGTTTGTGTCTTTAATGTTGGTCTTCTCTTTTGTGGCGCCTTGTTTAATGTTTTAGTCCTCAACTGATTATGTACAACCTCGGCATGACTTTCAAAATATTTTTCTTTCTGCTTAAAAGGTAAATATATATGGTTTTTAAAATCATATTGACTTTACCAAGTAGAACCAGGTCATACCGTTACTGAGCCAGTTTAAAAAAGTTACAGTTTTTAAAGTATACCATTTTAAGGTGATAAAAAGACAAAAAATGATTTAATATATTTTAGACTACTAAGAAAGTCACTTCAAGGATTTTGTTAAATGTTTTAATGTTGTCTAAAAAGCTAGAAAAAAGGTAATTGACTGGTAATAATTACAAAACAGAGAAAAAATGTATTCAAAATTTGACAGAATTGGATCAGTAAACCTTACCACAAAATGTTTCCATTAAAATAAGATTATATTCTAAAAAGGGATAAGATCTTGCTTCTCCATTCATCATCCCACTTTGGATGACTGCCAGCAGATGTTGCAGGTTTTGTTTACAGCAGAAGGGAGAGAGAACATTCATGCCTTGAGATAAAAGGAAGTGTGAATTCCATATGAAAACCAGTCCTCTGAATGCCAGAACCGTGTTTTCCCTTTGTTCTGCCCTGATTGGATAATCAGAGGTAAGAAGGCTCTCCTCTGGTATCGCCAGTTGTTCTCAGAAGCCTTTAAGGGCTGCCAGAAAACCCACCAACTTGTCCAAGGTAGCAGAGGTAAGACAATTAGATGATGGGTCCCCCTCAGGGTTTCTAAAAAGATTGCTAGAGGTCTATTACATTTGTATACCCATAGATCCAGTGGCAGCTAAAAATGCAAGAGCCATTGATATTCCCTTTGTAACTGTTGGCTCCTGATATTAAGCAAAATGCCCCTCAGTTAGTTATTAGAGTTTGCTTAAAACTGACTCTTTCCTCCCAGCGGGTGCAAACCATTCGACAGATTCCAATCTCTGTGACTAGAAAGCAAATGTGTGAATTTCTAGGAGCCATAGGATATTTTCTGCTTCAGATTACAGACTCATGAAACCAGGCTTTTAAGAAATCAGCCTTGAATGACCTCCCAAACTGGGGAATCACTGGCTGGGGAAAGTCCGTGGGCCCTTTGGAGCCCCAGGTAGACTTTAAGAACTCTCTTCCAGAGCACAAGGACCCTCCCAGAGCCCAGCCAAGCTACACTGTGCTTGGCAGGGTTCAGCCCTGCCCAGGACACACCCAGTAACCTCCCAAACTAGGAAACAGCTGGTTGGGTATCTGAGAGTAGGTGAAATGAGTTCCAGGTCATTGGTCTTCGCCTGGGGAGAGCTTCAACCCATCATCTACAGTGGTTAGGTGCCTGCCTAGCTACCTAAAACACTGCAGGTGGCATGGGAGGGCCTAAGGGCCTAACTGGACCAGGCTCAGCAACTTCCATTCAGTCCAGCAGCCTAAGGCATGGGAGACGATTTCCAACACATGCAGGGGAAGCCTTGGAACAACACTTGAAGCGTATAAATACAGGAAAATGACAAAGCAAAAGACCAAAATGCAATCTCAGAACTCTAGCCCATGCCACGAAACCTTAGGAGCTATGTACATAGAAGAAAATATATGCCATATACCTGAAATATCTAGAATAATAGCAACTGCAATATAGAAGCAACTCTAGGAAGCTTTAAAGGAATTGAAACTAGAAATAATCTCCCAGGAAAAAGAAGAATGATAAAAGTAATGAAAGAGATACTGAACATATCTAAAGAAGACACAGTTAAAAAATTGGAGGAACTAAACAAAAAGATAGAATGCCTGGATGAACAATAAAAGAAACAAACAGAATACATAAAGCAGATGCAAAGAGATATATAGAAAATCAAAAGTTCCATTGAAAGTTGTCAAAACCACCTCAATGAAAGTGAAGATAGAATTTCAGACCTAAAAGACAGAATTGCAGCTAGTGAACAGGAAAGGCAATATCTTTTAAAAATAACAAGGAACCAGGAAATAAAAATTCAACAGCTGCAAGATGATGCAAAGCAAAACAACATAGAATTGATAGGGATAAATGAAAAAGAAGGGGACAACATAAAAGATGTCAAGAGGATATTTAGAGATGTAATAGCTGAAAATTTCCCAAACATGAGAACGAAAACTGACATCAGGATCAGTGAAGCACATAGAACTCCAAATAGTCATAACCAAAATAAAACTACACCCAGACATATAATAATCACCATCCCAGAAATCCAACATAAGACTAGAATATTAAAAGCTGTCAGAGAGAAAAGACAGATCCCCTATAAAGGAAAACCTATCAGAATCACAGCAGACTTCTCAGCACAAACAATAAAGTCAATAAGAGCATGGATTGAAGTATTCCAGATCCTAAAGGAAAATGATTTCCAACCTAGAAGTAATGTACCCTGCAATACCGTCCTTCAAAATCAATGGAGAAATAAGGTACTTCCATGACAAAGAACACCTGAATAACTTTTACGATCACCAAGCCAAGCCTGCTAAGAATACTGAAAAACAGTTTAGATGCACTTGGGAAAAACCAATAAGCAAAGCAGACAATGAAACAGAACGGAAAGATAAATATTCAGCAGCAGAAAGATAACATGTGAGTGACAAACCAACATATAACATTTGTAACCATTAATGTAAATGGTCTCAGTGCACCAATTAAAAGAAACAGATTGGCAGAATGGATCAAGAAACAGCATTGAACCATATTCTGTCTACAAGAAACCCATAACCCAAAAGGATACTCAAACTGAAAGACAAAGGGTGGAAAACAATACTTCATGCAACAGGAACCCCCCAAAAAGTGGGGGTAGCTATTCTGTTTGCAGAAAATGTGAATTTCAAGCCAATAATGATCAGAAGCAATAAAGAAGGTCATTATATACTGGTTAGGGGAAAACTTCCAGAGGAAGAGATGACAATCTTAAATATATATGCAGCAAATTCTAGAGCACCCAGTTATATAAAGAAAGTATTAAAAGAAATATAAAACCAAATTAGCAGTAACACAATTATAACAGGAAACCATAACACAGCATTGACACCAAGGGACAGATCACACAGACAGAAAATCAGAAAAGAATTAACAGAACTGAATCAAACATGCGAACAAATGGACTTGATAGATATATACAGAGTGCTCCACCCAACAACACCAGAATACAAATTCTTCTCAGCAGTACATAGACATTTTCTAAAATAGGTCATGTATTAGACCACAGAATATGTTTAAATAAATGAAAAAGAGTTGAAATTATCCCACGTATGTTATCGGATCATAGCACCATGAAATTAGAAATGAATGATAAAAGATACAGCAAAAATCCCACAAACACATGGAAACTGAATAACACACTCTTGAGTAATCAGCAGGTCACAGGAGAAATAAAAGATGAAATTAAACAATACCTACAAGCAAACAAAAATACAAATACAATTTACCAGAATCTGTAGGATGCAGTGAAGGCTGTCCTCAGAGGGAAATTTATTGCACTGAGTTCCCATATCAGGAAAACAGAATGAATAAAAATAAATAACTTAATGCTACACCTCAAACATCTAGAAAAAGAAGATCAAGTCAAGCCCAAAGCCAAAAAGGGAGGAAAGTATAAAAATCAGAGCAGAAATTAATGCAATAAAGACTAAGAAAACAATCCAAAGAATCAATGGAAATCAAAGAGCTGCTCTTTTGAAAGAATAAATAAAACTGCTAAGTCCCTAGCAAACCTTATTATAAAAGGGAAGAAAAAGCTGAAATTCATGCAATAAGGAATGAAAAAGGTAAAAATCACCATAGACTCTGTAGAAATACAGAATATCATTAACACCTATTTCGAACACTTCTACCCTCACAGATTTGATAACACAGAAGAAATAGATAGATTCCTAGAAACATATGAACCTAGCTTTGGTAAAAGCTAGGTCAAGAAGATGTAAAACTGCCGAATAACCCAATATCTATTAATAAACTGAAAATGTAATTAAGTCCTTACCTACAAAGTAGGGCCCAGGCCCAGATGGATTCACTGAGGAATTCTACAAGAAACACAAAGAAAACTTACTACCGACACTCCTCAAACTCTTCAATGAAATTGAAAGGGAAGCAATCCTTCCTAAGTCATTCCTGGAAGCAAATATTACTCTAGTACCAAAACCTGAGAAAGACCTAAATAAAAAAGAGAACTACAGGCCAATCTCCCTAATGAAAAGAGATGCAAAAATTCTCAATAAAATATTGGCAAATAGGATGCAGCAAATCATCAAAAAGATTATACATCATGACCAAGTAGGATGCATCCCAGGCATGCAGAAATGGTTCACCATATGTAAATCAATAAATGTAATCCACAATATCAATAAAAGCAAATGTAAGAATCACATGATAATTTCTATAGATGCAAAAAATCTTTTGATAAGAACTTTACAGAAAATTGGAATATATGGTCTTTACCTCAATATGATAAAGGCCATCTATCACAAACCATCATTCAGTATCATAATAATGGTCAAAAATTGATGGCCTTTACCTTAAAATCAGGCACAAGACAAGGATGTCCCTTATCAATGCTCTTATTCAATATAACATTAAAATACTAGTCAGAGTAATTAGACAAGAGAGAAAAATAAAAGAGGTAAAGATAGGAAAAGAATTAAATTATCATTATTTGCAGACAACATGTTACTCTACATAGAGGACTCCAAAAACTCCATTGAAAGACTCTTAGATATAATAAATAAATTCAGCAATGTAGCTGGAACAAAATCAATGCTCAAAAATCAATAGCATTTCTATACACTAAGAACAAAATTATGGAGAGAGAAATTAGAGAAGCCACACCCTTCAAATTAACATCTAAAAATTGAAAGAGTTAGGAATTACTCTCATGAAAGAAGTGAAAGACCTATACAGGGAATAAATAATACACTGAAAAAAGAAATTGAAGACAATCTCAGAAAATGGAAGGACATCCCTTGCTCATGGATAAGGAGAATAAATATTGTGAAAATGGCCATTCTTCCAAAACTGTTATACAGATTCAATGCAATCCCAATGAAAATACCATCAACATACTTCACAGACCTAGAGAAATCACTCCTAAAATTCATCTGATACCTAGATATATACCTAGATACCTAGAATAGCAAAGGTAATTCCAGGCAGCAAAGTCAAGGCAGGAGACATCAAAATCCCTGACTTTAAATTACACTACAAAGCTACTGTAATAAAATCAACATGGTACTGGAATAAAAACAGATCTGAAGATCAATGAAATACACTAGAAGATACAACCACAACTACAAACACTCAACCACCTTATTTTTGATAAAGGGGCCAAACATGTTAACTGGAATAACGATAGTCTCTTTAATAAATTGTGCCTAAAACCTGGCTCTCCATGTGCTGAAAACTAAAACTAAACCCACCGCCTATCACCATATTTGCCTATCACCAAATCTGCCTATCACCAGATTTGAATATTAAAACAGAAACTCTAAATCTGTTAGAAGACAAAGTAGGTAAACATCTTGAAGACATAAGGGTAGGTAGAGAATTCATGACCAGTAATCAAACTGCATGGGAAATACTTCCCAAAATCAATAACTGGGATCACCTCTTATTAAAAAGTTTCTGCATGTCAAAAGAAATCTCCAGCATAGTGACAAGAAAAATCTTAGTGAACTGTCCCTTAGACAAAGGACTTCTGTCTAAAACATATAAAGAATTAAAAAATCCAGACCCCTAAATTCAAAGATCCAATCTAAAAATGGGCTTCTGAGATGAATACACAATTCTCAGATGAAGATATACAAAAGCAAATAAATACAAGAAAAATTGTTCCTCATCATTAGTCATTAGAGAAATGCACATTGAAACAACACTGAGATTACATCACACTCCAGAAAGAATAGCCAGGATCAAGAAAACTACCAACAAATATGTTGGAGAGGTTGTGGGGAAAAAGGAACACTGCTGAACTCTTTGTGGGAGTGTACACTGGTGCAACCACTGTGGAGGTCCGTCTGGAGATTCCTCAAAAAGTTGGGACTAGGGGTCCCATTCCATGCAGTTATTCCACTTCTGGGCATATTCCCAGAAGAACTGAAAATATCATAACACAATGATATATGTGCACCCATGTTAGTAGCAGCACAACTTGTAATAGCCAGATCTTGGAAACAACCTAAGTGTCCATGAACTGTGGAATGGATAAAAAAGATGTGGTATTCATATACAATGGAGTACTATTCAGCTGTAAAGAATGATCACATTGAGATATTTGCTAATAAATTGGTGCAACTTGGGACCATACTCATAAGCAAAATAAATCAAACTCACATGTATAAACACCATATAGTCTCCCTAGTGTAAGAAATAGTAAGTGTTCATCAGAGTTTATGGTAATCATGATTCCCCATTACATTGTTCTTAGGCCTTATAATGATCACATTGGTTAGTTGTAATGGGTTCATCCTTGTTTGTTTGATTTTATTAACTGTGATGCTATGAACAGCTATTTGAGGGAAATAAGTCATTATAATAGCAGGTACTGGTATAATATCATCCTACTCTGAAGTCCTACCATGCTTTTGCACTTCTTTTTCCATTGGCTCTATCATGTTGTACCTTATTGATTGTATTACATGTGAAAGTATAAACAAATTTTCTACGGAAAATGAGATAATATAGTAGCCATTGTTCGTTTTCTGTTATTTGGTTCTGAATGCCCTGTAATACTCTGGTTCTCTTGAATGTTTTTATACTGTTTTGTTATGTTTGATAATATTGTATATGAAGTTATATTCAACTATTTCAAAGAAAGAGACATTGTGGTAGTTACTGTTAATTACTGGTTGTCTTCTAGTGAAATTCTGTGTTGCTTGCATTGTTCTGATCTGATCTGCTTTGTTATGTCCTGTTTTGTCTTAATCTCTTTAAAATTGAAAAAAATCCTGCTTTCCAAACAGGATATGTTCGGATTTTGGGTCTGAAAGTCATAAGATTACACTGGTTGAGATCACAGGAAGATGAAGTCTCCTGCATAAGGAAAAGGTAATGATCCTCTTTGTTTCCCTGACAAGGAGATATAGATTGAAAACCCCAATGTCTATACAAATATTCTGTCTCTATGAACTGTGAACACCTACTAGTGTGATCAGAGGCTGGCTGTTGATTATGGGGTCAAAGATACCAACCAGTGGACTGTAATTTCTTTTGACTATGTAGGTCCCTGCAAGGCCCAGTTTATTTCTCTTCCATTAGCAACCAATCATGCAGCATGGCATGCAGACTGAACAACATTCTCTTCTGCCTATTTTTTTCTGGGAGGTCCTTTAATAGGGCACATAAATATATCTTAATTATCCCATGGATAATAATGTAGACTATAAATAATTCACCAGTGAAATAGTAATTTTCCAAGTTCCAAACAATGGATTATGTGGTACCTCCTTGAGGTCTCCATAAGGAAGAACACATAAGTACAAGATTATCAGATATATTTGGCAATTTTAAGCTTAAAAGAATCCTTGGAGAGTACAACAGTCCACTTTTCTGTAGGTTGATTGCTGTAAGAGCCCGGAACCGACTTGAAGTGGGACTGATGAATCCAGGCAGGCTTTCCAGCAACTTTGAAAATAGTTGGGGTGCTGAGGACCATGGTGTAAGGGTCTTTCCACCATGGTTCAAGAAATTCATGGTGATGTCTCTTAATGAGGACTAGTGTCCCAGATTCCACTGCAGGGTGTTCATTTTCAGAGTGGACTGCAGGCAGAAGATGTTGTTGTTGGAATACTCAGTGGATATAAGTTAGTCCTGGCTTGAGGGCATGGAGGGACTTATTGAGATCTTGATTAGCCAAATAAGCTAATTTTTCCTCAGAAATCTTAGGAATAAGTGGAAGAGGTCTCCCATATAGAGCTTCAAAAGTGGAACAACCTCCAATATAGGGAGTAGATTGTGCATACAAGAGGGCAAAAGGAAGGAGACTCACACAGTTCTTGCCAGTTTCCAATGCCATCTTAGTTATTACCATTTTTAAGGTCTGATTCATCCTTTCTACTTTTCCTGAACTTTGAGGCGAGTAAGAACAATGGAGTTTCCAATTGATCTACAAATCTTGGGTTAGTTTTTGAATTATCTGGGCTATAAAAGCTGGGCCATTGTCAGACCTCATGGATAAAGGGAGGCTGATTCATTGGACAACCTCATACAAAAGCTTTTTGACTACTGTCAGAGCTGACTCAGATTTAGTTGGAAAGTCTTTGACCTAGCTAGTGAAAGTATTAATCATTACTAGTAAATACTTATACCCTTGAAATCCAGGCTTCCCCATCTCTGTAAAGTCTACTTCCCAATGTTCTCTAGGCCTACTCCCATGATAATGAGTGGTTTCCTTTTGTTGCCGACATTTTGGGTTCATCAACTGGCACTGAGGGCACTTAAGGCTCACAGACTGAGTAAGCTTCGATAATGAGGGGTAAAGAAATGATCTCATAAAAGAGTAGCGAGTTTTGATCCTCCCATGTGAGTTGCCGTATGAGCTAGTTGCATAAGTTCTCATCCCAAGGCCTCAGGGAGGAGGACTGGCTTATCAGGCAGTTGGTTCAAGCCCTCAGGGATTCAGGCTTCCCTTGGAGTTGAGCTTCCAAATGCAAGTCTTTTTGAATGTAAAAGGGTTCTGACAGAGTAGGTGTAATCATCCCCAATGTCAGGGCTGTCTCAATCCCCACTGATTTTGTGGTCACTTTCCCCGGCAGTGGTGTCTGCCAGATTGTTTTCTCGTGTAAGAGGATCATCTCCCATTTGATGGGCTTTGTAGTGGATAATAGCCACCTTCCTTGGCATCCAAATAGCAGCTGACAAATCAAAGTTTGGGGAGCATTTTTGATCTTTTGCCCCCCTGAGGTGAATACACCTTGTTCCTGATAAATTGTCCCATGAACATCAGCAGTAGCAAATACATATATTTTCCTTCTGACAACTTGAGGGCCTCAGTAAGAGTTATGAGTTCAGCTCTTTGAGCTGATGTTACTGGCTCCAAGATTTGCTCCCATAGAATCTGAGAGTCTGTAGTGACGGCGGCTCCCAGGACTAGCTTACCTTGATAGATGTAACTAATTTCATCAGAGAAATATGATGGAATTCTGAGTAGTGGCTCATGCGTCAAATCTGGTTGAAGTCCTGTGAGATGATCAATGACCTCAATACAATTGTGGAGAGGCAAGGAGGGGTCATCATCAGGCAGCAGGGCAGCAGATTTAAGGCTTCTCTTTCCTTGAAACTGATAATAGTCGGATCCAGGAGCAGTGCTTGATAGTGTATAACTCAGGAGTTAGACAGCAATCAATCTGGTGGAGCCTTAATAAGAGTTTCCAGTGAATGAGAGGAGACAATTAAGCATTTTGTCCAAATGTCAACTTTTGGGCCTCTCTCACCAGGAGGGCCACCGAGGCAATCACATGCAAGCAAGGTGCCATCTGGCTGCCACAGTTTCAAATCTCTTGGAAAGATAGGCAAAAGCCTTTGCCATGGTCCTAAACTCTGGGTCAATACTCCTTTTGCTATCCCTCATTTTTCATCAATGTAGAAGAAAAAAGGGTTTTGCAAATTTGGCAGAGCCAGAGCTGGAGCTTCTGTTAAGGCTGATTTCAGTTGCCTAAAGGCCTGACCACTTCAGTTGCCAACCAGATCTGACCACTCTAGAGGGTATTTAGTGGCTCCTTTCTATGACTCATAAAGTGACTGGGCTATTGCAGCAAAGGTCATAATCCAAAGCCTACAATAACATACGGTTCCCAAAAATTCTCATACCTGCTTCTTAGTCACAGGGATGGGTATTTGCCAGACAGCTTGTATCCACTGAGAGGAAAGAGTCCACTTTCCTTCATGGATTTGGTAACCTAAGTAGGTTATTTGCTTTTGGCATAGCTGAGCCTTTTTAGCTGAGATCTTATAGCCCAACCTGTCTAGGGTCCTTAAGAGGCCTTAAGTGTCACCTGCACAACTTTCATATGAATCTGTTGCCACCAGAATGTCATCAACATATTGTAAGAGTTTCACATCTGGGTAGTCTCTCTGAAACCCAAAAGGTCTCTGGCCAAAGCCTCATCAAAAAGAGTGGGCACATTTTTCAAACCTTGTGGCATGCATGTCCAAGTCAATTGTTCTGACGTTCCTGTAGTGGGGTCAGTCAATTGAAACGCAAAGATAGGTTGACTACTAGAGCAATGGGCAGAGAGAAGAAGGCATCTTTTGATTCCAATACTGAGTACCAGATCTCTCAGGGCTCAAGAGGCTCAATAAAGTGTAGGGGTTAGGTACAGTAGGATGGAGAGTTACAACTCATTTGTTTACTTCCCTGAGATCTTGCACCAGGCAGTAATCCTGGGTGCCCAGCTTCTGAACAGGCTGCAAGGGGGTATTCCAGGGAGAGATGCAAGATTTTAATATACCATGTTCTTTTAGCCTTAGTATATGTCTGGCTATGCCTTGGCATGCCTTCAGACTGATATGACATTGCTTGAGCTGAATAGGAAGGGCTTGAGACATAAGCTCAGTCACCAAAGGGATTTGGTTCACTGCCAGACCAGAAGGATTATGTCCTGCCCAAACCCCAGGGATTTTCTGCATCCAGCAGTGCAGTAGCTCATTGTCATTTACAACTTTAGGACTTTACAATAATAAATGTTCTTCACCCTCAGGACATAGGGCAAGGACCTTGGCACCAAGGAATTCAGTTGGGCAATTGTCTATTTGCACTGTTTAGATGGCTGTTTCAAAACTGAGATGAACTTTTACTTTATGCAAGAGGTCTCAGCTTAGCAAGGGATTTGGGCATTCTGGGACTCAGAGGAATTCATGAGAGATAGTCTTTTGTCCTTGTTGGGCTGTGCAAGCTTGAAACTTTGGATATATCTTTGCGGTGCCAGTAACACCTAATACTTAATTTATTTCCTGTAGTGGTTCCTATGGGCCAAGTCAGAACCAAATGAGCAGTTCCAGAGTCCACTAAGAAATCAATTGGTTGGCCCCCTACAGTCAGAGTTAGCCTCGGCTCAGGGGGCACGAGAGCCCTGACTTCCCTAATCACGGGACAATAGAGTCATGGTTTCCATTTAAAGTTTGGCCTTCAGCTTGGGGCAATCCTTTCACCAGTGTCCCCTTTCCTTACAGTAGGCACATTAATCTTTACAAGTGGGCAAGACTTTGCATTTGTTTGGTTACTTTCTCAGTCAATATTTCTAATCCTTTCTCAATTTTTGATCTTTGGGATCTTCATGGTTGTCGAATACCTTCTGAGCTATTTCTAATAACTGACTAAGAGTCATTCCCTCAAATTTCTCAAGCCTTTGCAATTTTCATTTAATGTCTGGGGCCAACTGAGTTACAAAGGCAATATTGATGGCCCTTGCATTTTCAGGTGCCACTGGATCTATATGGGTATAAATGCAATAGGCCTCCTGTAGCCTTTCTGGAAACCCTGAGGAAGACTCATTAGCCAATTGCCTTACCTCTGAGACCTTGGGCAAATTGGTGGGTTTTGTGGCAGTGCCTTTAGGAGCTTCTAGGAAAAACTGGCGATACCAAACAAGAGCCTCCTTACCTTCAGTTGTGTTAGAATTCCAATGAGGTCAGGAAATTATGGTTCAGGCATTTGAAATCAGAGGATGAGTTCCCATCAGGATCATGTACTGCTTTTTGTCCTAGCCTGTGGATGCATCCCATCTCCTCCACTGTGAACAAGACCTGCAAAATCTGCTAACATTTGTACCAAGGGAGAGGATGGGTGAAAAAGATTGATTCTAAAAGATAATACCTTGAGGATTCTTAGAAAAAGATGGGGTTTGTTGTTTCCTATTGTAAATGTCAGAAGTAGCATGTGGGACACTGATAAACATTGGGGCTGAGGGATCCTCATAGTTAAGGATCTCATGCAGAGGAAGAAGGGCAGGAGTTGAGGTGGAGGACTCAGCCGATTCCAAATGCTAACTTCTGGTTTGGATAGGGCTAGGGATGTGAGAAGGGGGTTCTGGTTCTGGAGGAGCAGGCATCATTGCCAAGGGTCAGTAAGGTGATGGCAGAGGTCATTCCTCCTCTGGGATAGAATTGGTCACAACTCAGGATCAGGTTTTGGTTTCGTTTTTCATAGGTGCCAGCAGAGAGGGATTTACAAATTGAAGCTCAGACTCCTTGAGAAACTTTTTAAGCCAAGAAGGAGGATCACAAATGAGATCAATCCAAACCTGAATGTACACAATCTGGGCCAGGTGGGTCTGAGCTCCAAAGACATATTGTCGGATGGCCTGAGCTATGGAGAAATTAAAACTCCCTGCCAACGGCCAGTTAGGAACCCCAGCAGGCCACTGAAGGTCACAGGAAATACGGAGCTTTCCAGAATGTACTGGTTCTCCATATCCCCAGGCTCAATCCTTGAAATCTCTGAAATATTTAAGAACCAAGGTCAAGGGAGACAAAGGCTCTGATGATGATGCCTGACCCATAGTTATTAATAACCGGTCAATGACAATAACACAACACAAGGAACTACAGAAGACAAGAAAAAGACAAAAACACACACAAAGGCTTGTTGATACACAGTTGTCTAGTGATCTATAGGAAAACAATTTTCATTATAACCCCGAAGTCCAAGAAGCCACATGGAACCTGCAAGAGTAGTTTAAGAGAAATAAAAGAAACCTGAATGTTAGTACTGAGGTAACAAATTCCAACAAGCAAATGGCTCCTCAGTATAAATATACCAAGCACAAAACCAAATAGGCAAATGTGTCTCAAATCACAAATGTGGTAGAAGCCCTGTTTTGGAGGGTGTCCCACTCCAGGGCAGCAGAAGGAGCACCAGGCTCATCTGCAACTTCAAAAACACACATTTAAATTACAAAGAAAAAAGATCTAAATACTTACAGATTGTTTAAGTCCATCAATTGGTGAAACATAATGTGGGCAGTGGGTTCCTATTCAATCCCGGATGAGCCCCCAAATGTTGTACCCCAAAAGTGAGCCCTGAGATGTCCAAAAAAAAAAAAAAAACCAAGGCAAGACATCTTTTAAGAAGAAAATGAGTGCTTTTATTTAAATTGTCACCAGTGACACAGTGCAGATCGATTATGCAAAACTGTGTAACTGGGTTAGATTTTGGACAGACTTTTATAGCCCATTAACTGCAAGGTACATAGTGAGCATGAATGAGGAAGGCCTTTGTTCCCCTTGAGGTCAGAGATGTTTCATAGTTTGTGGTTAGCCCTTTTCTTCTTAAAAGAATTCACAGCACTTGGTCTGCTAATTCCATGAATATTTGTCTCCCATAAAGGAAACAAAGGTTGAAACAGCAACATTTGCTTCTCACAAAGGGAACAAAGGTTGACACACCAATACTTGTCTCTAACAAAGGAAACAAAGGTTGACACAGCAAACAGGTTAGTAGGGTGACAATGCATACAGAACAGTGTGGCAGCACTTCAGATAATTTATAACAATGTGGCCAGTACTCCAGGGTGGCAGGCTGCAGAAAACAGCTGCGTTTTCAAAGAGATTTTCAAAGAGAGTTACATGGTTACTATGGTGATAAGCATACTACAGGATGAAAAAGCTCTTTTTGCTAACCCTGGGCACTGCATGTGCCAGGATTTTAGGTGATGATCAGGTCATCTGTGTGTGTTCTTAGAATTAGGGTGTTGGTGGATGGGAGTAGCAAATGTGTGCTGTGAACCTGCACAGATCAGTGCCCAGTAGCGTCTGGGAGGCTGGGAGCCACGACCCAATCCCCAACACTCTTTCCAGTTTTTTCCACAGAGCTCTGGATTTGGGAACCACCAAACCAGACAGATAGATATCCCGCTGGAAATGACATTTGACTAGAGTCTGACATGGATTTTCGCATGAGACATACTAACCCACAACCGTCTCCTCTCATGTCCTTTGGTAAAGGGAGTGGGTTGATTTTTTCTAGTGCATGTGTATGTGGGGGGGCAGGTAGGGGCATGGCTCACCTGCTGGTTGGCTGGTTCTGCTTCTCTCTTGGGACTCCTACCGTGAGTGAGTGATTTCTCCTTGTTTCACAGTGCTACATTTGGAATAGAGAAATGCAATAAATTTCTCCATGGGGTAAAATTCAAGTAGAGTCTTGAGTTATTTGTTGGTGGAACATAGCAACTTCCTCACTGGGTGTGGGGGTTGGGCTTGTCTAACCCAGCCTTCAAGCCAGGATTCCTTCGTGGTGCTTGGAGGGGTGTGTGGGGGAGGGAGTAGGGGGTGGGATTTCATGGGGTTGGGGGCTTTTCTAAGCCACTGGCTGGATAACCCCAGCAGTCGCTACTCCTCGCCATCTGCTAGACCTGACCCTAACCCACTGTCCCGCAAATCCACGAGAACAACATAATGGCTCTCACAAAGGGAACAAAGGTTGATATCCTTCAGGAAATTATTTAGCTAGAATCTGACATTCACCAGTCACGGGCTCATCAGAACTAGGTGTCTTCAACCCTCTGAGGGAGGGTGGCAGCATAAGGTTCACACTAGGCTGTGCTACAGGCCCTCTAGGGGTCAGTCCCTCTAGGCAGTATTGGCACTACTCCCTCCTGAACCTCAGGGGAGGATCTGATATCAGGCTTCTCAGTGACCCCAATTGCATTCCAGTGTTGCTCCTCTTGTGGTGTAGGTAGTGGGCATAATGCATGTTGTCATATGAACACTAAGGTTCTATGCAGAGCCCAGGCTGAATGTAAGGGTAGGGGGGGGGGAAACAACATTGGAGGCACCATAGAGGGAGGCAAGACTGACAGCAGGGATTCATTCCACTGACTGTGCTTCCTTTTCAGAGGGACCTAGGCCAGTCCTGGCAGACACTGGATGCTGATCCAGCTCTATACACACACAGCCCTGAGTTCCCCTACATACAGCCCAAAGAGAAATAACAGACAGCACTTTTCACTATCTCTCTCATGTCCATGTTCGTCATCAGACACAGTCACCACATCAGGTGTCCAGACTTGGGACACCTGCTCTAGCACCCTTGGCAGAAGGACATAAGGGTGGCTGCCTCCTGGCCAGACAGACAGACAGATAAACAGATGGGGATGAGGCTGCAGGTTCCTCAAAGATCTGGTTCCAGGAAAAGTTGCCTGTCTGTGTCGGTACATTTCTTCATTCTGCACTTGCCACAGACAGTTGAAGGAGTTCGTCTATCTGTCTGTGTGCCACGTGTGCAGGCCATCTGGTGCTCCAAGATGGCCTCCTTCCTTGCTCATGGCCTTTACAGATCTCCTGACTCCTTGGCTGTCCAGTGAGGAGGACCCCACTGGGGCAAGACATCCCACTCTCATACACACATGGGCTTCCCCAGGAACAGGCAGGAATACATATATATATATATATATATATATATATATATATATATATATATATATCCAAGACAGGACACCTCAGAATGGTGTCCAGCAGCAGCCACCAGAGGTTGGAACAGAGCCTAGTGGTCTCGAGACTCCAACTGAAGCCTTGGCCCCACATGGGAAGCCCTGCACAAAAGAGATATACTCCTTGATCTGAGCCAACAGATGCTCACATTCCGCACTGATGGAATGACATGCCACGTGGTCATCTTAGAGAAATAGCTCTTGCTATCATGTCATCAGTTTCCCTGCCTGTCACTCTTCTGCCCAGATGAGACAGTGCCCCCTGGTGGGTAAATGGGACACTCACATCCCCAGAGGCACTGCCAAGGTCCTGTTGCTCTGACAACCCCATGGAGACCTTCCCTACCTGCCAACTCATAGGGGCAGGAAGAGAGCGAGGGAAGTTGGCTCTTGCAGTGTAGGGAGGGCTATGCTGTGCTGTGCTGTGCTGTATAGCCAGGCATGTCAGGCCAGGGCTTTCAGGCACTCATGGCTCACTCCTGTTTGCTGGGCAGTGGTTAGCATCTCAGGCCACACGTCGTTTCATATGGCATCACGAGTCATGAGCTCAAGAGAAAACATGGTGTTGTGATCTTTGGGGTAGATGGTGTGCTGGGCATCGAGCTCTAGCCTCTTAAAGGTGAAAAGAGAGACAGGGAAGAAACACTAGGCTCAGATGGGAGGCCACAGGCAATCCCAGGGAAGACGCTGGTACACATAAAAGCCGGCATCAGAGCACCTTCCCTAGCTTCCACAGCCTAAAACCCTAAGGCTGTGCCTAAGCCTATACCTAAGCCTAAGCCTAAGCCTGAGCCAAACGCTCCCAAATGAGGTGCCATCCCCCTTTCTGTGCCCCTCTCCTCATGGGATAAGTCCATCTCAGAACTTGTGTCTTGTGCAGAGTCTGTGATGTCTTTCTCTTTCCCTCTCTGTCTCAGTTGAGTTCTGGATCTCCCACTGTGCCTGGGTTTCTAGCTGCACTCTATGGTTGCCAGAAAGTGGAATAGGCGGTATTGGCAAAGTGAATGGTAAAGTGACAGAGCTTTTAAAAAAGAGAATCACAAAAGACCTCCTGTTGGAAACAATTTGGCTCAAATCTTTCAGTCATTTTCAGTTGACTGACACCTGAATCCTGCTTCTTTGGGTGAGCAGGTTTCCATTGTTTTCTCAGTCTGTAGGTACTACAGCTCATTCTGCTTTTCTAATGGGACTTGTACCCTGAGACATATTCCATTCTCCTCTGTCAAATCTAGGGCACTAGTGAATGAAGTGCCAGGCACAAAATGGACAGCATCAGTTATGCCAAACTACAACATGAGCCAGAGAGCAAAAAGAGGCAAAGGGACTGAAGTGTGTTCATCAATGATAGACACACAGAGTAATCCAAATAGACAGATGGATGCATTCTCAGTCCAGTGAGCTGAGCGGAGTGGAGCTGAGCTGAGAGGAACAGAGCTGGGTGACCACCACTCTCATGGATCCCTTGTTTCAAAGTCTCGCAGAGCAGCTGGGCCTGAACCAGGAAAAGAAAAAAATGTCACAAAGACTTTGAACTGACAGCAAACCACCAAAAGGAAAGATGTCCCACTGGGAAAGGTTAGCTAGAGTCTGACACTGATTTTGGGTTCGGCAGAAAGATAGACACCCACCCATCTGTCTCCCACGTCTTTGGTGGAGCGAGTGTGTGTGATTAAGGATCATTCTCCTTTTATCATTGGACTTATACCCTCCCTCCTTGAGTGATCTTCCATGTTTCACAAAGCTTTCAAACCCACAACCACCCAAAAAAGACAGAAAGACATCCCATTGGGAAAGACTGAGGGGAATCTTGCATTTATTTTTGAGGTTGCATGTGATTGTTAGTGTCAGGGTGAGTATCAAGAGATGTGTGTGTGTGTGTGTGTGTGTGTGTGTGTGTGTGTGTGTGTTGTTTGGGTTAGAATGAGGATCATGGGACTTAGATCCTCTCTCTCTGAGTGATTTTTCCATGTTTCACAAAGCTTTGGATCACAGAACTACCAAAAACACACAGACTGACACACATCCCGTTGGGAACGATGTGGCTAGCTAGGGTCTGACATTGTTTTTTGGTCAGCAGACACATATACCCATCCATCTCCTGCTTCTTTCCTCAAGCAAGTGAACGATCGAGCAGGTGGCTTTTGGTCCCATGTATGGGAGGGTGCTCCTCTTTCTGTTTTTCTAATGGCAGTGGGACTTGTTCCCTGAGTAGTTTTCTGCTCTCCTAAGTCAGATACCGGACAGGCACGAGTTACAGACAATCGGGGCTAGCGATCCAGAGTCAGATATGGGTCAGACACTAGTTACATACATGTGGGGCTTGCTCAAGATGGCATCCATCAGTGATACAGAGGTAAGTCAGACAGACAGACAGACAGACAGACAGACGTGTTTCAGAGTCTGACAGAGTGAATGAGTAAGAAAGTGGTCCCCAAGCAGCAAAGTCACAGAGCTTTTGAACAGAGCGAACCACAGAAAAGAAAGACATCCCATTGGAAACAAGATTTAGTTAGGATCTGGCATTGACTTTGTGTGGACAGACTGACAGGCATCACAGCCATCTCCTCCTGCTTCTTTGATTGCATGGAGAGAGGGTGACCTTTGATTTTTCTCTCTTCTGGGATCAGATACAGCAGGTCATCCAGTTTGTTCTGTTTTTGTCATGGGACTCACTCAGACCCTGAGCGATTTTCCACTTTTCCCTCCCTTCTCCCAGGTGGGTTTGTTCAGTGCAGGGCTCTAGAGAGGTGGCTTCAGTGTTCCAAGCACAGCACTGGGGAATGGAGCCAAGGGAAGGGAATGGCAAAATGGCAAAGGGCCCAGTGGAAGAGATTTCAAATGGAAGGAAAGAGCCTCCCGCTCGCCCAAGGCCTCAGAAGTGAGGTGAGGTGAGGGAGGCCCTAAGTCTGGCTCCCTCCCACCCTGAGGCCCTCCTGAATGGCTGCCATTCTGAGCGTGGCCCTCTGGCCATCCATCATCATGGCCTGCCCAACTCTTGCTTGGAGACCTGAAATGTGATCCTGAGCCCTAAAGACCCTGAGCCAGGCTAGAGAGACCCTGCCTCAAAAACACAGGTATGAGGCATCCTAGGAGCAAAACCCAGTGGTAGAGTGACCCTGGGTTCAGTTCTCAGAACCAAGGCAAGAATATCTAAACAAACTGCATAGTAAAAGCATCACACAATATTAGTTCCCAGGCCACAATGGAATTAAAATAGAAATTAGTAAGAGAGAGATAGCAAATCCCAAACTATTGAGATTAGAAACTATAGTTCTAACACATATGACAAAGAAAATAAGAGAAAATTTTTCCAAAAGAGAGATACTGAAACTCAGAAATCTAAGATTTCACATTAGGAAATTAGAAAAAGAAGAGAAACTTAGTTTCAAATCATAAAAGAAATCAGTGAAATTTAAAGCAGGAAATCCACAAAGAAGATCAGTGAAACCTACAAGGATTTTGATCATGAAAACAGTAAGCCTGTAGGATAGTTGAAAGAGAGAAAAAAAGGCATAAACTGGAAAAGACCATAACTACTGATCTCACAGACATTAAGGGGATAATAAAATAATATTATGAATAATTCATTTCTCACAAATTTGGTAATCTAAATCAAACGGACCAATTCTTTGAAGAATGCAATCTGTTAAACTCATTCCAGAAGAGAATGACAAGCCTACATGTACTAAAAAATTTAAAGTATAGCTAATAACTTTCCAAAAAAGAGAGCACTAGACTCAGATACATTCATTGGTGATTTCTACCAAAATTTGGAAGAATTTTATCAACTATCTTTTGTCTCTTCAAGAGACAAAAGCAGAGTAAGTAATTCATAACGTTCTATGAGGTCAGCTATGTTAGTCTAGTCTTTACTATAATGAAATATCCAAGACTGGGACTTAGGAAGAAAAGAAATGTTTTAATGCATAGTTTTGGAGACATAAAGTCCAAATAACATAGTGCCATCTCAGGCAAGAGCCCCCTTGACTAACCTTATAGCAGATAACAGTGATGTCATTCTCGACTTGCTTGACACTTATGTTGAGTTTGTGTTTCTTGAAATTGGAGAATGCATCTTAAAGAACAATGAAGATTAACAGCAAGAAAGATGTATTGAGATATAACTTAATAGCAGGAGTCCCAAAGTGGGTGGTCCCTGATGCCTTTTGTCAGAGGTTATTTATGTAGCAAAGTCACAATGTGGGTAAAACAGCTTTTTTATTTAAAGAAAAGGAAACAAAAAAAATACATGGAGATAAAAAAGGGTAGAAATAATACAAAATTATAGAAAAACAAATGGTAAGAAATTGCTGGTTGATAAGTTACACATTGTCATCTTAGAAATAGCTATTCAGGTTATAGAATTAAAGTATTTAGAATGACATTCAAAAAGTGACACTACAAACCGTTCTGCTCTATGATCTAACAAAAGCTCAGTAATATGGTTATCAGTCCTACACATTTGTTTTACATCTCAAAGAAGGTAAGATTAAACATATCAAAACAGAACAAAACAGTTAAAAAACAATTTAAAGAAATACAGATTTCAAAGCAAGTCCACTGCAGATCTTCACTGTCTATCTAACTGTCTCTAGTTTCTTACAAATAGTTGTCCCCATCTTCACCCACTTTATATACTTATTGCATATTATAGAACTAATCAAATCATTACAGGATGATGAAGGCTTTTTAGGTCGTCAAGTTCCAAATTAGGGAAGACAATAATAACGACCATCACATCTCTCATTCTCTTTGTGATAGCTGTCCCCATCTCTACATATGCTGAAATTGAACTCAAGAAACCAGTCCAATGTCATTCTAATCAGCAAACAATAGTATTGCTAGAATTTATATCATAATGCTACAAAATTAGCCTCGGGTTTCTTAGCGTCTCTTCCTCAGAATATCTGTTCATTACATCTTGCATTATATAATCTGTTCCTGTAAATAATTAAAAAAAAAACCCATGTGTGAATTTCTACATATATATCTATCCTCTCTGTATTATAGGGAAAACCAAGTCATAGCAAGACAGCAAAACAATTTCCTAGAAAAACATGCAATAGATAAGACATATAAGACCACAATATAGATGATCTTCCATAGTTACTATGTTTTCTCTTGTTATTTTCAATAGATTTGTCCACAACACCAGCTTGTTATAGTTAAACATAGTATCACCTATTTTTATAAAAACTTAACTTTGACAGCATTGTAGGATTTGAGAGCTATTACTAATTAATACCAGTATGGATATCCTTTACATCTTATCATCTTCAGAGTAGTTACCTCTACTTTTAGGGTTGATACTAACAAGCATACCAAATTCAAATAAAATCAGCCAAGGCCAACTCATAGTCTTATGATTCAGATTCAATTAAGATCAGTCATAGTAAGACAATGTAAGTAATACAGGATTTCAGTTTAAGTTAATAGGAAAGTAAGGATAGTTACCATGGTATAACCTGCTATTTTTGGGTCAAGATGTCTGTGCCCTCAAGTCTGACATGAGTGGACAGACCAGAACAAATTAAATTCAAACTAAATATGGTGATAAGACTACTGTGTCTTTTAAATCCTTATACACCATTAACAATGACCTCTGACTTTTTAAAATAGTGTTTCAGAGCTGTCTATACTAAAGACTGTAGCTTACCGTCTCTGCCTCATGTATGCTACTCCACTTTCCTACTATAATTTGTCCACCTTATTCCCTCATTCCACTGTCTGCCCCGTTCATTGAGGCCTCTCTGCCACTGTTGCTGGAATCCTGGTATCCCTTCCTCTCTTTCTCTGTAATGTCCTTCAGCACTCTCTGTAGGGTTGGATTGGTGGCCACGAACTCCCACAGCTCCTCCTTGTCTTGGGAGCATCTTATTTCTCCATTAATTCTGAGAGAGAGTTTTGATGGGTATATGAGCTTTGGTTGCATATTATTTTCTTTCAGGACTTGGAATATTTCTCCCCACTCCCTTCTTGACTTGAGTTTGTGTTGATAAGTCTGCTGTTATTTTGATAATTTTCCCATTGTAGGAAATCTGCATCTTTTCTCTGGCTGCTTTTAATATTCTGTTCTTTTGGTGGATTTCTGGAATCTTTATTATTATACGTCTAGGTGTAGATCTGTTTTGGTTGTAGGTAGCTGGTGTTCTGTATGCCTCTTTTATCTGGATATCATTTCTTTTTGCTATACATGGGAAATTTTACTTTAATATATCTGTGAATGTTCTTTGTATTTCATTTTTTATTGCTCCTGCTTCCTCACTCACATTCTTTATTCTTAAGTTATGTATCTTTTTGTCATCTTCTAGTTTTTGAACTGTTTCTTTCTGGTTCCTTGTTATTTTTAAGAGGCTTTTTCTTTCACGATCATATGCCATAAATCTCTCTTTAAGTTTCAGAAGGCTGTATTTAGTTTCTGTCAAGGCATTTTGCCAGTATTCAATGGAGTTTTTAGTTTCCTGGTATTCCCTTTGGATCTGTTTCATGTATTCTAAGTTATGTTTAAATTCTTCTTCAGAAGTTTCTCTTTCTTTTCTGATTTCCTCAGTTCTTCCGTCTGTGTTCTCTTGGGCGGGGCTTGTCATTTCTTTAATTAATCTCTTTATATCTTGCCTCACTTGGATCAGGAGTACAGCTTTAAATTCATCTATGAGATCATGGAGGTATTTTTTAATTTTGGCTGATGCTGTGTCGAGTAATGGATGGTTACTGTGCTTGTTCTCTTCAGTGTTTACTTTTCCTGGGCTTATTTTCTCATGTTGGGCAGCTGGAGATTTTTTTAATTTTTATCTCTTGTCATGTTTCTGGTTTCTTTCAGACTTGAGTGTCCTGGGGGTCTCTGGCCCTCCCGAATTGCTTAGGGCCTTTCAGAAGCATGCTGACTTGGGTTTTTGCTGTCCTCCCCAATTTGCTGTTATCTGGGGTAGGCTGGGATGCAGGGGCAGTACAGGCTAGCCTCCAGCCTCTGTGCCAGTCAAACCATAAATTAGGCTGTACTTTCTGGATGTCACTTGTTGGGAGCCGCGGCCGAGCCCAGTCGCCTTACTTGGCGGACGTGAGGCCTGTAGGAAAGAGCAAAGCCTGAGCTAGATTACCCCTCCCATCGAGTGTGCTAAGATGGCGCTTATCTCCTGCTTCCTGCTTGGTAAACAACCCGCCCTGTAAGATCTCCTGCTTCCTGCTTGGTAAACAACCCGCCCTGTAAGATCTCCTGCTTCCTGCTTGGTAAACAACCCGCCCTGTAAGATCTCCTGCTTCACAACCCGCCCTGTAAGATAGTCTGCCTAGCAACAACTGATGTTAGCCAATCAGCCCGCATCACGCGCTTTGAACTGATTGGCCACTGTAACCCTATAAAAGTGAGTGCCTCTCCCGCCACGAAAAAAGAAGCAGAAGAAGCACGCAAGGAGCCGCGGAGAGCGGACCGGTAGAGGCTTCGGGACAGACTGTAGGAAGAAGCACGCAAGGAGCCGCGGAGAGCGGACCAGTAGAGGCTTCGGGACAGACTGTAGGGAGAAGCACGCAAGGAGCCGCGGGGAGCGGACCAACAGAGGCTTCGGCCGGGAGGATTCCCGGGGCAGGCTGTACGGAGAAGGAAAATAAAAGAAAAGGTTGTCCACTGCCAGACTTTGTTGTGTGTCCTTCCTGCCGGCCGGGAGTGACACCGACAGTCACTGAGTTGTGACTATTATGTATCTGCTTATTGGGCCCCAAGCAGAGGCAGCTGACTAATGTCACTATGGCACAGAGTTCTGCCCAAATCCCAGCTGTTCTCTTCCAGACCTCTCTGTGACAGGAGCACCAGAACAGCAGATCTGCCCAAATCCAAGATGTCTTCCACTAGTTCTCTGTATGACACTGAAGCCAGCATGGCATCAGGCTCTGCCCAATTTCAAGATGTCTTCCACCAGACCTCCCTACAGGGGGACTCGGTGATGTCACCGAACTGTAGGTTCCGCCCAATTCTAAGATGTCTGCCGCCAGACTCTCTGTGTTATTGATGTCCCTGTGGTGGTGGGCACTGCCCAGTTCCAAGATGTTCTCTGGCCAACCTTAGCAGCTGCAGGGTCCCCAGTATTCACCAGGGTTCAGCGTAGGTCCTCCTCCCAGGTCCACCACACACCATGCCGCCCGCCCTCCCTGCACTCCCAGCACAGTGTGGAATGATCAGAAAACTGCACAGTGTTCGGCTTCAGAGCTCCAGAGCCTTTCACAATCTCCTCTGGTGCAGCGGGGCAGCCCTGGCTGCTTCTCGGGGTCCCAGGTCTCAGTTTCCAGCAATCACCAAAAGCCAACACAGCTTTTCCTGTTGGGTCCACAGGTCAGTTTGTTGATTTAAAGGCGCAGGATTTGCAGCCTCCCGTTATCAGCCTTCACAGTCTCAGCACGACTTTAAATCCTCCAGCTGCACTGTCTTGGTTAATATGAATCATTATCCATTCATCTGGCCCTCTCCATGTTGTCATATTCTAGCTTCTAATATGATTTCTCCGGAGAGACTCTCTGCCCAATCCCCTAGCAAGCCACCATTTTTTTCCCCCAGTCAAATCTGGTAAAACATAGCTTAAACTATAATCAACCCCTAGAATTACAAGTATAGCTGCTTAGTTCATATTGATCTAATAGAGACATGAGTCACATCACAAGAGTATATGAAAAGAACAAAGGCACTCAGGGAAGGAAGGGATGAGTCTAATGCTCTAGTCACCACCTCGGTGACCAATGTCTATCTGGACTTTACCAGACCAACTGTTACCAATCACAGTACCATCTCAGGTTACCATTTATGCCTCTGGCAAGCATGTAGGCCTGGTCACTGAATCTTTGTCTTGAGGCCTGATCTTCACTGGATGTCCCTCCAGTCACAGTTTTGGTGTGTTCTTGTCATTTGCCTTGACTCTCCTGAGGGCCTGTATATCAACCTCTAGTAGCAGTATGATGGTGGGAATATATGAGACATGGAGAGATCACATGACCAGACAGGATGCTAGAGAGAAATTCAGGGTCACACTGCCTCTTAAAACAAGTGTCACCAAATTAATGCAAGATCACACTTAATCTGTTCTGAAAGGACAGAGCCTTGTCATATAAAGGCCCCTCACCTTTGCCACACCAGAGACCACACACTGGTAACATAGGAACTCTCAGGGGACAAACTACATTGAAAGTATAGCAACATCATTACCCTGATAGCAAAAATCAGACAAAGATTTTACAAGAAAACTACAAATCTGTATCTTTCATGAGTCTAGATGCAATAATGCTTAACAAATATTAGCAAATCAAATAAAATAATACATGCAAAGAATTATACAAAATACCCTTGTGGAATTTACCTCAGGTGCGCAAGCCTGGTTCAACATTAAACAACTGATTTTCCAGGCATGGTGACACATGCTGGAATTCTAGCACTTGGGAGGCTAACACTGGAAGATCGCAAATTTGAAGCCAGCCCAGGCTAGTCTATATGGTGAGACCGTATTCCTCTAAAAATCAAACAAAAATTAATTTTTTTGTCTTTTTGAGACAAGGTCTTGCTATGCAGTTCATGCTGGCTTTGAGCTTACTTTGTAGCCCAGGCTGGTCTCAAACTTGCAATGATCCTCCTGCCTCAGCCTCTCGAGTGCTGGGATTACACACATGAACCACCATGCCCAGCTAACAAAAATTAATTTGTATAATTTATTTATTCCATAGGTTAAAGAAGAAAAATCATATGAACTTATCAATAGATTTTTAAAAAGCATCTGATAAAACTCCAAAACATCTATTCATGATAAAAAAAACTTTCAGTAAAGTAGAAACAGAGGTGTACATTCTTGTCTAGATAAAGAACTTCTATACCTATCTATATTTAACTATTATGGAAAGATGAGAAGCTGAAAGATTTTCTACTAAGCTCAGGAAAAAGGCAAAGATGCCCATGTTGTCTGTTTTTTGACATTTTTCTGGAAATCCTAGCTACTGAAATGAAAACAAAGGTATACAGATTTTAAAGGAAGAAATAAAACTATATTTATTCACCTTAACATGACAGTCTGTGTAGATAATATGAAGGAAGCAAGGAAAAACTGGAATTAATATGATTTACCAAATTTGTAAGACATAATGTTAATGTGCAATACCATTGCTTTCCTACATGCCACCAACAAATAGTGACATGTGGAATTAAAATAAATACCCTTTATGTCTGTATCCAAATGAAGGGAAAAAATTCAGATTTATGTGATTAAAACTTACAAAAGCCCAGTAAAAGAAATAAAATACCTAAATAAATGGTGAAATGATCCATTCATGGATAAGGAAGAAAAAGAAATCAGTTCTTCCCCAACTTCATCTACAGATTCAACATAATGTCAATAAAAATCTCAGAGTTATTATGTAGATGTCAACAAACTGAGCCTAAGAGGAGATAAAAGATGACCAAAATAGCCATCACAATATTGAAGAACAATGTCAGAAATATGATACTATCCAACTTGAAGAGTTACTATAAAACTCTAATAATTAAGAAAGTGTGCAGAATTAGCCAAATAGAAAAATATGCCAGTGTAAAAAATATAGAACTCAGAAATATACCCAAAGAAACATGGTCTTCTGAACTGTGACAAATGAGATAAGGAATTATAATACAGCAAAGATAGTCTTTTCAGCAAATAATGAGACAGCTAGGCAACATTATGTAGTTTTTAAAATCTAGATACAGCTCTTACAGTCTTCAGAGTAATCAACTCAAAATGGATGAATCATCTGAATGAAAAAGGCAAAACTTCAAAATACATAGGAAAAAATCTGTAAGAATTTTGGTTCAGCAAACAATTTACAGATACAATGCTAAATCAAGAAAAAGGACATTAATAAGCTGGAATGGGTTAAAATGAAAATCTTTGGATCTGTGAATAATTGGAGTGTAAGAATGAGAAAGCAAGCTATAGACTGGATGAAAATATTTCCAGAGGACATCAGACAAGGCAACGTTATTCAAAATATAAAAGAAACCATAAAACAGAAAAATCAACAATCTAGACAACCCTGGGAATGTAGCTATGGGATGTTTCACTAACGTTACAAACCCAACTGAAGCCAAACCAGAAACCAATCCTGAGGTTCCACTGTAATACCATCCAAGGTATCAACACATGCATGAGGGCAATTACAGATGCATGTGACAGACATTGTTTGGAGACACAAAGGTTATGAAGAGTGTCACTTTAATGGAAGCTCAAGATGAATGAGCAAAGAAAATCATGTTGCACATAATTTATATACCAAGAGATGCACACTGGGGTTTGTGTGGGGAGTTCCTGTGAAGGAGGCTCAGGTAAGGGGACCTCATGAAGTGACCTCACTTCCTGGAGAACGGAATGGAACCTGGTAGCCAGGCACCCACATTTCAAATGTAACAGCAGCCAGCTCACTTATTGGTTGACACAGTCAACTGGTGACAAAGCAGGATGTTCACAAGTTGTCTCCCAATGGGCCAAGTCCCAGGCTCTAGGGAGAGTGGGGACCAACACCATGTGTAGAGATGGTGGGCCAAACCTTACCTCAGAGGTCTCGGGCCACTGCCCCAGAAACAGAAAATGTGGCACACAGCAGCCTAGAGCAGGTAAGCAGGGGCCCTCCAACCATTCTCAGTCTACCAAGGTGACCCTAGATGCCTCCTAGGGTAGGTGAGATGAGGTATGGTGTCATGGGGTGTGGTGTGGTATGTTGTGGTGTGGCCAGCTCTGGTGTTGAAGTAGGAAACTTTTTTCCCTGTAAGTGAAACACCCTGTTGTGTCTGAAGAAGGGAAACACAATACAAAATTCACGCAAACAAACAACTTGATAAACTGCCTTTGTTTGACTTCTGCCTCTCACATGTGCCATGCCAAAAACCCATCCCCTGGACCAAATAGATATAAGTTGGAAACTGTACTTTGTTCTTTGCTTGGCCAGTTTGAAATCAGGAATTGAGCTGATACACAGCTAAAAATGAAATCCTATCCTTTCCCTAGGGCTCTCCTGTGTCTCATGTCCCACAACATTTCAGTGTACGTGCCATGTTCTGGTGGTCTATGTGTGTGTGTGTGTGTGTGTGTGTGTGTGTGTGTGTGTGTGTGTGTATCTGTGTCTGTGTGTGTATCTGTGTGTGTGTGATTGTGTCTGTGTGTGTGCTGTGTGTGCGTGTGAGTGTGTGTGTGTGTGTGTGTGTGTGTGTGTGAATATCCAGGACAACTGGGTTACACTCCTTTCCCTTCAGTGTATGGCCCTGAGTGACCTTGCAGTTGGTGTTTCCATGGTTGACTCCTCCTGCCACCCCGGTCCTGCTCAGGGTGAAAGTCAGCTATTCCTGAGCCCAGAAGAGCCCGTCAGTGTGGGGAGCTTCAGTACAGCATCAAGAAACCTAGAGAAGATGGTAAACTGCCTGGTGCCCACTCTACTGAGTGGGGACTCCTGCTTTCTGCTCAGCTTTTTGCTAAGCCACCACAGGTTTGGCACCACACAGCAGGCACTGGACTTCCTGTTCACAAGGTTGGTGTCTTCCAGTGCCAAGACTGGGGATGGGAGCCATCACTTCCTGCCTGGGTCTCTGAAGTCCCCTGCACCTCTAGGAACCCCAGTTTACTCTGGGCACCTGGGGTGCTCTTAGGTTCTCCCCGTGTGGAGTCAGCTGGACCAAAATGCATTAGCCCTGCAAGTGCCTGTTGCACAGCAGGCCAGCCAGTGCTCTGGAACTCTCCAGTGTGACTTCCAACCTCATGAAGAACTCTTAGCCTCAAGTGAGCTTCACTTGCCTGGGGCCCAGGGCAAAGCAGTTTACCTATGGGATAAAACTAACTGTTTTAGTATGTTTTAACAGCAATTTACACTGAGGGAAATATGGTTCTGAAGCATTATATGTAAACAGAGATTATAGATAAAAGAATTGAAAATGCAAAATAAATTTCATGAAACAGTTTTCAAGATAATGTACTACCTGAATTTTTCCAATACTCTTTCCTAACAATATTAGCAACTGTATAGAGTTATATTTCATTTTAAACTACTGTTCACCTTTAGAGGAAAAGAAATTGTACCTGAATGATGTTACATAAAATCAATTGTAAAAAATCAGGCAAATGAGTTGGCCCATTAATGAAAAACTAATTGAAGTTCTTTGTTAAGACAGAGGAAACCCAGAAGTAGCCTGAATCTGCAATTTATGAATTAAAATTTTCTCACAGGCAGGGCAGGTGGTAGCCCTAAGAATTGCATTCATTGCATTAAAAACACCATTGATTTCCATACAAGAGTTAACAAGAGGTAACATACTTGAAAACAACAAACAATGACATGCCAAACAATACTACAAACTGTAACATAAACAACACTGAGGTTAATACAAAACTAGCCTGCATCCAATCAACACCCAGCACCTACTCTTAAGGACCATTCACCCTAACCCAACTCTAGTACTTGACTGTGGAGTGCCCTCTCTCCATCAGCCTCCCTGGCTCTCCTGGCCCCTCTCCATGTAACCAGATGCCTCCTGGCCTGCTACCCACCACACACCTGCTGCTGATGTCTGAGAGATGCCTAAGGTGGGCTTTGGTGGAAAGGTATGGCCTAAAGTTGGAGGGCCAGGGATGGATTTGGTTTGAAGGCAAGGCCTGGGGCAGGTTTGGTGGGAAGATGAAGCTTAAGAATAACCAGGTGGGTGGATACTCATGTTCCAACTTACCCAGAAACTAGGTCCTGGATAAAGGCAGAAGTCCTGGAAGGAAGTTTTTACCCTGCTGAGGAGAAACAGGAACCAGTGCTGTGTCTGAACTCTTCTAGGCAGCTATCTGCAGGACATGAAGCGAGACTGACCACAGCACAAGCAGGGATAGAGTGGAAAGGGTCAGGAGAGAAGGTGGTACACTGAGGATGGAGCCTGTTTAAGGAATGAGGACAGATGTGGCCAGGGCACCTCAGCTGTGAGTTTCCACAGCCTGATCACAGCAGGGTTAGGGGCTAGGTCCTGGGAGGGCCACAGCCTGATCACAGCAGGGTTCATGAAGAAGAGGGGCATAGCCTGGGAGCTTCCCACAGGTTTATGGTACCAGAAAAGCTACCTGTGCACCCACCATAACCACCAAGTTACCCTCTAGGTGCATACACCTGTACTATAGGAATCTTAAGTATCCATGACACTCTTCCAGCATGACCAGAAGATTCTACAGAACCAAAGGACTGCAGAACACAGAATCCCCCTCACCAATTATAGGACCTAGAGTGATCTGGGTACTCTGCAAGGACTAGGTAGCCAGAATGATCCTCAAAGTCTCTGCTATCCAAAGTCTTCAGTGTAACCCTTACAAGTATTGCAATATCCAGAAGCCTCAGTGTGACTGTCCCAAGAAACATGATACCATGATACCCAGAATCTTACACAGGCCACAGCATTACAGTATACAGAATTCTTGGTGTATCCCCTCAAGGAGGAAGGTGCCCTAAATCCTCATGAAGCAGTGTACACAAATTCCTCATGAAGCAGTGTACACAAATCCCTCATGAAGCAGTGTACACAAATTCCAAACAAGATATACCCTAGAACTATAGTATCCAAAATTCTTCCTGTTTCTAGTCCCAACCACCACCACCACCACCACCACCATCAAATGGGATGCAATATCTTGAAACATCAACTTATTCCCATGGGATTACAATTCCCAGAAATTTTGTAACTCATCCCCTCTGGACTACATTACCCAGATTCCTCAATGTTGCTCAGGAATACAGATAACATGATCTTCAGCCAGTCCTTGCAGAGTCACTGTCCAGGGCCTAAGGATGACCATCCACTCCTGGTTATAACACACCTAGTCCTCAGTGGGATATGTAGGGGGGGTCTGAGGTCCTTTGGTCTAGTATGACTGCCCTTTTTCTAGACCCTTGTCTTTATATTTTTAGGAGCATTATGGATACGTTGAGAACATTTGACATTTTTGAACAACAGGTGAAAATTTTCCCCAGTGCCTTTGGAACTCAGTCTTACTATTTGTGCTATATAAAACTTAATCTTCAGGGTCAGTGATTTAGCTCAGTGGCATAAGTGCCTGCATGGCAAGCACAAGGTCATGATTTCAATCCCCAGTACCAAAAATAAAAAATAAAACTTTCAAAACTTCATTTTCAATCCAGGTGGTGATGTGTCAATGTTCCCAGTACTTGGAGGCTGAGGCAAAAGATTTACCATGAGTTCAAATCCTGCCTATGCTACATAAGTGAGTTCAAGTTCAACCTGACCTACACAGCAAGATGGTGTCTCAGAAAGATTTTTCATGTATTTTATAATTCTGTATCTTAAGTAATATTGGGGATGACATTTCCCTCAATGCTTTCATTGTGTATATTTTATGACTTTATTTTTCATGTCAAGATCTCTCAGTGCTTTGATTTTTGTCCAGTTAATTTTAATGCCAGTACAAATGCAGTTTTTACTTTTTGCTACTTGCTATCTATCTCCCAAGTTTAAAGCACAGTCTTTATTCTCTGATGTAGGAGACAGTTTGAGCAAATCCCCTTGAACACAGAACAATTGCTATAATAGTTAAACTGAGACTTTTTTCCATATAGTGATACGCACAGAGCTGAATATAGTATTTCATTATCTCTTCAATTGCATTGCAAATAAGGTCAGATGAAGTACTGATATAAGATCTCTAAGGCCAATGACAGTCTCCTGTTTCCTCGCCTAGTACTCTCTGTAAAAGATCTGAGCACAGTGAGACAGCAGAGCTACCCAGCTCCAGGAATGTTGGCTGGGTACAAGCCTCAAAGTAAGAAGGTATGATTTCCCGGAGCACAAAAGTTTATATATCAGAAACTGCAGCAACAGCCTCCTAAGCAATTTAAGTGCTACCTCAATTGAATTATGCAGGCCGAACTTCCTGCATGTCATTCTTCCTGCATTTTGCAAGGATGCTTTTCGCCTTACCTGGGTAACCAGCTCAAGTTACTCACATAGTTCCTGCATCCTCATTGTAACTCATCTTTGAATCACTTCCTTCTTTATGAGATGATAAATTCTAGGAGAGGCCTTGGATCAATGCCTTCATCTGTATATCCTCACTGAGATTAGGCTTAGGATCCCTTGGCTGCTCTTAAATTTAAATATATCTTGGTGATTTTACTCTCATCATGGGTTTCATTGGAGATGGTAAATAGGAATTGCCTGGATTACAATAACATTTCAATGGGATTAAAACATAACTTTCCAAATTGTGAGGAAGATTACAAGAGGGATTACAATACTTGGCTTGGAATATTCAATATTCACATTATAATACCCTGACTTCTGGTTTTAGCCACTGACTGAAATACAGTGCAATGCAATATGTAATAACACAATTTATATTTATACATTCATTTACCTTTGTACATAGATCAATATTGAGAATTCTTGTTTTCAATATTTTATATGGGGTCTTGATATGCAGTTAAGGCTGGCCTCAGACTATGTGGTACAGAATGTTCTTCAACTCACAGCAACTCCTCCTGCCTCAGCTTCCTAAGCACTGGGATTATAAGGTGTGTGCCACCATGTCTGGATCGAGGACTTTTAAAACTTTATCTAATGGTACATCAGCACCATCATAATTGTTTCACTATGGAGGGAATATAATATAATACAATATATTACATAATTTAGAACTAGCTAGGCTACATTAATATTATGTTTCAGGGTTTTTCTAGCTACATTTGCTATTTCATTTTCTTATATAATCTGCTATGGTTTCCACATCCACATCAAAACTCATATTGAAATTTAATTTCATTTGGAAATACTAAATACTTGCTAGCAGAAGGTGGTTAAGTATGAATAGAGTAACTCAGTCATAGGTTAATAGCTTACTGTCATCTGTCAAGTAGAACTCCTAGAAAAGCCATTTTGGCCCAGTGTTTGTATGCATCCCTATCCTTACAACTCTGCCTTGGTGTTATGCAGTGTATCCCCACCAGGAAGATGATACACTGCTAACCAGATTGTACCCCTTGACCATGAACCTTCAGAACCACAGACTGAGTAAGCCTTTATTCATTACAAATTATCCAGTCTGAAGCTCACAGTTATAGTAACAAAAATAGATTAACACATGGAGAATATGAATGGACTTCTTTACCTCCAGAAAATTCTTAAATTTACTGAATTTTTAAAATGTTTATTATTTTGAAGGTAGTAAAATACAACAGAACAAGGAACTGAGATGGTGCAGTGAAATTGGTATAGAACATCACAGCAGGTTACTGAGGTAACAGTAAAAGATACCATAGTATGTCTCGTAACTTCACAATAGTTGTTCTTTCAATCAGGTATAGCAAAATCAACCAAATGCAGAATGTTATAGAATTTATCAAAACAGAATATTGAATACATAAACACAATTAATCAGAACAAAACAAAAAAGTGATAACAATATTTGCCTTCAAAGACATGGTAGAAGGCAATCCCCCTATTTGCAATATTGCATATGGTCAACCTTTTAAGAGATGCTCAGACCTCTGGGCTCCCATTTGCTGACAGTGGGGTGAGATGTTTGATTCTCATCCAGTGTGCTGGTAGGTTTATGGCTGCTTACCAGGGAGGCAAGCTAGTTGCTTTGTTTCCCAGCCCCCTAAGTTCCAACATGGCGCAGATCTTGGGAGACACTGGTTGGTTCTTTCTTTGGGGTGGCCAAAACTTTCCCTTGCTTTCCCATGCTGCTTACCAGGGAGATGAGCTGGTTGCTTCTATTGACTTTTTTGAAATCACATTAAAATAAAATTTTTATGGCATGGCATTTTAAATAATTCTATTATTCTACATGTAAAACATTTTACTGTCATCTCACTTGAAAATAAGTTTGTAAATGTTAAGAAGAAGAAAATATCCTTACAAAGATCTTAAATATAAACTCTATGTAAATTTTGGAAATACTGTCATATCATGTCAAATCTCTAAGGATAATTGTCAAGCATATGATTGCTTGGATGTTCCCAGATTCTTGAAATTGTATATAAACAACATGAGATTCATAACTGATGTGTTTTCTTTTTGTGACTTGACTAGAACATCACTGAAAAAGGCCCTCCAGACTTTAATCAATGTGGTGTTTGGTACTAGGACTTGAACTCAGAACCTTGAACTTGCTAGGAAGATGCTTATGCCACTGAGCTATATCCCTGGCCCCTAATGAATGTCTTATACTTATTCTACATGACAGTTGTTATCTGAAATTACAGTAAGAAAAATTTGTAACTAAGTCAAGTTAAGATTTTTCAACCCATTCTCACAATGAATGCTGCATTAAAGATTCATCCAAAAACCAGGATAGAGCAAACAGCTGGTCATATGAATAGGTCCACAGGAATGGAAACACTGGACATTACTGGAACTGGGTAGCACAATGACCCAGTAGAGTCTTGGGCAGCTTGTGGGCCATGCATGACTTTTTTCCTTTCCTCTTACTGGTCCTCCAGCTCTTGGCAGGGTCCAAACTCAGACCACCTCCTCTGGGAAGCCCTCCCTCCTTCTCACACAATGTAATTTGTACTCCATCTCTGAGCCATCCTCTATACCAATAACATGATCTATGTTATTCAAAATACTTACATAAATGTCAAAAGTGTCTTTTAGTGGGGGGAAAGGGCTTTGATCTCTTTTTTCCCTACAGGAAAATAAAGCCATGAATTCAGGAAAGGACGTTAAGTTTGAATGAAAAGCCCTTCCATAGGAACACATTTCCTGGTTAAGCTGCTACCAGCCAAACTTACCACAATATGCCAAGTCCCCTGCCAGATGGGATGCTAAGGTAATCCAATGGTGCACCTGATGCAGCCTGGTGCAGAATAGATTCCACACTGGAGGCCTCCATGACCATGTTTCCAGGCGGAGCTTGGAGAGACTGATACTAGCCATCAGCTCTGGATGGCTGAAGGAGACGCTGTTGCTGCTCAAGTAGCCTGATGGGTGACCATGCCTTCTGAGAATTTTCTAAGAGTTCCTGTGTTGGGACCACTGATCAGACTAGCCTAGATTGTCCACAGAGTGGAAGTGAGTGTGTGAGGCCCCTCTAAGCAGGTGGACTTTGTATTCATCCTTATGTGCGCCAATTTTTTAGATAGGTTCTCACTCTGTGGTTCGAACTCACTACATAGCCCAGGCTAGCCTAGAACTCAGTGGTTCTCCTGCTTCCTAGACTGCTGGGATTATAGGCATGCACCACTGTGCTGGCATGAACCAATTAAAAAGGAAATTTTAAAAATGTGCATCTGGTCTAATCCAGTTAGACTCGAGTATTTATAAAAGAGAGACTAGTGGTGAGAGTGTGAAGGACCACCTGAGGATATGGCTAGGTACTCTCAAGTCAAAGAAAGAAGGCTGAATCAAGGCCAACAGTTCTCTGGAAGCTGTTGGTTTCAAGCAAGAGCCTACAGTGGTATCTTTCTATGGTGTGTTGGCCATTTTTGAACTTTAGAAATGTAACAGTAGGGCTGGGGATTTAGCTCAGCGGCATAATCACCTACCTGGCAAGCACAGGGTCGTGAGTTTGATCTTCATCTTTGGTATCAAAAAAGAAAGAAAGAAAGAAATGTAACAATGAATTCATTAAAAAGAGAAAATTCACCCCCTGGTGAGTCCACTGCCACAAGCCAGAGAAGAGGCCATGCCTCCTGATAAGTTCCCTCCCCAAGAAGAGGAAGCCACACACCCAAGGTTCAGAGCAGCTGCCCGGGAACTTCCCATCAAAGGAACCCAGTGTCTAGCCTAGTGCCCTGCACCACAGAATGCTCATCCAATACAGGAAACACCAGGGACTCAGCAACTGGCTGAGTCAAAGGAACAAAGGAAAATATCAAGGAAAAGGAGCAGGTTTCAATCACAGACCACCAGCCCACCCCCAGAACAAGTCCAGAAGATATAGACATCAAAGAAATTAGAAGTCACATGCTTGAAATTCCTGAAATGATAGCAACTGAAGTAAAAAGACAATTTAGTGCTTATATTGTTTCATGTGCTATTTGATTGGCTTTGCAAACCTGTGTCTGGTGGCCTGAGCATCAATTCAGTGGATAACAATATGCATTACAGTAACTAATGTTGATTTCCTACTTTCTTGTTTTTGAAATCTAGTATCATTTCCATGGTTTGTTTTGTTTTGCTTTATTGTTTTTCTGTATAAAATAAAAAAAGAAAAAAGCTAAGGAGAAATTCTACAGGCAATTTTTGCTTGTATTTCATTCCTCAGGCCTATGAGAAAATATTTTTTGAATCTATTTTATTTCAAAGAGAAAACAAAATTTCAAAACATGTCAGCCAGGTGCCAACAATGGTACATACCTTGTGCAATGTCATCCCCAGATCATTCACACAGAGCACAAGACATCTGCATTCAATTGTCAAAATAAGGCCAGCACAAAGCTTTCCTTGAGTGAACTCAGAGAAATCAGTGGTATACCTTAACTATCTTAAAAATATTTTTAAGTCAAATCTTTAATATATTTGTCAGAATTAGAAAAACAATACACTATATATTTTTGGAATATTTCCTCTAAGGTTTTACAATGTAAATATTTAATTTATCACTGACCACTTAAAATAGTATTAAATAGATAAAATATAAGAAAATCTCAGTGTAATTTTTCCACTTATTAATCCTAACTTTAACCTTACTCATATTCAAGTCAAACTTGAATCTCAACCCAAATCATAACTGTAACCCAAATTCTCTTATTTACTCATACTATAAGCGCTACTCTTTATTCTCAAAAATTACCCAAATCTCAAACCCTAACCCTCTTCACAAAAGTAAATATATTTACTAGGTGTGGTAGTGCACACCTATAATCCCAGCACTCAGAAGGCTGTAGCAAGACTGCCCTGCATTTGAGTAAGTTCCTGGCCTACATAGTAAGTTCAATAACAGATGGAGTGATGCAGTGAGACCCTGACTCAAATAAAAGTAAATATATTAATCATGTTGGGTTTATCAAATTAAATTTTCTGTGTCAATCTTGTGTAGACATCAAAGTACTGGACAACTTCTCCACAAGACACAAATCTGAGAACAAATTTGTATTCAAACTACACAAACAATTTGTAATGTCAGCAAGTAAGAATCTAACCAAAAATGGATAAATACCCGAACAGATACCAGGCCAAAGAAAGCATAATAATGTTCAGGGTACAATTTAATAGTATTCCTGCACGCCAGTCATGAACTCACTTTAAAAAGTCCCATTCATGATAGCCTAAAATATATATATATACCTAGGAATTGTCCAAAGGAATTAAAATTCCTGTATAACAAAAACTATGATCATTTGTTGAAAAGAGGTATTGAATATAGATTGAAATTAAAAATAGAATATCAGGGTCATATATACTTTGACTGTTTCTTGTGACATAACTCAACAAAACTGTTCCATTTAGAGAATGGAACTTGATTTTCTTTTCTTAGATCATATGTATACTACTATTGGAAACACCAACTTTGCATCCAATGAGCAAATATACAATGGCGTAATGAATGCTGGTTATTTCAAACTACTTGAGGTAAATAACCACATGTTGCATCTGGAATTATATTTGTGGGGATTTGTAATGATACTACCCAGTGTGATATCAGGTACATTTAGGAGTTCCCTGAGTAAAAATCATTTTATAGATGGTAACTTAGATTGACACAAGTACAATATATATGGTACCTAATATGTGCATGTCATCATCACTGTGGGAGAGACAGTCTCAACCTCAAGGGGCAGGTGATGTGAAGGGCAGTGATTATTTAGAGTCACAGTGGAAATTAGGATTACAGGCCAATCTAATCAGAAATTGAGGCCACTGCTTGAATATGATCTGAGTATTAGAGGGCACTTCATGGATATTGTCAGTACTAATGGCCACGTGGCCCATGTGATACAGGAAATCTCTGATTTACAAATGAGTTCCATTCCAGCAGAATTGTTTATGAGTCAGATTTGTTCATAAGCCAAGAAAGTGGATCATACATAGCACATGTGTGAAGTTTGAAATCTGAGATTCATAAGCCATGGATTTACTGTATTAGTGTTGTGACCAATGTGTAACTATTAAATTAGTGTTACAGGCCAATCCAGAGATTTTTATATCAGAAATTGAGGCCACTGCTTGAATATGATATGAGTATTAGAGGGCACTGCATGGATATTGTCAGTACTAATGGCCACATGGCCCATATGATACAGGAAGTCTGATTTACAAATGAGTTCCATTCCAGCAGAATTGTTTATGAGTCAGATTTGTTCATAAGCCAAGAAAGTGGATCATACATAGCACATATGTGAAGTTTGAAATCTGAGGTTCATAAGCCATGGATTTACTGTATTAGTGTTGGAACCAATGTGTAAATATTAAATTAGTGTTACAGGCTATATGGTGGGCATTAAATTAGCATTAAAGACAACAGTATGGATATTACATTAGTTATGATGCCACTGGGAGCTTCGTGTGAGACACACACATCTTGATCTCAGCATTTTGAAGCATGGAAAACACTGAGAACCTGTGTCAAAAAAGAGGAAAAACCCACATGTGGGTATCATATTAGCCTTGGTGCATGATGGGTCACAGTACGGACGTGGGTAGTAAGGGGTCGCATTGAGGGTACACTTACAGTACTAGGGATTGGTATGTTATGATATGTTCATACCAAGAGGCCACTCTGCAGATATTTTATGGCAGAGGACTCCACAGTGTGGCATCATGATGGCACAGAGGCCATATTGTTAAATTACCCTTGGGGCCACAATGTAGATGCTATCATTGAAAAACAGGCTATTCTATGGATATCAAACTCAGAAGCTACTCTGTGACTATTAAATGAATATTAGAGGCCCCTGTGTGGACATTAATATGAGAGGTCCAGAGTTAGATATCAGAGGTTCCTCTGTTGGTTTAACACTAGTACCTGAGGTCACTGTTTGAATTGTACTTTAGTACTGCAGGACACAGTAAGGAGATCACATCACTTACTCCAAGTCACGATGTGGACACTACTCTAGGGGACTTGTGCCTTGGGTGCCCAGGGGAAAAAGTGGTCATGACACCTACTGCATGAAGCCCTTCCTCTCCTGAGTTCTCCAACCCACACTTGAAACACAGGCAGGAAATTTGCATTCACAGGTCCACAACCAACACAGGCACCTCCTGCTCATCAGTTCTGAAGATGAGATGTGGGGCACTGTCCATGGACTCTGGTCTCTGGCATCCTCTACATGGCCACATCAGTTCAAAAAAAGTGGATGTGCCTGCCCTTTAGTGGTCATCAGGACTCAACACAGGAGGCTAGCAGACCCAGTTTCTGCTTGCCTTTGAATGGGAAAATCCCTTTCAAGAGAAAAGCAGAGCAGCAGACTGCTGCCAGCCTGACTCTAACACTTCCAGTGCCCAGACTGGCAAACAAGAAGTACAACCTCACAGCCCCCCTTCCATCACTGTAAGCAACAGGCTTATCAGGAGAAATACAGGCTGTGATGGTAGTTATAGAAGTGAAATGCAATTGGATGGCTGTGGTGCTTTGGTGTTTCACTAACATTTGCAGGTCTAGGGCCAGTGGTCTTATCACAAGTTCAGAGGATAGTGGTAGGCAGCATGGCATCCAGTGGGGATCTCCTTCTAAAGGTTGCAGCCATTGTTGACTCCCTATGGTCTTGTTTTGGAAGTCCTATATCATTTCCATTGTTTTGCTGGATTGGGTTTTGTTTTGTTCGATATGATCAACAAGCCAACTATGCAAAGAATACTGAATGATAGTTTAGATACACTTAGGAAAAAAAGACTAAGCAAAGAAGACAATTAAACAGAACAGAAAGATAAAGATGCAACAGCAGAAAGATAACATGCCAGCAATAAACCAGTTATAACCATTAATGTAAATGGTCTCAATTCACCAATTAAAAGAAACAGACTGGCAGAGTGGATCAAGAAACAACATCCAACTATATGCTGTCTACTAGAAACCCATTTAACCCAAAAGAATACTCACAGACTGAAAGTAAAAAGATGGAAAACAATACTTCAGGCAACAGGAACCCCCCAAAAAGTGGGGATAGCTATTCAGTTTGCAGACAATGTAAACTTCAAAGCAAGAATGATCAGAAGAGATAAAGAAGGTCATTGCATTCTGGCTAGGGGAAAATTTCAAGAGGAAGAGATAACAATCTTAAATATATATGCACCAAATTCCAGAGCACCCAGTTATATAAAGCAACTATTAGTAGAAATGAAAAGCCAAATTAGCAATAACAGAATCATAACTGAAGAACTTAACACATCATTAACAGCAAAGGACAGATCAACCAGACAGAAAATCAGCAAAGAAATAACAGAAATGAATCACAATTGTGAACAAATGGACTTGATAGACATATACAGAGTGTTTCATTCAACAACATCAGAATACACGTTCTTCTCAGCAGTACATGGGACATTCTCTAAAATAGACCATATACTAGCCCACAGAACATATTTAAATTAATGCAAAAGTGTTGAAATTATCCCTTGCATGTTATCAGACCATAGCGCCATGAAACTAGAAATTAATGATAAAAGAAACTGCAAAACCCCCACAAACACTTGGATATTGAATCATTCACTCGAGCAATCACTGGGTCACAGGGGGAATTAAAGAAGATATTAAACAATATCTACAATGAAATGAAAATACAAATACAAGTTACAAGAATCTATGAGATTCTATGAAAACTGTCCTCGGAGGAAAATTTATTACACTGAGTTCCCACATCAGGAAAACAGAACGAATACAAATAAATAACCTAATGCTACACCTCAAACATCTAGAAAAAGAAGAGGAAGTCATTCAAAGCCAAAAGAAGTGAGGAAATTATAAAAATCAGAGCAGAAATTAATGCAATAGAGACTAAGAAAACAATCCAAAGAATTGCTGAATCAAAGAGTTCGTTCTTTGAAAGAATAAATAAAATAGATCAACCCTTAGCCAACCTTATTTTTTAAAAGGAACTAAAAAGCACAAATTCATGAAAGAAGGACTGAGAAAGGTGAATTCTCTACAGACTCCATAAAAATACAGTAGATCATCAACATCTATTTCAAAAACCTCTACTCTCAGAGGTTTGATAACACAGAAGAAATAGGCAGATTCCTAGAAACATATGAAGTACCAAAGCTAGGTCAAGAAGATGTAAAATTGCTGAATTATCCAGTTTCTATTAATTAAGTTGAAAATGTAATTAAGTCCTTACCTACAAAGAAGAGCCAAGGCCCAGAGGGATTCACTGCAGAATTCTACCAGAAATACAAAGAAGACTTAATGCTGAGACTTCTCAAACTCTTCAATGAAATTGAAAGGGAAACAATCCTTCCTAAGTCATTCCTGGAAGCAAATATTACTCTAGTACCAAAACCTGAGAAAGACTCAAATAAAAATAATGAACTATAGACCAATCTTCCCAATGAACACAGATGCAAAAATTCTCAATAAAATATTGACAAATAGAATGCAGCAAATCATCAAGAAGATTATACACCATGACCAAATAGTATTCATCCCAGGCATGCAGGGATGGTTCAACATACATAAATCAATAAATGTAATCCACCACATCAATAAAGCCAAAATTAGGATCACATGATCATTTCTATAGATGCAGAAAAAACATTTGATAAGGTCCAACATTCATTTATGATAAGAACTTTACAGAAAATTGGAATAGATTGTCTTTACCTCAATAAAGACCTTCTATGACAAACCAATAGCCAGTGTCATACTAAATGGCCAAAAATTGAAGGCCTTTTCTTTAAAATTGGGCACAAGACAAGGATGTCCCTTATTAGTGCTTCTATTTAATATTGTACTGAAATACTAGCCAGAACAATTAGACAAGAGAGAGAAATAAAAGGGGTAAAGCTAGGAAAAGAAGTTAAATTATCATTGTTTGCAGATGACATGGTACTCTACATAGAAAAGACTCTTAGATATGATAAACAAATTCAGTAATGTAGCTGAATACAAGATCAATACTCAAAAATCAATAGCCTTCCTATACACTAACAACAAAATCACTGGCAGTGAAATAAGTGAAGCTACAACTATCACACTAGCAACCAAAAAATGAAATATTTAGGAAGCATTCTCATGAAAGACATGAAATGCCTCTATAGGGAAAATTATAATACACTGAAAAATGAAATTGAAGACAATCTCAGAAAATGGAAGGACATCCCTTGCTCATGGATAGGAAGAATAAGTATTGTGAAAATGGTCATTCTCCCAAAACTGTTATACAGATTCAATGCAGTCCTCCCAAAAATACTATCAACATAGCTCATAGATCTTGAGAAATCACTCTTAAAATTCATCTGAAGCAAGAAGAGAGCTAGAATAGCAAAGACAATTCTAACAGCAAAGGCAAAGCAGGAGGCATCACAATCCCTGACTTGAAGTTATACTACAAAGCAACTGTAGTAAAAACATGGTACTGGAATCAAAACAGCTGAAGATCAATGGGCTAGATTAGAAGATACAACCACGACTACAAACACAATCAACCACCTTATCTTTGATAAAGGGGGAAAACAGGTTCACTGGAACAATGACAGTCTCTTTAATAAATGGTGTTGGAAAAACTGGCTCTCCATATACCAAAACTAGAACTAGACCCATGTACTAAATTAAAATCTAAATGAGTCAAAGACCTGAACATTAAAAAAGAAACACTAAATCTATGGGAAGACAAATTCGGTAAAAACCTTGAAGATGTAGGGGTAGGTAGAGAATTCCTGAACAGGACTCAAACCACATGGTAAATACTTTCCAAAATCAATAACTGGGGTCACTTTTTATTAAAAAATTTCTGCATGTCAAAAGAAATCTCTGGCATAGTGACAAGAAAACCCACAAACTGGGAAAAAATCTTAGTGATCTGTCCCTCAGATGAAGGACTTCTGTCTAAAACATATAAAGAATTAAAAAATATCAGACCCCCAAAATTCAAAGATCCAATCCAAAAATGGGCATCTGAGATGAATACACAATTCTCAGGTGAAGAAATACAAAGGCAAATATATACATGAAAAAATGTTCATCATCATTAGTAGAGAAGTGCAAATTAAAACAATACAGAGATTTCATCTCACTCCAGAAAGAATAGCCAGCATCAAGAATATTACCCACAAAAAACGCTGGAGAGGCTGTGGGGAAAAAGGAACTTTTCTGCACTGTGGATGGGAATGTAGACTGGTGCAATGTAGACTGTGGAGGTCCATGTAGAAATTTCTCAAAAAGCTGGGATTGGAGATCCCATTCCACCCAGCTTTTCCATTTCTGGGCATATTCCCAGAATTGAAAATATCATACCACAATGATACATGTCTACTCATGTATACAGCAGCACAATTTGTAATAGCCAGATCTTGAAAACAACCTAAATGTTCTTCAACTGAGAAATGGATTTAAAAAGTTGTGGTATTTTTATACAATGGAGTGTTACTCAGCTATAAAGAATTATCACATTGAGATATTTATAAATAAATGGGTGCAGCTTGAGACCATACTCATAAGTGAAATAAATCAAACTCACATGTATAAATACCATATAGTCTCCCTAGCGTAAGAAATAGTAGGTAAGAGTTTATGGTAATCATGATCCCCCATTACATTGTTTTGAAGCCTGATAATGATCACGTTGGTTAGTTGTAATGGGTTTGTCCTTGTTTGTTTGATTTTTATTAACTTTGATGGTATGAACAGCTAATTTGAGGGAAACAAGCCATTATAATAGCCAGTACTGATATAATATCATCTTACTCTGAAGTCCTACCATGCTTTTGCACTTCTTTTTCCATTGGCTCTATCATGTTGTACCTTATTGGATTGTATTACATGTGAAAGTATAAACAAATTTTTTGTGGAAAATGAGATAATATAGTAGCCATTGTTTGTTTTCTGTTATTTGGTTCTGAATGCCCTGTAATATGCTCATTCTCTTGAATGTTTTTATACTATTTTGTTATGTTTGATATTACTGTATGTGAAGTTATACTCAACTATTTCAAAGAAAGAGACATTGTGGTAGTTACTGTCAATTATGGGTTGTCTTCTAGTGAAATTCTGTGTTGCTCATATTGTTCCATTCTGATCTGCTTTGTTATGCCCTGTCTTGTCTTAATATCTTTAAAATAAAAAAAAAATCCTGCTTTCCAAACAGGATATGTTCGGAATTTCGGTCTGAAAGTCATAAGATTACACTGGTTGAGATCACAGAAAGATGAAGTCTCCTGCATAAGGAAAAGGTAATGATCCTCTTTGTTTTCCTGCCAAGGAGATATAGTTTGACAACCCCAACATCTACAAAAATATTCTGTCTCGATGGACTGTGAACACCTACTAGTGTGATCAGAGGCTGGCTGTTGCTTTTGGGGGCAAAGATACCAACCAGTGGACGGTAATTTCTTTTGACTATGTAGGTCCCTGCAAGGCCTTGTTGGTTTCCATTCCATTAGCAAGCAATCGTGCAACGTGGCATGTAGACTGAACAACATTCTCTTCTGTCTAATTTTTGCTCAAAGGTCATTTAATATGGCACATAAATCTATCTTAATTATCCCATGAACAATAGCATTGTCTATCAATAATTCACCAGTGAAATAGTAATGTTCCAAGTTCCAAACAGTAGATTATGAGGTATCTCCTTGGGGTCTCCATAAGGAAGAACATATAAGAATAAGATTATCAAATACATTCGGCAATTTTAAGCTTTAAAGAATCCTTGGAGGTAACAACAGTCCACTTATCTGTAGGTTGATCATGTTCAGAGGCCAGAACCGACTTGAAGTGGAAATGATGAATCCAGTCTGGCTTTCCAACAACTTTAACCACAGTCAGAGTGCTGAGGACCATGGTGTAAGGGCCTTCCCACCATGGTTCAAGAGATTCATGGTGTTGTCTCTTGATGAGGACTAGTGTCCCAGGTTCCACTTCAGGGTGTTCATTTTCAGACTGGAGTGCAAGTGGAGGATGTTGTTGTTGCAATAATCAGTGGATGGAAGTTAGTACTGTCTTGAGGGCCTGGAGAGACTTATTGAGATCTTGATTAGCCATATCAGCTAATTTTTCTTCAGAAATCTTAGGAATGAGAGGAGGAGGTCTCCCTTAAAGAGCTTCAAAAGAGGGAACACCTGCAACATAGGAAGTATATTGCACACACAAGAGGGCAAAAGGAAGGAGACTCACACAGTTCTTGCCAGTTTCCAATGCCATCTTAGTCAATACCATTTTTAAGATCTTATTCATCCTTTCTGCTTGTCCTGAACTTTGAGTCCAGTAAGCACAATTGAGTTTCAAATTGATCTGTAAAGCTTGGGTTAGTTTTTGAGTTATCTGGGCTATAAAAGCTGGGACATTGTCATACCACATGGATAAAGTTAGGCTGAATCATGGGACAACCTCATGTAAAAGCTTTTGACCAGTATCAGAGCAGACTCAGATTTAGTGGGAAGGCTTTGACCCAGCTAGTGAAAGTATCAATCATTACGAGCAAATACTTATACCCTTGAAATCCAGGCTTCCCCATCTCTATAGTCTACTTCCCAATGTTCTCCAGGCATAGCCCCACAATAATGAGTGGTTTCTTTGGGTCGCTTTGGGTTCACCAACTGGCACTGAGGGCACCTAAGGCTCACAGATTGAGTAAGCTTTGATAACTGAGGGATAAAGAAATGATCTCATAAAAGGGTAGTGAATTTTGATCCTCCCATGTGAGTTGACCTATGAGCTTGTTGGATAAGTTCTCATCCCAAGGCCTCAGGGAAGAGTACTTGCTTATCAGGCTTATCATTCTAGCCCCCAGATATATCAGGCTTTGCTTGGAGTTGAGCTGCCAAATGAAAGTCTTTTTGAGTGTAAAAGGGCTCTGACAGAGTAGGTGGAATCAGCCCCAATCTCAGGGCTGTCTCAACACTTTTGTTGATTTCCCTGAGATCTTGCACCAGCCAGTAATCCTCGGTGCCCAGCTTCTGAACAGACAGCAAGGGGCCATTCCAGGGAGAGACACAAGATTTTAATATACCATATTCTTTTAACCTTAGTATATGTCTGGCTATGCCTTGATGCATCTTCAGACTGCTAGGATATTGCTTGAGCCGAATAGGAAGGGCTTGAGACATAAGCCCAGTTACCAAAGGGATTTGGTTCACTGCCAGACCAGGAGGATTATGTTCTGTCCAAACCCCAGGGATTTCCTGCATCCAGTGGTGCAATAGCTCATTGTCATTTAAAACTTTAGGACTTTACAATAATAAAAGTCCTTAAACCTCAGGATATAGGGCAAGGACCTTGGTGCCAAGGAGTTCCAGTGGGCCATTTTCCATTTGCACTGCTCAGGTGGCTGTTTCAAAACTGAGATGAACTTTTAGTTTAGGCAAGAGGTCTCAGCTTAGCAAGGGATCTGGGCATTCTGGGACACAGAGGAATTCATGAAAGATACTCTTTTGTCCTGCTTGGTCTGTACAAGCTTGAAAATTTTGGATATACCTTTTCAGTGCCAGTGGTTCCTAATACTTTTAATTTCTTTCCTGTAGGGGTTCCTATTCAGTTCCAAATCAGAACCGAATGAGCAGCTCCAGAGTCCACTAAGAAATCAATTGGTTGCCCCCCTACAGTCAGAGTTAGCCTGGGCATGGAGGGGGGGACATGAGAGCCCTGACTTCCCTAATCAAAGGATAATAGAACTTTCGTTCCATTTCCAGTTTGGCCTTCAGTTTGGGGAAGTCCTTTTGCCTGTGTCTGATTTCCTTACAGTAGGCACATTGATTTTTATCCATAGGTGGGCAAGACTTTGCATTTGTTTTGGTTACTTTCTCAGTCAATACTTCTAATACCTTCGTCTATTTTTGACCTTTGGGATCTTCACAGTTGTCAAATACCTTCTGAGCTATTTCTAACAACTGTCTAAGAGGCATTCCCTCAAATCCCTCTAGCCTTTGAAATTTTCATTTATTGTCTGGGGCCAACTGAGTTACAAAGGCAATATTAATGGCCCTTGTATTTTCGGGTGCCACTGGATCTATATGGGTATAAATGCAATAGGCCTCCTGTAGCCTTTCCAGAAATCTTGAGGGGGATTCATTAGCCAATTGCCTTATATCTGAGACCTTGGACAAATTGGTGGGTTTTCTTGCTGTGCTTTTAATGGCTTCTAGAAACAACTGGCAATACTAAACAAGAGACTCCTTATCTTCAGTTGTGTTAGGATTATAATCAGGTTGGGACAAAGGGAAATCATGGTTCAAGGGTTCGGGATCAGAGGATGAGTTCCCATCAGGATCACACACCAGTTTTTGTCCTAGCGTGTGGATGCATTCTCTCTCCTCTGCTGTGAACAAGACCTGCAAAATCTGCTAACAGTCATCTCAAGGGGGATGATGGGAGGAAAAGATTGATTCTAAAGAGAAATAATAACTTGAGGATCCTTAGAAAAAGAGTTTTTTTTTTTTTGCTTCCATTTGTAAAGGTCAGAAGTAGCAAATGGGACATAGGTAAATATTGGGGCTGAGGGATCCTTGGAGTTAGGTATCTCATGCAGCAGAAGAAGGGTGGGAGTTGAGCTGGAGGAATCACACATTTCCAAATGCTGATAACTTCTGGTTTGGATAGGGCTAGGGAGGTGAAAAGGGGGTACTGGTTGAGGAGGACCAGGCATCAGTGCCGAGGGTCAGTAAGGCTGCAACAGAGGTCCTTCCTCCTTGGTCGGGAGAATCAGTCACAACTCAGGCTCAAGTTTTGGTTTCATTTTCATAGGTGCCAAACAGATAGGGATTTCCAAATTGAAGCTCAGAATCCTTGAGAAACTTTTTAAGCCAACAAGGAGGATCACAAATGAGATCAATCCAAACCTGAATGTACACAATCTGGGCCAGGTGGGTCTGAGCTCCAAAGACATATTGTCAGATGGCCTGAGCTATGGAGAAATTAAAACTACCTGCCAAGACCAATTAGTAACCCCAGCAGGCCATTCAAGCTCACAGAAAATTTAGAACTTCCCAGAACATACTGGTTTTCCATATACTCAGGCTCAATTCTTGAAATCTCTGAAATGATTAAGAACCAAGATCAGGGGACACAAAACTCTGATGATGATGCCTGACCCATAGTTATCAATAACTGATCAATGACAATAACACAACACAAGGAACCACAGAAGACAAGAAAAGACAAAAACACACATGCAAAGTCTTCTTGATCCACAGTTGTCTGGCAACCTATAGGAAAACAATTTTCATTATAACCCTGAAGTCCAAGAAACCATGTGGAACCTGCAAGAGTAGTTTAAGAGAAATAAAAGAAACCTGAATGTTAGTACTGAGGTAACAGATTCAAACAAGCAAATAGTTCCACAGTATAAATATACCAAGCACAAAACCAAATAGGCAAAATGTCCCAAATCACAAATGTGGTAGAAGCCCTTTTTTGGAGGGTGTCCCAGGCTTGTCTGCACTTTCAAACATGCACACTTAAATTACAAAGAAAAAAGATCCAAATTCTTACAGATGTTTGAAGCCAATCATTTGGTGAAACATAATGTGGCGAGGGGGGCCCCTTCAATCCCAGATGATCCCCCAAATGTTGTACCCCAAAATGAGCCCTGAAATGTTGTCCAATAAAACAGCAAGACATCTTTTAAAAGGAAAATTTGTGCTTTTATTGAAGCTGACTCCAGTGACATAGTGCAGATCGAGTTTGCAAAGCTGTGTAACTGGGTTAGAATTTGGAAAGACTTTTATAGCCCATTAACTGCAAAGTACATAGTGAGCATGAATGAGGAAGGCCTTTGTTCCCCTTTGCTTGAGGTCAGAGATGTTTCATAGTCAGTGTTTAGCCCTTTTCTTCCTTAAAAGAATTCACAGCACTTGGTCTGCTAATTCCATGAACATTTGTCTCTAACAAAGGGAACATAGGTTGACAAACAAACAGGTTACTAGGGTGATGATGCAAACAAAACAGTGTGGCAGCACTTCAGTTAATTTATAACAATGGGGTGGGTACTTCAGCGTGGCTGGCTGCAGACAGCTGTGTTTTCAAAGAGAGTACATAGTTACTATGGTGATAAGCATACCACAGGATGACAAAGTTTTTTTTGCTAATGCATGACAGAGCAGAGCGGAGAACATCAGAGCAGAGCTGCATGTTCCAGGTTTATAGGTGATAATCAGGGCATCTGTGTGTGTTCTTAGAGTTAGGGTGTTGGTGGATGGGGGGTAGCACAGGTGTGTGGTGAACCTGGACCAATCGGAACCCAGTGCAAGTCCGGGAAGCTGAGAGCCAGGGAGTGAAACCTCAACACTCTTTTCAGGTTTTTCCACAGAGCTCTGGATCTGAGAACCACCAAAACAGACAGACAGATATCCCGCTGCAACTTAGATTCAGCTAGAGTCTGACACTGATTTTTCTCTCAGCATCAGACATACTGACAGACACCGGTCTCCTCTCACCTCCTTTGGTGAAGGAAAAGGGTTGATTTTTCTCTCCTGCGTGTGTGTGTGGGGGGGGGGGTGGAGGGGCGTGGCTCACCCTGCTCATTGGCTGGTTCTGCTTCTATCATGGGATTCCTACCATGAGTGAGCGATTGATCCATGTTTCTCAGTGCTACCTTGGAACAGAGAAACACAATAAATTTGTAGGTAGAGTCTCAAGTTGTTTTTTGATGTAACAGAGAAACTTCCTCCCTGTGTGTAGGTGTTCCGGGGTGTCTAATCCAGCCTCAGAGTTGAGTTTCCTTTGTGGTGGGTGGGTGGGGAAGGGAGTAGGGGGTCGGGATTCACAGGCTTGGAGGCTCCTCTCAGCTACTGACTGGCTTAGCCCACTAGTTGATAATTCTCCCCCTCTGCTAGACCTAAACCTAACCACAATGGGCCATGCCCTCGCCCTAACCCACTGCTCCCCAAATCCTCAAAAACAACATCCTGGCTCCAGACATGCCCCTGGAAATGATTTAGCTAGAATCTGATATTCATCAGTCATGGACTCTTCAGACCTAGCTATCTGCAACCCTCTGTGGGCAGATGGCATCATAAGGTTCACACTAGGCTGTGCTGCAGTCCCTCTAGTGGTCAGTCCCTCTAGGTGGTATTGGCACTGCTCCCTCCTGAACCTCAGTGGAGGATCTGATATCAGGCTGCTCAGTGACCCCAACTCCCTTCCAGTGTTGGTCCTCCTGTGAGGTAGGTAGTGGGCACAATGTAGACCCTTATATGAGCCTGAAGGTTCTATGAAGAACCCATGCTAAAGGTAAGGGTAGGGGGAAAAAACATCATTGGAAGCCCCATGGAGGGAGGGAAGACTGACAGCATGGATTCTTTCCAGTGGCTGTGCCTCCTTTTCAGAGGGACTTACGCCAGTAGTGGCAGACACCAGATGCTGACCCAGACCTATACACACACTACCCAGAGTTCCCCTATATGTAGCCCAAAGAGAGAGACTGCATACAGTGCTTTCCATTATCTCTCTCATGTTCCTGTTCATCATCAGACACAGCTACCACATCAGGTGTCCTGACTTGGGACACCTGCTCTGGCGTCCTTGGTAGCAGGCACCAGGGTGATTCCCTCCGGCCTGTCAGACAGACAGACAAACAGATGGGGACAAGGCTGCAGGTTCCTTGAAGACCTGGGCTCAGGAAAACTTGCCTATCTGTATGTGGTACTGTTCTTCATTCTGCACTTGCCACAGACAGGTGAACAAGTCCTTCTGTCTGTGTGCCTCCTGTGCAGTCCATCTGGTGCTCCGAGATGGCCTCCTTCCTTGGTCATGGCCTTACAGATATCCTGAAACTTTGACCTGTCCAGTGAGCAGAGCCTGGCTGGGGCAAGTCATCCACTCTCACACACACATGGGTTCTCCCAGGAACAGGCAGGGAGACAAATATTTATAGTCAAGAGAGGGCACCTAGAGTGGTGTCCAACAGCAGCCACTAGAGGTTGGAACGCAGCCTATGGGCCTCCAGACTCCAACTGAAGCCTCGGCCCCACACAGGAAGCCCTACACAAAAGAGATATACTTCTCGATCTGAACCAACAGATGCACACATTCGGCACTGACCGAATTCCATGCCACATAGTCATCTATGAGAGAGAAATAGCCTTCACTACCCTGTCATTGGTTTCCCTTCCTGCCATTCTTCTACCCAGATGAAACAGTGCTCCCTGGTGGGTAAAGGGGACATTCACATTCCCAGAGGCACTGCCAGAGTCCAGGTGCTCTCACAACCCCATGGAGACCTTCCCTGCTTTCTAACTCCTAGGGGCAGGAAGAGAGCTAGAGAATGTGGCCCCTGCAATGGAGGGAGGGCTATACTGTGCTGTGCTGTGCTGTGCTGTACAGCCAGGCATGTCAGGCCAGGGCTGCCGGGCACTCAAGGCTCCTCTTTGCAGGGCAGTGGTTAGCATCTCAGGGCACACGTTGTTTCATCCAGTATCATGAGTCATGAGTACCACAGCAAAGGGGGTGTGATCCTTGGAACTGATGGCTTTCTTCACAGCTATTTCCTGCCTCTTATGGGTGAAAAGAGAGATGGGGAAAAAACGCTGGGATCACATGTGAGGCCACAGGCAACCCCAGGGAAATGCAGGCCCCCAGAAAAGCTGGTGTCAGATCACCTTCCCTGGCTTGCACAGCCTGAAGCCCTAATGCTGAGCCTAACCCTAAGCCTAGGCCTAAACGTAAGCCTAAGCCTAACCTTCCCAAAGAGGGTGCCATACTTCCTTCTGTGCATCCCAACATGTGACTGGTCCATCTGATGAATATGTCATGTGCTGTGTCTGTGATATCTTTCTGTGCCTTTCTCGGTTTCCATTGAGTTCTGGGTCTTTGGCTGTGGCTGGGTTCACAGCTGCATCCACTGGTGGCCAGAATTATGGAATAGGCAGCATTGTCAGAGTGAACTGGAAAGTGATAGAATCTTTAAAAGAGAGAATCACAAAGATATACAGTTCCAAACAATTTGACTGGAATCTTTCATTCATTTTCTGTTGACTGACACCTGTATCCGCCTCCTTTGGTTGAGAAGGTTTTCATTCTTCTCATTCCGCTTTTTTAATGGGATTTGTACCCTGAGTCATCTTCCACTTTCCTGGGTCAAATACAGGGCACTATTAAGATGAAGTGCCAGGCACAAGATAGGCACTGTCACTTATGCCAAGCTACAACATTGTCCAGAGATCAAAAAGAGACAAAGGGACTTAAGTGGGTTTGTGAATGACAGACAAAAAGGAATTCCAACAGCCAGATGGATGCATTCCCAGTCCAGTGAGGTGAGGTGAGCTGAGCTGAGCTGAGCTGAGCTGAGAGGAGGAGAGCTGGGTGACTACCACTCTTGTGGATCCCTTGTTTCAAAATCTCAAAGAGTGGCTGGCTGGCCCTGAGCCAGGAAAAAAAGTAACAAAGACTTTGAACAGACAGTGAACCACCAATAGGAACAATGTCCCACTGGGAAAGTTTTAGCTAGAGTCTGACACTGATTTTTCAGTCAGAAGACATACAGAAAGACAGACACTCACCCGTCTTTCTCTTGCTTCCTTGGTGGAACTACTGGCTTGATTTTTCTCTCCTTTGTGTGGTTAAGGCTCATTTTGCATTTGTCACGGGCTTATGCCCTCCCTTCCTCTCCCTTCTGTGTTTCACAATGCCTTTGCTAGCAGAATCACCAGTAAAAGATAGACAGGCATCCCAACAGGAAAGTTGGAGAGAGAATCCAGGATTTATATTGGTGGTGGCCTGTATTTGTTAGGGTGAGGAACAGGAAATATATGTCTGTGTATCTATTAGTGGTGAACGGGACCTCTGTGTGTGTGTGTTTTACTGTGAGATTGGGGAGCAGGACATTTGTGTGATTTCTAGAGTGAGGGTGGGAAATGGAGCTTGTGTGTATGTGTTTTAATGTGAAGTTGAGGATCAGATCATGTGTGTGTTCTTAGGGTGAAGGTGGGGAATGGGGAATATGTGTATTTTTAGGGTGAGAATGGGAAAAAGGTCTTGTGCATGTATTTTATGGTGAAGGTGAAAAATGGGGATTGTGTGTGTATTTTTAGGTTGAGGGTGGGAAAAGGGGCTTATGTTTGTGTGTTTTTGTGAAGTTGGGGAATGGGGCATGTGTGTGTTTTTAGGGTGAGCCTGGGAAATGGGGCATGTGTGGATTTTAGGGTGAGACTGAGGAGCAGGGCATGTGAGTGTTTTTGGGGTGAGCAGAGGGAACAGAGCATGTGTGTGTTATTGGGATGAGTGTGGGAACATGCCTTGTGTGTTTTTTTTTTAGGGTGAGCCTGTGAAACAGGGCATATGCATGTTTTCAGGGTGAGCCTCAGGAATGAAGCCAGTGTTTGTGTATTAGGGTGAGCCGGGAGAACAGGGTATGTGTTCATTGTTAGAGTGAGTGTGGGAAACAGCCCTTGTGTGTGTTTTAAGTGTGAGCCTGGGAAACAGGGCAAGTGTGTGATTTTAGGATAAGCATGGGTTACAGGGATTTTTGTGTTTTAATGTTAAGTTGGAGGAAAGGGCCAGTGTTTGCTTTTAGGGTGATCCTGAGGAACAGGGCATGTGTGTATTTGTAGGGAGATCATGCAAAAAGGGGCATGTGTGTGCATTTTAGTGTGAGTATGAGAAATGGAGCTTGTGTATGTGTTTTACTGTGAAGTAGGAGAATGGGCTATCTTACTTATTTTTACTCATTACTGAGACAAAATACCTGAAGCCCAAGTTGGGAAAGGAAAGATTTATTTCTTACAGTTTTTAGAGGTTTCAGTCCACATTCAGTTGGCTCCAAGGCAGGTATGGCTGGGCTGCAGTTCATAGAGACTGTAAACAACAAGGAGAAACCAGCGAAGAGCAAGACACACCTTCTTCCTGCCATTGCATTACATCCTGGCTCCATCACTATGTGTGGGTGTAGTACTGACACATCAATTCAAGCACTAGACAATGAACCATCACAAATGCACAATGCAAACTCATGAGGCCAAGCCCACTATGATTAATCGATACAAAGGAGTACTGATCAGCAGTAACAAAGAATACACTGCCAGTCTCAAAGAGTTTCATGAGACAATTTCCCTGTGATATTTTGGAAATGAAAAAAATGTACAGGACAGATTAGTGCTTTTCAGGGCTTAAAGAGTGGTTAAAAAACCCATCTGTGCTGGTAAGTGGCGGCAGTGTGGCGGACTGCAGCCCTTCCAGGGGGAGAACCAACAGTGTCTCCCAAGAGATCCTTGCCATGTTGGAACTTAGGACCCTGGGAAGCCAAGCAAGCACCTCCCCTCCCTGGTAAGTGGAGGCAGTGTGGTGGACTGCAGCCCTTCCAGGGGGAGAACCAGCAGTGTCTCCCGAGATCCACGCCATGTTGGAACTTAGGACTCTGGGAAGCCAAGCCAGCATCTCCCCTCCCTGTAAGCGGAGGCAGGGTGGCAGCCTGCAGCCCTTCCAGGGGGAGAACCAGCAGTGTCTCCTGAGATCCACACCACATTGGAACTTAAGACTCTGGGAAGCCAAGCAAGCACCTCCCCTCTCTGGTAAGCGGATGCAGTGTGGCAGACTGCAGCCCTTCCAGGGGGAGAACCAGCAGAAGCTCCTGAGATCGGTGCCATGTTGGAACTGAGGATGCTGTGAAACCAAATGACCATCCTGCCTCCCTGCTAAGCAATAGTGAACCTACTGCTACGTGGCCTAGAGTCAAATATCCCACTTCCCCTATCCTCCTTCTCCCCGTCTCCTGCCCATTAGCAAATGGGAACCAGAAATCTGAGCATCTCCTGGGAGGTTGACCATAGCAAATAAGGGGGACTTCCTTCTACCCTTTCTTTGAAGGCAAATATTTTTACTACTGTTTGCTCTTTTCTGATTAATGGTACTGCTCTATTCAATATTTCTGTTTTGATAAGTTCTATCTTTCATCTCATTTTCATATATGTGATTGAAAGCACAACTTTTATAAAGGTAACAAAATATAATGTGATACCTATTACTGTTATCCTGGTAACCTGCTGTGAAGTTCTGTACCAATTTCACTGTATGATCTTAGTTGGCTTTATTCTGACTTGTTCTGTTGTATATTTTCAAAATAAAATTTAAAAAAACCTATCTGTTTATGAGGGTGAGTTTTTCCAAACACTGAAATTCCTAGCCATCCTCTTGAAAGGGAGAGAGTGGGAGAAAGGCTGAACCTGAAGCAAGGACACCACTGACGTGTCAACTGCACTAGTCCAGATAGAGGTTTTGGGAATCTGAACATCAGTAGTTGATAGAGATATTAAATGTATATAAATATTCTGGTTTCTGTTAAAATGTGCTGAGTTTATGTTATGCAAACTTCCTGCCATTGTGACAAAACACTTGAGAATATCAATCGATGAGGAGGAAAGTGTTATTTTGCTTCAGTTTCACAGGTTCAGTCCATGATCACTTGGCTCCTGGCATTTGGGCCAGTAGTCAGGCAATGCATCCTGTTAGGAATGTGTGCTGGGGAAAATCTGCTACCCTCATTGTGGCCAGGAAGCAGAGAGACAGAGAGAGAGGGAAAGAGAGAGAGAGAGAGAGAGAGAGAGAGAGAGAGAGAGAGAGAGAGAGAAAGGAAGTGCCAGGATCCTCATGCCCCTTTCAGGGCACACCCGCAATGACCTAACTTGCCTTCCACCAGGCCCCACCCCCTAAACATGCCACCCCCCTAGTGAGCAGGACAGGTTAGGAAGAATCTTCCAAGACAACAGCATCTGGAGGACATTCAAGATCCATAGTGTAGCATGTATCACAATTTTAAATTGTGTACATATAGTTACAGATATTCAGAGGAAATGAATCTATTATACTCATATTTCAGGATATATTAAAAAGAAAACATACTATCAAAGTATGCTTGACAGCATTTATATGCAGTATTGTAGCAAGTATAATAATATTTAAAAATCTAGTGCTATCACATTTGAAAAATCTGTCATTTATTTTAGGGAGCTTGATAAAGTTAGTGAAAGGAAAACTTTTCTAAAAGGCTTAGAAATAACCAAGATGGACTGTCATCCTTTTATGGTACTGTAGGCAGTGTAAATGTTAGTTAGAATAGAACAGAATACTGGTGAGTGATGAAACTACACAGGACCCAATAGGCAGGAAGGATGGGGACAGAATTCAGCACAGAAAGAGCAGCAGATAGACTTCTGGTTCCAGGCAAGGGTGGACAGCTTGGGCCACAGAGACCAAAATCAGTCACACTCAGCCACTTCGTGACTTCAGTCTAGAGCACCAATTGTAGGGATGCAGATGCAGAGCTTTGCTGAGGTAAGAAAAGGGGCATAGAATCAAAACCCACATGACATAAAGATTGTGGATTTCTTGGTGGCTAGGATAACCCCATATGACATTTACGGTTCTAGTTCCTGTCCCACTCAAGATACCCAGTCAGCAAGAAACCATCCCCAGGTGAGGAGAGAAGTCTGCCCATTGCAGAACAGAAATTCCTGATCCCTCAGAAAAGTGCCCCAGGTTCCTAGAAACAGTGAAATCATTCTCATAGTGGTTATTTCCTACTAAGGAAGTGTAGGCTGTATAGCCAAGATATGGAAGTGAATCAAGGCTCTCTCAGTGCCCTTATGCTCTTACAGTGTGACTGAAGCATCTTACGTCTTTCAGTGTTTGAAATATCTACATCTTGCAGACTGAGGTGACAGGTTAGCAATGTGGTCTCTAAATACATAACTCAAGATAATATTAGTCTGTGCTTTTAAATTGAAAGGCTTACAAGACTTTTGAGTTTTAAATATTATCAGCATGCTTTCATTTGCTTATTTATGTTAGATAATTATATTTATGTTTAAACTATTTAATGTTAATACATAAGAATTATACATAATTATGCAGTACCTGTGTTGTTTCAGTGTGCATATGCATTATATAATGTTCAAATCTATGTAAGCATATTATCTCCCCAAACATTTATCATTTCTTCTTGGTGAAGATACTCAGAATCTTGTCATCAAGCTCTGTTAGACGCATGCAGAGCAATGTCATTGCCTGTGGTCACCCAACTGTGGGACAATTGAACACACATCCCTGTTCAGCTGGAACTCGGCCCGAAGTCACCAGTCTTTCCCTGCCCTCCTTTGCCCACTGTCTCAGTCTCTGATTCAAAATCTTCTATTCTTAACTTGTGGGAGATCATTTTCTTTTCCGTCACACATATGAATGAGATCATATGTGCACTCTTGGCTTCTATCGTACACCATGATTATCCTACAAATCCAAAGACATCAGTGTGTTTAGTAGGACTTAAAGTCATTCTGGTTCAGAGCTTACTGCATTACATTTGCGAGGATCACTTAACTATCTGTCCGGATTTATTCTTAATGGAATAAGTTTAAAAGAAATGAAAATGTTCGCTTTACCCTGCAGTGGGACATAAGTCATATGTTGCCTACTGACAGGAAGAGACACCAGGAACCATATCTTTACTAAGTTCTGTCACATGGATGTCACAGAGTGCACTTCCAGGGAGCAGGAAGGCTACTACATCATTCATGAGGTGACATAAGCCAAGGAGGGGATGCCTCTCATGTGTGAGGTCTGCCATTCACCACAACCTGGTCATGTGGTATGGGACTGTATTTCATGAACTTGGTTTCAGTTGTAGAACTTGCTCTTCTTATAAATACAATATTGATATTTGTAACATGAATTTAAGAGCTCAAGAAAATGAGTTTGGAATGTTTCGCTGCAATGTACTGAAATACCAGTTAGAAAGTAAGCATGCAAATGGGTCAGTCTTCACAAAAGACCTGTTTGAGCCACTGAAATGCCACCCTAGCCAGGAGTGGACACAGATCATTCTGAAGATATGTGTCAGCTACACCATGGACACAGGACCAATACTGAGAATTTATAAAAGTTAAAAAATATTCATAAAAACTCCAAAAAAAATTGAACAACAGGCAACTAAAACAAATAGATGTTTCTCAGAAGGAAAAGTACACATGATGAATAAATGCATGAAAACAAAAAGTCTGACCTCTCTAGCCATCAGAGAAATATGAATTAAAACAATATTGGGATTGCACCTTGCTCCAGAAAGAATGGCTCTCATCAAAAATGACTAACGCTGATGAGGCAGTGGGGAAAAGGAATGCTTTGGCACTAAGTGGGCATGGAGACAAGGACAGCAGTAAAGGAATCAATGCAGAGATGCTCAGAAAATTAACTCTGTGCCTTTCCCAAAGTGACACACACACATATCATGTGTATGGTAGCCCAGTTCACAACAGCTTAATCTTGGAAGTGGCTCACATGTCCCTCAGTAATGATGGAATAAAGTGAACCTGATATTTGCACACAACAAGAACCACTTTGCCACAAACAAAGATAAATTTGAGTCATTTCTAGAAATCCACTGCACCCAGGGACTGCAACATTGAGTAAAATAAATCAAACGCACAAGGCTCCTCTTATGTGAGAAACCCAGAGTATAAACACTTTAAAGAACAAAACAAAAGATAGACTATGGAAAGCAGAGAGATAGATGGGTTTGCAAATGGAAAGAGGATCTAATGATGGAAGGAGGGCAGCGAGGAGAAGGAAATAAAAAGCAGTTGACATGTGTTATGTGCCCACCAGCTCCTCACAATGAACAGAATCACCATGATCTGCAAATGTTTATGCACTAACAAAAGTCTAAGTAGTTTCACAAATAGAAGTTGGAGTAGTGAGAGCTCCATCAGGTGGCTCACAGTGGAGATGCCACAGATTCCCCAGAGCATCTAGAGAGAAGCTCTAATGCATACATAGCCTGAACGAAAGAACAGAGGAATGCAGGCTCTCCAGTGAACCACAACGTGAGTTCAAGGCAAACACCTCCAGGAACAATCACTGGGTATTTTCTAAGACACCAGTAAGGAGGTGGATCCATCACACAGAGGGGCATTGTATTACCCAGGAGTTTCATGGATCCAGTGATCAGGATCAGGATGGGAAGCACTGAAACAGAGAGAGCCCTGCCTGAGTCCATCGTACTCAGTGCCGTGGCTGGGAGTGTAGGTGGAATTCTGTGCTGTCTGAGCTCCAAATCAGAGACCTCCGTCAGGGGACTGTTCACTCCTGCTTTTACGTACAGCGGTGCTTGCCAGTAAGCTTTCCTGCTGCAGGTGGGAAAATATTGGACTGGCTAAGAAGCATCTAGCTCAGGGGAGTTTGCATTGCAGAGTATTCGTGCATCTAAATATACCTCCTTTCTTGAGCTGGGCCATTATTAGTATCTGATAATTATCAGAAATCTGATAATTAGTTTGCACTTGCAGGTGTGTAGCTACAGATTAGATTCTGGATACAAAATGCTGCTGCTTTTCCTGTCTGGAGGAAAAATCTGGTCTCTGTGCATTAATTTAAGCCACTAATCTTTAGGCTTTCCTCCCAGTTTGCAAAAGCATCAGGAATGTTAGGGTTGATCAGGCCGAGTTGTACGAGAGCCTCTTTTATGTCAGTGTTCAGACATTTCCAACTCACCCCAGGGTGAGCTGCTACTCAGCAAAATGAAAGTCACATGTCCCTATCCTTGGAGTGGGAAGGTACAGCAGCCCATCTCAGGGGACCCTGAGTCCCTATAAAGATGCTGTCCTGAACGAAGATATTCAGCTGGGGCCCAGATAGCATGGTGACTGCTGGCTGAGGAGGGAGAATCACCAAGATCAAGGTCTGTACCCTGGGTAACAGTGAAGATCATATGACATACGGGTGCTCACCACTTACAAGGGTCTGATGTGCAAGTTTGACCCTTAGAGACAGTTCAGAAATAACAGCCACTCAGTAGACACTGGACACTAAGTTGTGAATTTTGACTTTGTCCTGGGCTTGTTATATGGGGCAGGGCCCTCTCCCAAGACACTGGGCTGGAACAGGAGCCTCAGCTCCCTGTCACAAAGGGAAATAGCTGCTGCTTCTCTATAATGCACCAAGCTACCAGTGTTTTTGTTACAGCATTCAGTATATTACAGGTGTGTATGGCTTCTTCCCTGCTGTCTGCACCTACTCTGGAAGCAGAGGATGATAAGGACGGGGGTACTGCAAAGAACAGAGAACTTCAGAAACACCTGCTTTCCCTCAAGTCCTGTGAACCTGCCTTTTTCCAGAGACACAGAGAAACCCACCTACCCAGCAAGAACTTGGTCTACATCACAGCGTGCTGGTTAGAGACAACATTTCCTATCAGGGCAATTCATGGACCCTGGATCCCATGCAGTTTGCCCTCCAAGCTTATAAAAAGAGTAACATTCTCATGACACAGATTACACAGGGAGGACTCAGTTTCTCTTAATGTGATAACTACAGCTCAATGGAAATATTTATAATAGTATCTTCTAGTGTCTGGCCTTCACTTCATCATGAAAACAGTACTTTTCTTTTAAAAGGTTAGGTGGCTGCTTAATAACATACAAGATAATTTAAACCACTCTGTATTGAAGTTTTCAGGGCAAAGAATACTTCAGTTAATGACCTAAGTATTTCTTTTTGAGGACTTTTCAAGACAAAATTTGGGAAGAACTAAAGTCATTCAAATTCTCATGATACTTAACCCAGCAGCAGAGAGCGCGGCTAGATTTATCCTGCTCACTGAACCAGTGTGGAATGAAGTGGTGCTCACAGAACCCACATCAGGGTCAGAACAAATCTTCTGTTCCCAGGAGATGCAGTGAGATTCTAATAAATTAAAGATTAATGTATACATTTGATTTGGCTCAATTGCAAGATGACAGGGAATGGATTAACTTGACAGTTGTATTCAGTTCACTCAGGTAATCTCAGAAAAGATGGCTGTTAGGGAACGTAATTAATCTCTGGACCACACAGCTCCAAACAGCATGGATCTGACAAAGCGTCAGCAGCCTGGAGGCAGAGAGTGTGCATGGGGTGCACTTCCCAGTGATGCCACCTTCAACTGCTCTCACCTGATTCCAGGTCTGCAGGACCACCTGGCTGATAGTGACAGGAGCTCTGAGAATCTGAGACAGCTAATTTTGGGCAGTGTCACACATCTCTTTTTCATCATATCCTCGAACTAAAATGTGTTGAGATCCCATAATAACAAAAAAGGGAATGATCAAAAAGGGAGGGAAGGAAGAAGGAAGAGAATAAAAATGTACGCTCCAAAGTGATGACCAGAGTAGTGGGGCCCATGGACAACTGGAAGGGTATCAGGAGGACAGACACTCAGTGTTGGCCAGAATCTAAGTTCAAAAGGACCAGAAACAAAGACATTGAGGGACTCTAGAAATCCAGATGTTTATGCTGTTTCCCAGTTTAGATTTTGGTAAGAATTTTAAGAGGGTTTTGAAGATAACAAGAGACATCATGGTAACCATTGTAGATCACCTACTATTTTAGTTCTAAGTCCTGTACTATGTCCATTATTTTGGTTGACTGACCCTATTTTGTTTTTCCTCATTTGGTTTTATTCTCTTCAAAAATAAAGAAGGGGTGCTGGGTACTTTACAAGATGATTGAAGTCCAATAATGATTTTACTTTTTATTTGTTTTAGTCTGTTTTGTATTATTTAGTTTCAAAATGTATGAAGGTATAAACAGCTATTTTGAGGAGAATAAGAGACATTCTGGTAGTCATTGTTGATTTTCCTATTTTCTGGTTTTGAAGGCCTGTGATATTTTCACTCTTTCATTTTAATTATTTTTTAACTTTTTTATTTTAAAGAGATTAAGATAAAAGAGGACATAACAAAGCAGATCAGAACAGAACAATTTAAGCAACACAGTATTTCACCACAAGACAGCCCAATATAACAATAGCTACCATAATGTCTCTTTCCTTGAAATAGTTGAGCATACCTTCATATACAATAGTACCAAACCTAACAAAATAGTATAAAATGATTAAAGAAAATGAAAATGATACAGGATATTCAGAACCAAATAACAGAAAACAAACAGTGCTTACTATATTGTCTCACTGTCCATAAAAATTTTTTATATTACCACACATAATCAAATCCAATAACATACAACATGACAGAGCCAATGGAAACAGAACAAAAGTATGGTAGGACTTCAAAACATGATATTAAATCAACACTGGCTCTGATTTGTTTTCTTCAAAATAGCTGTTCATATCATCACAGATAATTAAGTCAAACAACCCAGAATAAAACCATTTCAACTAATTGAATGGAAACATAAGGCCTCAAAGCAATGTAATGGGGAATCATGACTACCATAAACTTTCATATACTCTTACCATTTCTTACACTAGGGAGACTATATGGTATTTATAAATGTGAGTTTGATTTATTTTACCTATGAGTATGGTCTCAAGTTGCATCCATTTATTTATACATATCTCAATGTAATCATTATTTATAGCTGAATAGTACTCCATTGTATAAAAGTAACACAACTTTTTATTCATTCATCAGTTGATGGACAGTTAGGTTGTTTCCAAGATCTAGCTATTACAAATTGTGTGCTATAAACATGGGTGCACATATATCACTGTGGTATGATGTTTTCAGTTTTTCTGGGAATATACCTACAAGTGGAATAGCTGGATCAAATGGGACTTCCAAATCCAGCTTTTTGAGAAATCTCCAGAATGACCTCCACAATGGTTGCTACAGTCTACACTCTCACCAACAGTGCAGGAGAAATCCTTTTTTCCCACAGCCTCTCCAATATTTGTTGTTGGTAGATTTCTTGATCTTGGCCATTCTTTCTGGAGTGAGATGGAATCTCAGTATGGTTTTAATTTGAAATTCTCTAATGACTAATGATAATGAAAATTTTTTTCATATATTTATTTGCCATTGGTATTTCTTCATTTGAGAACTGTGTATTTATCTCAGATGCCCATTTTTGGATTGGGTCTTTGAATTTTGGGGGTCTGATTTTTTAAATTATCTGAATGTTTTAGACAGAAGACCTTTGTCTGAGGCACAGTTAACTAAGATTTTTCCCATTTTGTGGGATTTCTTTTCACTATGCTGGAGATTTCTTTGGACATGCAGATTCTGGGAAGTATTTCCCATGTGGTTTGAGCCCTGTTCATGAATTCTCTACCTATCTCTATGTCTTTAAGATTTTTACCCAGTTTGTCTTCCAACAGATTTAATGTTGCTGTTTTAATATTCAAATCTTTGATCCATTTAGATTTAATTTAGTACATGGTGATAGGCATGGGTGTAGTTTTAGTTTTCAGCATATGGAGAAGCAGTTCTTCCAGCACCATTTATTATAGAGACTGTTATTTTTCCAGTGAAAATGTTTGGCCCCTTTATCAAAGACAAGGTGGTAGAGTGTGTTTGTAATTGTGGTTGTATCTTCTTATCCCTTTGATCTTCAGATCTGTTTTTATTCCAGTACAATGTTGATTTTTTTACAGTTGTTTTGTAATATAACTTCAAGTCAGGGATTATGATGTCTCTCGCCTTGCCTTTGCTGTTTAGAATTGTCTTTGGTATTCTAGACCTCTTTTGGTTCCAGACGAATTTTAGGAGTGATTTCTCTAGGTCTATGAGGTTGTTGATGGTATTTTCATTGGGATTTCACTGAATCTGTATAACAGTTTTAGGAGAATGGCCATTTTTCACAATATTTATTCTATCTATGAACAAGGGAGGTCTTTCCACTTTCTGAGATCCTCTTTGATTTTTTTCAGGGTATTATAATTTTCCCTGTATAGATCTTTTACTTCATTAATGAGAATAATTCCTAAGTGTTTCATTTTCTGGATGCTAGTGTGAAGAGTGTGGCTTCTCTTATTTCTCTCAATGACTTTGTGTATAGGAATGCTATTGATTTTGAGTATTATTTTTTCAGCTACATTGCTGAATTTATTTATTATATCTAGGAGACCTTCAATGGAGTTTTGGTGTCTTCTATATAGAGTATCATGTCATCTGCAAATCATGATGATTTAACTTCCTCTTTTCCTATCTTTACCTATTTTATTTTGCTCTCTTTTCTAATTGCTCTGATTAGTAGTTCCAGTACTATGTTGAATAGGAGTAGTGATAAACGACATCCTTGACTTGTGCCTGATTTTAAGATAATTGCCTTCAGTTTTTGGCTATTTAATAAGGTGCTGTCTCTTGCTTTGTCATGGATGGCCTTTATCATATTGAGGTAAAGACCATCTATTCCAATTTTCTGTAAGGTTCTTATCATGAATGAATGTTGGACCTTATTAAAAGCTTTTTCCACATCTATAGAAATGATCATGTGATTCTTACTTTTGGTTTCATTGATATGGTGGATTGCATTTATTCATTTACACATGTTGAACCACATCTGCATGCCTGGATGATTCACACTTGGTTTTAGTGTAGAAACTTCTTGATGATTTGCTGCATCCTGTTTGCCAGTATTTTATTGAGGACTTTTGGTGTTCATTAGAGAGATTGACCTGCATTTCTCTTTTTTAATTCTGTCTTTCCCAGGTTTTGGTACTAGAGTAATATTTGCTTCCAGAAATGACTAAGAAAGATTGCTTCCCTTTCAATTTCATTGAAGAGTTTTTTTGTATTTCTTGTAGAATTCTGCAGTGAATTCATCTGGGCGTTGGACTCTTCTTTGTAGGTAAGGACTTACCTTACATTTTCAATTTCATTAATAGAAATTGGGTTACTCAGCAGTTTTACATCTTGACCCAGCTTCATGTTTCTAGGAATCTGTCCATTTCTTCTCTTTTATCGAACTTATGAGAGTAGAGGTTTTTGAAATAGGTGTTGATGATTTTTTGTGTTTCCACAGAATCAGTAGTGATTCCATCTTTTCATTCCTTATTGTATGAATTTGAGCTTTTTTTCATTTTTAAATAAGGTTTGCTAGGGACTTATCAATTTTATTTATTATTTCAAAGAACCAATTCTTTGATTCATTGATTCTTTGGATTGTTTTCTTAGTCTCTATTGCATTAATTTGTGCTCTGATTTTTATAATTTCCTCACTTCTTTTGGCTTTGGGCTTGACTTGATCTTCTTTTTCTAGATGTTTGAGGTGTAGCATCAGGTTGTTTGTTTGTACTCATTCTGTTTTCCTGATGTGGGAACTCAATGCAATAAATTTTACTCTGAGTTCTTGCTTTCATTGCATCCCACAGGTTCCAGTAAGTTGTATTTGTATTTTTGTTTGCTTGTAGATATTGTTTAATTTTGTCTTCAATTTCCCCTGTGACTCACCAATGCTCAAGAGTGTGCTATCCAGTTTCCATGTGTTTGTGGGATTTTTGCAGTGTCTTTTATCATTAATTTCTAGTTTCATGTCACTATGATCTGATAACGTGCATGGGATAATTTCAATACTTTTGCATTTATTTAAATATGTTCTATGTGCTAGTATATTGTCTATTTTAGAGAATGTCCCATGTACCACTCAGAAGAATATATATTCTGATGTTTTTGGATGGAACAATCTGTATATGTCTATAAGTCCATTTGTTCACAGGTGTGATTCAGTTCTGTTATTTCTTTGCTGATTTTTTGTCTGGTTGATCTGTCCCTTGGTGTCAATTGTGTGTTAATTTCTCCTGTTATAATTATGTTACTGCTTATTTTATCATTCATTTCTATTAATACTTGCTTTGTATAACTTGGTGCTCTGGGTTTTAGTGCATGTATATTTAACATTGTTATCTCTTCTTCTTTATGTTTTCCTTTAACCATTATGTAGTGATCTTCTTCATCTCTTAGGACCATTCCTGGTTTGAAGTTCACATTGTCTGCATACAGAATAGCTACCGCTGCTTTATTTTCTTTTCTTGTTGCATGAAGAATTTTTTTCCCATCCTTTGACTTTCAGTTTGTGAGTTTCCTCTTGGGTTAGATGAGTTTCTTATAGACAGCATATAGATGTTTCTTGATTTATTCCAATGTCAGTTTCCATTCTCATGTTTGGGAAATTTTCAGCTATTACTTCTTTAAATAGCTTCTTGATATCATTTGTTTTGCCCCCCATTTTTTTCATTTATCCCTATCAATCTTATGTTGTTTTTCTTTGCATCATCTTGAAGCTGTTGAATTGTTATTTCCTAATTCCATTCCTTTCTTGTTCACTAGCTGCAATCTTGTCTTAGAGGTCTGAAATTCTATCTTTACTTTCATTGAGGTGGTGTTGACAGCTTTCAATGGAATTTTTGGTTTCCTGTATGTCTCTTTGATTGTGCTTCATGTATTCTGTTTGTTTTTATGTTGTTCATCTAGAGATTCTATCTTTTTGTTTTGCTCCTCTAATTTTTTTTTTTGTCTTTTTCCTTTTTATTGGTACCGGGGATTGAACTCACGACTGCCTGCTTGCAAGGCAGGCACTTATGCCGCTGAGCTAAATCCCCAGCCCATGCTCCTCTAATTTTAAAACGTGTCTTCTTTAAATATGTTCAGCATCTCTTTCATTACTTTAATCATTTCTTTTCTTACCTCATAGATTATTTCTATTTTGAATTTCTTTAAAGCTTCCTGGAGTTGCTTCTTTATTTCAGTTGCTGTTATTTCAGGTAATTCAGGTGTATGGCATATATTTTATCCTATGTACATTTCTCCTAGGCATTCTTGGGATGGGCTGGAGGTTTGAGATTGCATTTTGGTCTTTTGTTTTGTCATTTTCCCATATTTCCCTGTTTCAAATTTTGTTTCAAGGCTTCCCCTGGGCGTTTTGGAAATCATCTCCTAAATCCTTGGCTCCTGGGACTGAATGGAGGGTGCTGAGCATGGTCGAGTCAGGCCCTCAGGACCTCCTGTGCCACCTCCAGTGTTCAGGAAGCTGTGTGGGCACCTAATCATTGTGTATGATGGCCCAAATCTCTCCTCAGGCAAGGACCAATGCACTAGAGCTCATTTCATGTGCCCTCAACTCCCCTGATTGAAGAAGATCACTGGGAATTATCTAGTCAGGCTGCTAATCCTCTCAAAACTAGTCTAGTGTGGCTAGAAGCTGGGCGTGCTCTTGACCACTGGGAGCAATGATTTTAAACTCTCCTGGGCCTTGGGATGGTGTGCAGGAACTCACCCAAAAAAACTATTTCTAAGAAGATTGAAAAATAAAGGTTTTTAATTAGATGGGATCTGAATTCTTCCCACTCCACCAGTCACAGTTCTCTTAGTGCAGGGGTACCATTTCTTACTATAGACATTTGTATTTTTTTTCATATTTTATCAATAAATAGAATTTTGCAAGTTCTTTACCATTACTTCAAATATGTCAGCATGTAGACATGAGATATAGCACTAATAGGAGTCAAATAATGAATCTAATTTCCATTCAGTGTCTTCCTAAGAAGGATGTAAGTCATCCATGGAGAGAGTGTAGCACTGTCCTGAGCACAGTGGCTGCTGGGCTGCAGTGCTTGTGTTACTATACTAGCTCCTCATCTGACTAAGTGGCATTGACAAACTTAGTAAATGTCCCTAGGTCCCCATTCCATCGTGATAACATGGGGATACCTGCAGCATCCACATCTTAAGATTCTTTTTATTACATGCCTAAAATACTGTAGTTCTTGTGATAATGTATAAAATTTATTTATTGTTAGTATTTTTCAGTGTTTCACTTTAAGCATCAATATCTGAAAATTTTATCAGAATTACATACATAGCCCAGTGTATTAAGAATAATACACTTATAATTATGAATCCCTTTTTTGAATATAGATTAAAGTTGTCCACTTGGAAATTTCCTATTTATTATATATTTATGTACCAGCACTTCTTACCTGTGATATATTGTGGCAAGAAGTCCATGCACATGCACTCAGTAGTGGAGGAAGATATGTGCAAGAAAAGTCTGAGGAGCCTTCAGATGCGAATTGTGAAGAACCCTTCACATGTCTCACTCACAGAACTTCTTCCTACTGGCTCAGGAGATGTGCCACTGCTGAAGCTGTGGACAAAAATCATGCATATTAAAGAGTAAAAAAATTGTGTACAATATTCTTATTTTAAAACTTACCTTCTAAAACATTTACTTTCATTAATTATCGGTGTAAATCAAAACAGGATATATATATATATATATATATATATATATATATATATGCAGGGTTTTAAAAAATCTACATATTAAAGTTAAGGTACCTAAAGTTTGCACTAATCAGTAATACACATTGTCAACAAACTTAAAGCTGCTATATGGTTCATCTCTCCAGCCAATATTTCAAATTTTTTCTAGAAAAAAATACATTCTTAAGATGTATTATTTGTGAAAGCGTAATATCATAGCAGCAAGAATGTTCTATATTGTGCTTTACAGTAAGTCTTGTAAAATCCTCTAAATGAGAGTAGGTGAGATACTTCCTTGAGCATGGATGTCCCTATGCATGAGTATTGACATGCATTCTGGGACAACTTTAAGATTCACCCATAAAAATCTATGTAAGCATCCAGAACATAGACATTTACTCCATTATTCCATAATAATCTAGCACACTTTATCTGATAAGTAGTCTTATATTTTCTAATTCATATATACAAAAAAGAAATTATACATTTTGTTAGTATATTATGTGAAATATATTATCCTATGAAATTAGGTAAAAATTCAATAGTTTACATGTTGTACATGAAAAATGTATCACTTGTCATTTGACAAAATAAATATCTCTCTAGTGTAATACTAAAACCAAATGTACTTTACATAATTTAGTTAATATCTGTGTTTGGTTTGCTTTATTATTCCAATTGAGATACCTAAAATGACAATATAAGCCATTGCTGCATTTTTGTATATCACAGGAATTTCCAGCTAGTATCTTTTGTCAGTGATTTATGAACTCACATTTTGGGTGTCATCTAGGGTTTGGAAAATCAAGGTTTCTTTCACTGAGGGTAACTATAGATGTTTCTTGAATTTCTGTGTGATCATAAAACACATGAAAATGTAAGGCTGATCAGTGCATCTAGAAACAGTTCAAAGTGGTTACAGTTTCCATATTTCAAAATAGTATTCTCATTACAGTTGCCTTTCAGAGAAATATGAATGTTGTATAAAGCAATTGCCTATGATATAAAGACATTTAAATAACAACATTTACAATGTAAACTGTTGGAATATTCTCACCCTTTGGAAAAATCTCATTAAGCAAAAACAAATATCCTAAGCTTCCATAACTACAAAATATTTGATATAGTGTTAATTAACCTTACCAACCCTATTATTTGATAGAATAAATAAAATTTTCAACAACAATAAAATTAGTTTTACAGAATTTTCTCAAACATGATGAAGAAATTTTTTAAAATCCTGTATTAGAACATTTATGATATTGTTCACTTCCCTACTGATTAAATTTTGTCCCTACCAAGGCAAAAGTTGATGTACAACTTCATAACATGTACAGACACACAAAGATATTTAGATATAATGTTAATATTCATATCACAAATGCACTTTACAATTTTTACCACTGGACTACATCACTACAGGAAAAGAAATCTGTGGGTGTATGTCCAGTTATGTAAAAAATTGACTTAATGAATGGAAATTTCTACAACTAGATGCATTATTTGATGTCACATAAAGAAAAATTCACAACATAAAAATTGTTTATGAGATTTTTTGTCCTTTAAATCACTTATTGTAAAATAACCAAAAAGTTCCTTGATCTGAGGGTTTCCAATGATATTCATGTGCCTGACAGACAAGTCCTGTTCCTAACAAGGAAAAGATTGTGATCCTGTTTTTTGAAACAGTCATGATAAAAGTTTCTTCACAGTAGAAGCAAAACCCTTCAGTCTTTCAATCATGCAAGTGACATTTTCCCAAAGCCCATTTTCTTCCACATTTAAAACAAGGTCCTGTCACCCCCAAATCCATCCTATGAAAGTGAGCTCTCCTACCAACTTCAAAACCCAATGATCATAAAAGAGAGCATGGCACCAGGACCAGATATCAGCTGAATACATTATGCATGTGAGGCAGAATTTGAGTTTTCACATTCTCTTAAAATAACCTTCTGGGTTATTTTAAGAGAAGCATATTTCTTCTTTCACAGACTCTTAGAATAACTTTCTGGGTTATTCTAGAATAACCTTCTGGATTATTCTAATAGAAGCATATTTCTTCTTTCACATCCTCTTAGAATAACCATTCGGGTTATTCTAAGAGAAGCATATTTCTTCTTTCACACGTGCAGATAGAGTCCATGTTGTTTCTGCATCAGAACTATTTTTAATAGATCAGTTTCATGGAATATTTGGAAGAGATTCAATTTATGTAATCTCCACTGAACAGATGTCTTCCCATGAGAAGCCCTAGAGGATAAAGATTTGGTTTTGCCAGGAAAGAGTAGCTGACTGCCAAGTGATATGAAAACCACTAATGTGAATGATTTCAGAATGTAAGATTAATAAGCAATTGGTTGAAATATTTAGTTAAAGAAAGTAATATGCAAAACTAGCAGGAAATAGCCAAAAATTTTTCACCAAGTCATAATCTAGACAAAATATTATCACTCCAAAACTCTGCAAAAGCAATGAAACCCTGCCTATTAGTCTCTTCTTTTGAAAATGCATAATAATTGTAAAATCCATAAATAAAAACCTGAAAAATTGAGAGGAACATTGCTTTATTCTGAGGAAAATCAAATTAAATTGGAGGTCTTTCAGAAGTAGTATCCTTTGAAAACACCCAGTATTCCTAGTCAGAAGAGAAAGGGTTTGATTTTTGATGTAGGAATAGCAAAATTCAATAATATTCAAAGGAACTCAGCTTGATTCATCTGAATTTTATTAAGTTAAACTTAGTTGCTTGTTTTATTTATTCTCTAGTTCTATTTATTTCATCACAATTCCAATATGTAACCTATGGAAACAGCCTAGTTTTCTATTGCCACACTTGCCCAGATAAATGGGAAAAAACATGTGTGTTTGTAAAATGGAATATTCTTCAAGCACAAAAATGGCTAAAATCAGACAACTTGAAAGAAAATGGGTAGAACTGGAAACCTTTATATTAAGTGACATAAGACATACCCAAAACTCAAGTATCAAATGTTTTTTCATACATGAGAAACCTATAAAAATAAATTGCGGATATTTTAAAAAAGAAAGATGGCATAAAATTAGGAAGGAAGCCTGAACAGTGCATTTACAACAGCCTTGCAGATGACCTGGTGGTGGAGGAGACAGGGAAAGTAAATTTGCTTCTCTGTATGAGTCTGAGACTTGAACTAGACCAAGAGAGTTGTGTGAAGTTAGAAGCACCAATGAGAACAAGAGACATTGTTTCTCAAACAGTGCCTCTCATTTTCTGTCAGTGGCGTGATTGGTGAGTGAACTCGAGTGGTACTGGGCTCATGGTTGTGCAAAGGAGCAGCAGCATATGAGCAGGATCACCATTTTATTTCAAAGGTCTCAAAGGACAACCAGATGGATGAAATTAGTATCCACCTAGTTGAAGTTTGTGGGATGACAGGAGCACAAATTAAAAACAAAACAAAAAACCACCTATTTATGAAGCTGTAAAGGAAAACAGAAAAGGAATAATTTCTCAGGTCAAGAAAAGAGATAATCACACTAAAAAGATTTTCTAGCAAATTTAGAATTGATGCAGTTAAAAAACAGAAGAACATGATGGAGACCATGAATGTCCAACATAGACAGGAAATGGTATCCAAGAAAGAGATTCAAACAGATATCCAAGAAATTAAAAATTGCATTGTAGGTGGCTGGAGGTTTAGCTCAGTGGCATAAGCGCCTGCCTTGCAAGCAGGCAGTCATGAGTTTGATCCCTGGTACTGATAAAAAGGAAAAAAGACAAAAAAATTGCATTGTAAGTTTGCAAAATAAGTGAAGTAACATGAAAATAAACTAACAGACCTAGAAGACAGGATTATGATTAGCAATCACGAAAAAAAACTTAAAAATAGCAACAAACCAAAGAAAAAATCCAACAACTTCAACGTGATGCCAAGAAGAACAAGATAAAATTGATTAGAGTCAATGAAATAACAAGTCAGTGAAAATCACATTAAAAAAAACTGTTCACAGAAGTAATATCAGAAAAACCTACCCAGCAGGAAAAAGTAATTTGACGTACAGATAAGTGATGCATGCACAAGTCCAATTAGTTACGACCAAATAAATCTACAAAAATGGTTATCAAAATTCAAGAAAGGCAATGCAAAATAAGAATATTAAAAGATATTAGAGAAAATAAACAGATAACTTATAAAATAAAGACTATCAGAATCATGCAGAATTCTCAACACAAAAACTATGTCAAGGAGAGCTTGGGTGAAGTATTTCAAGTTCTGATTTGTAACAATTTCCAACCCAGATTGACCTGCAAAATTATCTTTCAGAATTAATAGATAAATAAAAAGAAAACAAGACATGACAAAAAACTAGAGTAATTTATGACCACCAATTCAGCTCTACAATGTGTTCCAGAAAATAGTCCAGAAAGAGATAACAAAGATCACAATTCCAGGAGTGCCAATAGAAAGAAGGCACCAGGCAGGGCAAGCAGTTAAACAGAGAAAAGGTTCAGGAAACCATCATCAGGAAAATAATATGACAAGGACAACAGTACATATCCATTATAACTATCAATGTAAATGATCTCAATTCACAACAAAAAAAGGAGACAAGTAGAATGAGTCAAGAAACAAGATCAAACAATGTGCTGTACTCTAGAATCACATTTAACTCAAAAATAAATTAATAGACAGAATGAAAGGAAGAGAAACAATACTCCATGGCATCTGAACCCAGGAAAAAGCAGAGCTAGTGCTTCCATTTACAAGCAGTGTGAACCTCAATCTAAGATTGATCAAATGAAATAAAAATCTCAATACATTCTTGCTAAGGAAACACTGCAAGAAGAAGGAATACAATCATAAATATATTTTCAGCAAATATAGATGCACCAACATCATAAAACAAATTTTAATGGACAGGAACAATCAAGCACAACTAACACAATTGTCATGGGGGAATTTTATAGTCCACTGTCACAAACAGATAAATCAACTAGGCAAAAAATATAAAATGAAATATCAAAACAGTCCAAATTTGTGAACAAATGTACTTAGTAATATCTAAGAAGTGTTTCACCACATGATATCAGAATACACTTTATTCTCAGTGGTATATGAAACATTCTCCAAAATAGAACACCTACTAGCCCATGGGATATGTTTAAGTAAAAGCAAAGGAACTGAAATGATACTATCCATGTTATCTTAGCAGAGTTCAAAAGAATTGGAAATCAATGGCAAGTGAAATAAGAACTCCATAAACCCTGGAAATTAAATAACTTTTTACTGAACAACTAATGTGTCACAGATTAAATTAAATAGTTTTGACATTATTCTGTATTAAGGGATAATGACAATAAAATATACTAACTTTTGGGACACAATGACAATGGTCATGAGAAGAAAATCTATAGCATTGAATTATCACATCAGGAAAACAGAATGAACACTAAGAAACAATCTACTGTTAAACTTCGGACTTGTAGAAAAAGAACAAGTCAAGCCAAAAAGTCACATGAGAGAGGAATACATAAAGATTGGTGCAGAAAGTAGTGCAACAGAGATTAAGAAAACAATAAAATAATCAATAATTCAAAGGTTTATGAAAGACTGAATAAAATTTATAACATTTTAGTCAACTTTATAAAAAATAAAGAAAAATTTCAAGTTCATACAATTAAGAAGAAAAAGAATGAAATCAAAATTGTTTCTAGAAGTATCCAGAAGATCATCAATAACTACATTTAGAATGTTTGCTTTAAGAAGATGAAAACTCAGATGAAATGGATGAATTTCTAGAAGCACATGAATTCCTAAAATTAAACCAGAAAGACATAGAAATTATAAATAATACAGTATTAGTGAATGAAATGGAAATGTAATTAAATATGTATTTTCAAAGAAAAACCTTGGTCCTGATGGTTTCACTGCCAAATTAAAACAAATTAGAGAATACCTAATGGCATTCCTTGTCAAAATCTTTAATGAACTTGAAAAAGAAGCAATATACCCAAATTCATTCCTAGAAGCAAGCATTATACTTGGCACAAAAACCGGAGAAGGACCTCCTCCAAAAATTACAACCAAAAAATAAAAAAAAAAAATCAAAAACCAATCTCCCTAATGAATGTGGATGAAAAAAATCTCAGTAATACAGTAGAAAAGAGAATGTAGGAAATCATCAGGAAGATTGTATATCATGACCAATTGGGATTTGCCTCAGATGTTCCAACATATGCAAATCAATAAATGTAATGTAGCATTTCAAGAGAACCCAAAACAAAAATCACAAAATCTCTTAATAGACACAGAAAAAGCATTCAGAAAATCCCTAAATGATCAAAATCTGAAAACTTTCACTTTAAAATTAGGAATAAGAAAACTGAATATCACAACTTCTATTTAACATAGGTCTGCAAATGCCCAGAGTAATTAGAAAAGTGACAGAATTAAAATAAATAATGATAGGAAAGGAAGTAGCTAAATTTCAATTTATAAAATACATGATACTCTCTATATAAAAGTCAAAACACTCCATCACAAGAAATCCATTCTTAATGAACAGATTCAGTCACATTGCCGGAAATAGTAACTACTCAAAAATATGTGTCATTCTTGTACAGAAATAGCAAACTCAGTAAGAGATTAGGAAAATGATGCCTTTGTAAAATTTGCACCAAAATTAGTATTTATTAATCAATTTGATGCAGAAACTAAAAGAACTCTACATTGATAACTGTAGTATTCCAAAAATCATATTGAAATGGATACAGAAAATGAAAATATATCCCTTGCTCTTGGATAGCATTAATCAACATAATAAAAATAGATACACTCTCAAAATTCATATGCAGATTTAATGCAATCTCCACTAAATACCATTACTAGAATTAGAGAAAACATTTCTAAAATTTATTTGGATGAGGAAAAGTCCTATAATAACACAAGAAACTGCACAATAAAAGCAGGAATGGAGATATAACAATTTCTGACTTTCAGTTATAGTACAAAGCTACTATGCTGAAAACAGCATGGTACTTGCAAAAAATCAGACTTCTGGATCAATGGAACAGATTAGAAGATGCAGAAAAACAATTCCAAACACACTCAGTCACCTTATATTTGACAAAGGAGTCAAATATGTTCACTGGGATAAACATAACCCCTTTAATTAATTTTGCCCTGAAATTTTTTCTTTCCACATGCAGAAGACTAAAGTTAAAACCATGTCTCTAACCATGCACTAAACTAAAATCAAATGGATCACAGACATAAGTGTTAAAATGCAAATAATAACTCTGCTGAATGAGAGAATAGGTACAGCGCATGAAGACATAAATGTACGCAAAGATTTCATATCCCAAACCCTGATTTCACAGGAAATACTATGAAGAATCAACAATTTGGAATATTATCTTATTGATACTCTTTTGCTGGCAAAATTCATCACCAATAGAATGAAAAGACAATCCACACTGTGGGAGAAATAATGTTATCCAGTTGTTCTCAGACCAAAGATTAATATCTAGAATATATAAAGAATAACCAAAACCAGACTCCCAAATTTAAAGAAAAATGGATATCTGAAATAAATCCACAACTTTCAGATGAAAATGTAGAGGCAGCAAATAAATATATGGAAATGTATGCAACACCACTGATCATTTGAAAAATGAAAATTAGAACGATGCTAATTCCATCTTATTTAAGCAAAGATGGAGTTTATCAAGAAAACAACCAATAAGAAATGTTGGATTGCCTTTGGGCAAAAGAGAATTTTTCTCCATCCTTAGTAGGAATGTGGAGTGTTGCAACCATTGCACAAATCAGTGAACAAATTCTGCAAAAACTAAGTCTAGAGGTCTCATTTAACCCAGCCATTCCTCTTATTGATATCTCCCTCTAAGAATTAAAACTATCTTTTTTCCTCAATTGTTTATTTAGAGAAAGAAATCAAAGCAATTTTTTAAATAAATAAAAACAAAAGAGAAAAAAGAGAAAGAAGTAGAATAAGACAGGATTCTAAAAATTAACATCATAAAAGCATTAGTTGATACTTTATATATTGTCATCCTAAAAATAGTTGTTAAACTTACAAAATCAAAGCATTAATAGTGGCTATACACTCAGACATTAGCAATGTGAACCCTTCTGTTCAATGATCTAACAGAAATTTAGTAATATGGTCGTCTACCTTACAAACAAACAAACAAAAAATACTTTACAAAGCCAGGGGTCTAAATCCAGGAAGTGAGAAACAGATTTGAGTGTCCAAGGAACTATCAGAAAAAAGAAAGTTTCCATACAGTAAAAGATTAAGGTGCAAGGACTTCTAGGGCAGGCAAAATGCATTAATTATTAAAAAGTAGGTAGGCAACTATTGAAGAGAAAGGGGATCTGAGGAGAGGTAAAAATGGGAATGGTTGGGGCATCATTGTGTCTTATATTAATTTATGATTATGCCCAAAAGAAACCCAATATAGGAACATACATTGCTGAGAACAATCTTCAGAAGCCTAAGAAGAAGTAAAAAATTTACTTACAGAATCCAACGATTAAGAAAAAGGAGGCTTATATAAAAGCTGCTCATTATATAGGGCTTTGACAATTTTAAAACTCTGAATGCATCATTGTAAGACTCAAAGGAACTTTGTTACTTGGCTTTCAAAAAACAGTTTCTCTCTCTCTCTCTTTCTCTCTCTCCCTCCCCCCCTGTCCCTCTCCCTCTCTCCCTGTCCCTCTCCCTCTCGCTCTGTATGTGTATCTCTCTTTCTCTGTCTCATTCTTTGTTGGTCTCTGCTACTGCTTTTTTCTTATCTTTTCAGGACCTGAGAGTAGTGAGATCCCTTAAGGGTGCTTTTGAGGTGCTATTGTTGTCTTAAAGTGGAAGATCATGTTGCAGATTATTGGCAGTACATAATTTAGGATTTTTGGACACACAACATTCAATATGTAATTTAACAGGATGATAGAAGTGCTAGTTAATGGAGCCAATGGCAAACCAAATTAAGGAAATAACTTTAGAAAACCATAAACTTTGTTCATTTTTTAAACTTTCATTCTTTTAGCAGCAATTACAGAATTAATATAAAATTGAGTTAAAGAATTCATTTATAGAAGGAAATTCATTACAGCCCATAAGACAAAGACTCAGGCCTTAATCAAATGCCTCTGCTTCAAATAGAAGTTCACAACTGTGGTTATCTATCTTTTCAAGAATTAGAACAGCTACAATAGAGTTTCCACTTGAAAACTCCTTCCCCAATGCCTCAGAATTCCTTGGGTAGAGTCCCTCAAACATCCAGAGGAAGATCATCTTTGCTAGTGTGTGCTTGGTGAGCGAAGCTGGACTGCCTCCTTTTCAGGCTGGATTAAATATCACTTAGATTATTTAATATTTAATAATTTACAACTCATATTTTATTGAACATTGCACATTGAAATGTTTAATTTTTCAGGAGACATTTTCATATCACTTTGCAGTCCGCTCAACTTTTTTGGAAAGACTCAAGAAAGGGGATTGCTCATGGGAAGAAACCTGCTCAGGAGAGATTACTTCACTTGAATTTATTCCAAATATTCTAATGAAGTATTTTGCCAAAATAATCATGATATAAGAAAGTCATTGAGTGTTGTAATGACCCTAGTGATTTTAACAACTCAATTTCAGAACAAATTGGAGGGCATCTTTAGCTTGTATGTGGTCCTGGAAGTTGGTGAAAGTCTCTATTTCCTGCAAGGAACATGGAAGGATAAACATATATTTTTAATTTAGAAAGAAGAGGCCTTAAATGTGTGTTTTGAATAGCTGAGAGACCGGAATTTTGTTTTTCCTTGTGAGAAAATATTTTATTCACTTTTTGAAGAAAGTGAACAGGGGACATTGGCTCACTACATGCACGGCTTATTGGTCAGTCACTGTAGTGTTTTTGAAAATCCTGAAAGCATAGTGCTTTTGTAGTTATTTCAACAGGATCAGTGGAAAAGAAGGAAAATTATAGAACAAAGTTTTGTTTATTTGTGCCATCATATATTGAATTTGGCCAGGAAAGTTTCCACTTACTAGGTCAACTTTTGTATAGCTGTGCAAACATGGCATTGTTATTTTTCTACGGAGATGCTTTCCCACTAGTAGAAAATGCTTAACTATGTTTGTACCACACATATAGATATGATCTGTAGCTGTCTTTATATTTTAGGTGTTGGCTTGGCTTATTTTACACTTCTGAGTGAGATGTTGAGAAGTCTGTTCCAAAAATATGTTTTCTGGAACCATTGGACACTATTTCTGGATCCTTAAGTCAGCTGTGAATTATAACATGTTTTGTGAAGACACATAGGCAACTGAGAAACTTGCAGTCACCTTGAATAATATAAACACTGGTTTTCAAGACTATAGACAAGATCTAAGATGAAAATTTATTAAAATAACAGGCAAAGGAAAATAGTGAATTATGCCTGGGACAGAGTGAAATTCAGGTAATGTACTAAAACTGGAAGAGTATGTAAGTCATCTGGAAAATTAATTTTTCAAAATATTTCTCTACTTTATGGAATATTATATTTTTAAGATAAATTAACATAGAAGTATAATTATTTTTGATATATTTGAATTAGAATTTTTAAAATTGTGGAACCTAATGAGTATTGAATCAGTGCACTGTTTATTTTGTTGGGTAAAATTTATGTCAGCTTACATATATTAATCTCAGCATTATCCTAGCAAGCATGCTAGTGCATATATTGAGAGCAATCTGTGAACAGGGAAGTGTCTCTTCTATGGTCACTTATTTTTGCACAGTACAAGACAAAACACTTTTAAACATCTAGGGTTTTTAAAAATATTCTTAAATTTGTGTGTTTTGAAAGATTTCATGATTTGTGTTGACAACATATTTATATTATTTGTCTATTTTGTGGTATCAAATATTTGATAACTTAAACTCCACGGCATTCAGTGGAGCTTCATTGTTTTATTTTTTGTGTTATGTAAATAATTATTCTGATCAGCTGAAGATTTCTCAGTGAAGCTCAGAATTGGTAATAAAAGTAAAGTCACTAATGCTGCAGAAAGATGTGAAGAAGAAAAGTGGATATAGACGGCTTTGTGTTCTTACATTTTTGAACAGGATTGTGCTTTCTTTATAACACTTCAACAAAGGCAGATTTCAGGAATGGGATGCACAATATTGTGCGTGAGACTTCCAGAAGGGCCAGTGCAGGTGGTCTCAGTAACAACTTGAATTCTGCACATCTTCTTTTACTCTCATATTCACATGTGCGGAGTATTCCTTTTTTCTCTTACTGAGAAGATATTTGCTCGTAGGTAAATATTGCTGGTACTTATATGTAATAAAAATGCAATTCTAAGAAATACAATTTCACTTTAGTCTATCCTATAGGGTTTATCAGTTACACCTATTCATCACATCCTGTTAATAATGCTTATTAAATTGAGAGATTCTGGTGATCTTTCACGATACCATCCTCACAGTGAACCATTTGGAAGCAGTAAAATAGGTATCAGGTTTTTTTTTTTTTTTAACTTTTTATCTGGTGTCCCACAGTGGTCCAGAAACTGTACGTATAATAATAAACCCAGGAATAGATGTTCTCAATATCTCATACTAAAATTGATGAAATGGAAGCACATGGATATTTATTAACTTGCTGAAGGTCATGTAGATAGAAAAGGAATTAACCTGGGATTGCAGCACAAGCTCTACATCTCATTATTCCATTATTCCAGATCGTGCTATGCTGGAGCCCTGAGAATGTGTTGGATGCTGTTTACATTTACACTAAATGGAACCTTCGTAATTATTTGGTCATTGTAGTTGTAATATCCAATTTGCCACTGGATAATGTTTTTCAGGATCCAGTAACGGAATTGAATACTTTTACTTGATTATATAAATATGTAAGAAGAAAGTATCACCATATTAAAAGGTATCAGGGTTGCACTAATCATATTGTATCAGTTTCTCTGGACAGATTCTGAGATTGTGTAGTTCAATTCCTTTAGTTTTTCAATATTTCTGATATCATTTTAAAAGAATGATTCACAGTGATGCTGTCTTACACTGAATATGAGTTTATTCCTGCAGGAGGCTATGTTTTTGTAATCTATGTAGTGATGTCCTAACGCAGTAGACAGTGACATTAAAGGTTCAGTTTTCATTAGTTATAAGAATTATTTCAAAGAAGGATAGTGTTTGTAAATATTTCAGGAATTTGCAAGATGCAAGAATAAAATGGAAAGAATCAGAGATTTTGAAAAATCTGATGATCAGATGCATACAATTTTTTCTACAAGGAATAGTGTGCCAGATGATTTAATACTCTTTGATAAATCACAATTCAAACCTTTAGTACTTAATAAGAGATTAATAAGACTCAAAGTTCTTTTATATTTGCATGACTGAAACCTCATAATGCTCTTTCATACTACGACCTGAACTTTCACAGACAGATGTCACTTCAGGGGCACAGATTGTGTTGTGACATTATTCCCTACAAATGCCATCAGTTTGAAAGACTGTATCTATGTTAGTTAAGGTACTTAGGATTCATTTCCATGACTGGAGAACAGATTTCCCCAGAGCAAATGCCTCTCTCCTATTTATTCTTTCTGATTTCTGTGTCATGAAGTTTACATATTTGAAAGAAAGTGTGAAATGTGTGAATCACTAGAATGGTTTCATCTTTCTTCTCTACAGATACCCACTGCAAAAAAAAACCCCTCTGATTTGTAGCCCCAACAAATTCATCCAAGTATAATTAGAATGATCCACAAGGCTATTGGGCTGTTTGGAAAAGAATTGCAACAGAGGCTTACTAAATGCTGTGTGTTCATTGCTCTTGCAGATATAACAATGGAGATGTGCTTTGTAATAGACTAAATCACTGTCACCTTCACAATGTTCTGTAAGGGTCTGCTTTCCTCACCACTTTTCTGTTCAATAAGCCTTCTAGAAGGCTGAATGGAACCTAGTAACAATGTCACAGAGTTTGTCCTTCTGGGTCTCACACAGAATCGTAATGGACAGATGGCATTATTTGTCATGTTTTTACTAATCTACACTGTAACAATGGTGGGCAACGTGCTCATTATGATCACTGTCATCACCAGCCCCTCTTTGGGCTCCCCAATGTATTTCTTCCTTGCCTGTCTGTCATTCATGGATGCCGTTTATTCCTCTGTCTTCTCACCCAAGTTGCTTATCGACCTGCTCAGTGGCAGAAATATCATCTCTTTCCAAGCCTGCATGTGTCAGCTCTTTATGGGACACCTATTTGGTGGTGCTGAGGTCTTCCTTCTGGTGGTGATGGCCCTTGACCGCTATATGGCTATCTGCAAGCCTCTGCACTATTTGACCATCATGAATCAGCGAGTTTGCATCCTCCTGCTGGTGATATCCTGGGCTGGAGGTTCTATACACTCTGTGGTTCAATTTGTCTTTGTGTCTAGTCTCCACTTCTGCGGGCCCAATGTCATTGACCATTTCATCTGTGACATGTACCCACTGTTGGAGCTTGCGTGCACTGATACCTACTTTATTGGCCTGACAGTAGTCGCCAATGGTGGAGCCATCTGCTTGATGGTCTTTATCCTCCTGCTCTTCTCCTATGGCTTCATCCTAAACTCTCTTAAAACTCACAGTCAGGAAGGGAGAAAAAAAGCTCTTTCTACCTGCAGCTCCCACATCACCGTGGTTGTGCTCTTTTTTGTTCCCTGTATTTTTGTGTATGTTAGACCTGTTTCCAACTTTCCTGTTGATAAATTAATGACTGTGTTCTACACAGTTATTACCCCTATGCTGAATCCATTAATATATACTTTGAGAAATTCAGAGATGAAAAATTCTATGGAAAAAATTTGGTGTCAAAAGTTAACTATGGAGTGAATATCTTCATGCTGAAACTCATTAATTGTAGTGTAAGATACATGCAGCAAATCCTAAGCATGATGCTGTCACCTTACTGGATTCTTTAAGGATGTATCTCTTTGCTTATACAATACTATTAAAGAAGGACAATTAATTGACCTTTATTTTGTAAGAAATGTAATAGGAAGTTTGTGGAAGATGTGGCCAAAACTTCGGTTTTTGTTCTTTTAGAAGTAAGGAAACGATAAAACCAAGCACATCATTTCTTTTAACTTGCTTTATCTCAGCCTAGGTAAAACTGTACTTCAGCACAGTGGTTGTACTTTTTTCCAAGGAGAAAAAATAAGCGCCTTATGAAATTTTCTGTGCTCCACATTAATGATAAAGAAATATGCCTGATGTTCAGATAATTTGTGGGACTAAAAGAGAAGTTTTGAAGTTGCGATGCTCATTATTTGATCAGTATAACAGATTTACTAGCTGGATTATGAGCTCTGCTTTAAAATTACTTCTATCCCTAGGTCAAAATCTATGGTTTTTTTTAAGTTTAGGGTTGTTGAATATAAGATTTCATGGATAGCTACAGTGATATCTGGTGAACAGTTTTCTTTAAAAAATGAGATTCCCTTGAAAAGGAAACTGGATTGAAGTTCTTTATTGCTGTTAGATGTTCTTTTTGGGGAAACCATAAGAAGCCAATTTGAGATTGTGGTGGGTTTTGCCAAGTACCCACTGTATTGGATCAATTGCACTCAATATATTCAATGCTTATCACCCTATAATGTTTTCCTGTACTATTGTAGTTAACTGGTCTTTTTCCATTAGATCCTGGAAATCACTGATATATTGCTGTCCTAATTTTGCCTTTACTCAAATATTGCTTTAATAATCCAAGGATATATATATATATATATATATATATATATATATATATTACTTTGAAACAGGATTCTTTCCTATCATGCGTTTGATGTCTTTGAGTATTCTTGCAGATATCAGCAGAGCATTCATTGCAGACCTAATATATTTCATTTAACATTGTTAATACCTTTTTCAATTAGAGATATTCAGATTCTTTCCAGATATTTCAATTTACAAGTGAAAATATTCTAATATGATAATACAGAATGTGTATGAGTGAATATTTTTTCATGTAGCTTCAAGTTTTAATTTCATTGGTAAATATCTAGGAATAGAATATCTGAGTTTTATGGCAAGTATATATTTTACTTTCCATGGGAAATGCCAAACTGTTTTCAGAGCGTTTCCTTTTGTTTTCCAGCTAGTAAAAATGATGTTTTCAAGTTCTTCCCTCATTGTCAGAAGTTGGTGTTGGAGAGATTTTTAAATTTTAGCCATCTTAATTGGAATGCAGTGGTGTCATTTAATTTCATCTTTGTAGGTGCTAGTTCTCCCCAGCTGACAGGGCCTCTGCCAGCACAGAGAGGCAACTCTACTTCCTTGCCTCTGTTCCCCAGCCAGTAAGGCCTCTACAGGAACACAGGGAGGAATCCACACAGCTTCCTTTCTATTTCTCCCTGTCTGAAAGGGCCTCTGTAGACACACAGGGAAAAAACACGGCTTCCTTATCGCTTCTCCCAGGCAACCAGTAAGGCCTCTACAGGCGTACCAGGCTGGAGGCTACACTGCTTCCTAGCTGCTTCACTCAGGCAGCTGGTAGGACATCTGCCAGCCCATTGGAAACAGGAGCTGCACTGCTTCATTGCTGATTTTCCCTGGTGGCTGATAGTGCCTTCTCCATTGCTCAAGGGTTAGGGACTTCTTGGTAACTGTTTTCATGTTTTACATATTTTGCTTTCTTGCTAATTTCCACAATGCATATTTGAAGAGTATGAAAATTATGATAGTTGGAAATGGTGGCACACTTCCATAATCCTAGCACTCAGAAGGCTGAGGCAAGAAAATGGTTGCAAGTTGTAGGCCAGCTTTAGCTGCATGATATCAAGGTCAGCCTGAACTGCATGGCAAGATTCACTCAAAAAAACAAGAAAAAAATAAAACCCGAAATGAAGAACAATAAAAGTATGCTTGAAATTTACCAATCTGTTCCAGGAGCGGACAGAATCGGGGTTGAACATCTCAGAAATTCCTAATTAGCGCATGGGCAACTGCGAAGTCCTCAAAATCTGACATACACTCCCATTGTACTTGAGATTCTGTTGTGCAAAATTTTCCTTATTTCCATGTTTAATTATTTTTGTGAAATGTATGTAATAAATAATGATATAGGGCTTGATTACACACAAAAGAACACAAAATGAAACAACAATGTTAAAGTATATTCATGAATTGCCCAAAGTTTTAAATGAATAAAATGTCTGAATTTTTGTTTTCCACATGTAGTAAATTAATTTTGGTTATTTTCTTACTTTAAGATGAAACTAGTCTATTTTTCATGTATCCATTATGACAAATTATATATTTTATCCATGTTTCAACATTTTAACTTTCTTAAAGCAAAATGAAACTCCCATTTCCCCAAAATATAATAAAACAGAAATTATGTTGGTAAGTTGAAAATAATGGCTGATCCCCCTAAACACATTTAGACTAGTAGAAACATCCATTCACAAATCAGGTCTATATTAATCTATGTCTGTTATCTCACATTTACCAAATTTCTTGGTGTACTTAGCCATAAACTATACTTTCTTAAAATATTTGACTTTGTTTCAAGTTTCATTGGCTCTAAGATCCCAGTTGAACTCTGGTCATGTTTTTTTCTTCATGTCATAGCTGATAAAAAACTGAAACATGTTGGTCAGACCCATACACATTCATGTGGACATTTTGAACAAAATGCAAAACAATACAGACTCCACTAGTCCATAAAATTCAACAGACAACCTCAGATGAGAAGTTTCCTAAACATATATGGACATGCAGAAAGGATAAGAATTTGTAATGCCCATCCTCACAAGGGAGGCAAGAAAGTGGTGTGCATTCCATTGACTGGAAAGCAACTCTTTTCTGTATTTACCAGCAATTTGACGCAGACCTGAAAAAGAAATATTGGAGAATGATGCTGACTGAGAAGCATTTTAATTTGTTCACAGTCTAGCCAGAATACATCACTCTATATTTTACAAATAACTGCTCAATATTTCCATTTAATTCACTTTCAATAATAAATCTTTTCTTACATGAGTGAATACATATTTGCTTTAAAATTTACAGTCACAACAGACAAACCAGTGGCTTGTCTTTCTAATGAAGTGACCAAGCTGCTGAAACTTAAGGCTTCAACAAACATCATATCTTATTATTTTCGCTGAACAATATGACCTGATGAGCAGCAATTTTGGATTCCCAGTGATTTCCATTGGCCAAATTTTCATGGCAGATGGTTTCACACAGTGCCCTCGGCTTCCAGGGATTCCCCAGATGGGTTCCATTTTCCAGCCTAATGGAGATGGCAGCCTCCACTCCGAGTCCATCCGCGGTCATCCCCATTGCACATGCCCAAGAAGTCCTGCTTTAGCTGCCAGGGCTTAGTTCTGTTGAATATTTTATTCCTGAAACCTTATAGACATTCTTTATGTCATTTTTAAATATTTCTTAAGCAACGTTCTGAACAACTGTCCTCTTCTGGTTTTACCTTTCTTGTGAAGTCTTTACCCCAGTCCAAAAAGGAGAGTTCTGGGCATTTATTGTAGGTTCCCAGGAATTCCCTAACCCGTTTTTGTTTGATGAGGTTATAGTATCTGTGCAGCATATTATTTGGGATATTTGTGAGCCATCTTTCCTAAAGCATGAGATACCTGACTTCTTGAGAAGCACCTCTCCAGCCTGTGCCTAGTATTCTATGGTGGCCTGACTTCTTGTGCAGTCAGTCCTTTCACTTTCACGTGGCTGGGGAATGCAGTATTTTGGGGCCCTGATGAGCAGGTAGGGCTTAAGATGGGTACCTGGGCCTGAGGACGGCAGAGGACATGTGGAAGAGGCAAGGTCAACTGTGTTTTGTATTTTCATACAAACACTTCATACAGATTTGTCAACTTCTACAAAGAAATTGATTGGTTGTTAATTAGAATTTCTTTGAACCTGTAAATGAATTAGAGGAGACTTGACATGTTAATGATGAGTCTTCCTTTTCAAGGCTGTGGGGAACTGCCTTGTGTTTTGATTTCCCTTGACTTACTCAATCTGTATTTTGTAGCTTCTAGGAATTATGATAATTGTCTTACAGGTTCTTACCCTTCAGAACAATTCGTGGAAAACCTTGATTAAAATGCTAATATAGCTTGGTTTGTTCCTAAAAGAAGTCCTGTATGCCACATAGTTTACAAGAAACTAATGCTGGAATGTGTATTGGAGCAGAAATAGGAAGTTGAAGACAGATGTGAGATTTCATTATGTACCCACATGCACTCACGGAACATTCACCATGATAGGAAACAAATGGGGTCATAACACACATTGTCATATAGTACCTCAAAGGACTTAAATCATATAGAAGATCTATTTTCAAATAAAAGACTATACTCTAAATTGATAACAAAATTATACATAAAATTTACCCTAATCATTTACTAATTAGACAACCCAAATGAATTTGAAACACAATTTGAAACTCTCAATCTCTACTGGAATATATTCTAGAGTGAAAAATGTACAAAGAAATGTTATGAGAAGTTGACTTATTTTAATAGTGTCATTAGTATTATTTTGTACTTTTTCTCATCCTGTTAATGTGTAGTGAATTGCTCAGGAGGCAGCACACATACTTAAATCATACTCTGGATGTTTTGATATGTGTACATATTATATAATTGCAATCAATCTAATGAACACATTGATCATCTCAGTAAATTAATGTTTTTCTTTAATTTATTATTGAGCAAATTTCAGGTATGCAATATAGCCTTCATAGCTGTAGTTAATATGCTGCACATAAAATGTAGGAATCCTATTTCTTGCTTATCTAATCTTTCAGACTTTGATAAGCACCATTCTACTCCTCTTTACTGTGAGAGTATTTATGTCTCACATATAATGGCGATAAGGTAGTATCTTATAGGTCATACTACTATATCCTTCAGATTCACTCATATTGTGATAAATAACAATGTACAATTCTTACACAAGGCTAAGTAAAATTGCATTATATGTACTTCATAAGTAAAAATACAGTAATATTTTTATCATATGGAAATTATATGATAATTATAATTATGTTAGCATCTGTCAGGGAGACCGTGGTTCACACACTTAATTGATTTCACAATTCTGAGGAAGATGGTGTTTAACATTTAATGTAGAGTGTGTGAAAGGAAGCAAAATTTTGCCAAATGCTTCTGTTTGTGAACTAAACTGTTCACAAACAGAACTATTAGTGAACCAAGGTATTGCATGACTGTATTACATATTACCTACCAACTAATTTTATAATGTAATGCATAACATAATTGAATGATATATATATATATATATATATATATATATATATATATATATATGATTTTCATTGTCCATTTGTTGAGCTATGGACACTCCTGTTTTCATGTGTTTGTCTATGTGAATAAAACTGCTATAAAGGGCAGATCATGTAAGATTTTTTGCCTTTTAATAACTCTCCAGAAAGTTTTATGATTGTCTGGTTTTTTTTTAAAAATTCACTTTTTATTATATAATTGGATTATAAGAGGAGTAAAAAGAAAAAAATGTTTACTGTAATAAAATAGGACATTTTAAAAAAGAGCAAAAATCCCCTAAAGTAATCAAATTTTACACAAAAGAAATTAGCCAAAAAACAAATCACTCCAATTTTAGCAGAAAGAAAGAAATAATATACATTAGTACCCTGACATATGAAGGTAGGAATGCAACAGAAAAATAGGAAATAACAGAAAATATCAAGAAAACAAAAAGTTGAACTTTTAAGAGGTCAACATAAAATTGGTAGATTTTTAGCTAATTTTAATTAAAAGAGAAAATTCAAATAAATAAAATGAAAAGGTCAAGAACATACAATACAGCATAAACTTGAGAAATGATAAACAGGAATTGTTCTAAACAGTTTTATTCCTCCAAATGGACATATTTCCACTGTATCCAAAAAATTCACCTACTGTTTGAGACATAATACCTAATAAACCTGAATCCAAAAGAAATAAAATGCCTAAATGGACCAATAACACATAAAACTATGTTGGTAATAAAATACCTTACAAGTAGGAAAAATCAAGAACTATTTTTTTTCTTGTCTAGTTGTGAGTTCAGAGGTGAACTGAAAAGGCATATGCTAAATTATACATTCACCAATTTTACCTACAATACAAGTCATTTAAAAATTGTAATTTTAATTTTTCCCCTTGATTGTTTGCCCCATCTAGTAGTTTCTTTCTGTTGTCATTCTGGGAATTGTAGTCATTTCTATCTCTCTCTGGAATGTCTTTCAGTACTCTTTCTAGTGTTGGTTTGGTGAATATGAATTTCTTAAGTTGTTCTTTATCATGGAAGTATCTTATTTCTCCATTAAATTTCAAAGAAAGTTTTTCAGGGTACATCAATCAGTAGGAAGGTTCCTTATACATTTAAGAATGGAAGTCCCATTCAAACCAGCTATTCCCTTCCTGGGTATTTTCCCAGAAAAATTGAAAATGTCATGTCACAATGATATATGTACACTTATATTTATAGCAGCATAATTTGTATTAGCCAAATCTTGGAAACAAACAAAATGCCCACCAACCACAGAATGGCTGAAAAAGATGTGGTATTGCTATTTAAAAGGATGATCTTGAGGTTTTCATAAGTAAATGGAGGCAACTTGAGTCTATACTCATAAGTGAAATATATCATACTTGCATATATTGTCTTTTTTCTCTAGTGTAAAAAATAAATAATAATAATTAAAAACTGAAAGAGAAATGAAATCCAAAATATAAAATAGATACTATAACAATCAAGGGGAAAGAAAGCACTTGAAAGGAAAGAACAACTTGCAGGTATACACATATAACTATGTATGTTTAATTGTGCAAGATAGATAGCCATAAAAATGATTCTCCATTATTTCACTAAAAAGAATAATTTGTGCTGTCATTGTTTAATTGTTCATTTTTTATGGTTTGATTTTATAACTTGAGCAACTACTTCTAAGATAACAATGTGCAGTATACTAACTAGTGTTCAATTTTTACTTTATTTGTTAAATTCTGTATTATTTCTACCCTTTTTCTATTCTCCACTTTAAAAAATAAAAAAACTAAAAATTGTATTTTTAACAGTGCATAGTAATTTTCCAAAACATTGAGTTTCAATGACATTTTTACAGATGTATATAATATACTTTCGATCATATCCATCTCTTTCAGATATAGGTCATTATTTTAATGAACATTTTACATATTTATTTTGTCCAGATTTTATTTTTCCTTTTTTGGTGATTTGGTCTCAAGTTGCTGATTTATATTATTTTCCCCAGAGGATAAGTTTCTGTAAATCCTGTTCTATATAGTTATTATCCTTGTGGCATCTCTGGAGGTGTATATTCTGCCATCAGAATGATACTTATGGTCCCAGTGAATTTAATTAAGGGAAAAGTCATCCTCAGAGAAGCACTAACCAAATGATTGAGCAATGTGTTTATGGTTTAAATACAAATTAAATGACTACAGTCTTTTGCTATTACCTCAGAGAATGTTTGTCTATATCAGTACTCACTATTACAGAAATTAAAATGATAGACTCAAAGGTGGATAAAATAGAGATTAAAGTTTTCTCTGTCATTCCAGCATCCAGGATAAAGCCAGGCCAGTAACTCTGACTGAGAATCAAAGTATTTTAAAGTGAATTTCATTCCTTTGCTTTTATAGCTATAAATTATGATTTGCAAATGTAAGTCAATTTTAGTTTTTTAACCTTGAAATGCTTCTTTAGTGTTTGGTTTTAGGAGAAAATTTGTGAATGACAAAATTTGGGATATCTGTGTTTATAATCAAGATTCAGATTCTTGAGTTTTCAGGGCATTGTGATATTCACTTTAAATTTGAATCAATTCAAATTTCACATTTTTTTCCCAGAAAGCTAGGTGAATCAAACTTCTTGTATCTGCAGGCATGGAAAGAACTCATCACAGGGAAACATATCAAGGTGTGATAGTGATGCATGTTTCATCTGCCTGTGCTTCTGGGGTTGGCATTGGTGCATGAAGCTGTTATCTTCTAAGATCAGCAGAGGACACCAAAACCTACAACTCGGACCCAATGACTGTGTTCTCATGAAGGTGAGTGAGGAGATGTATTGACTTATATGATTGTGTACTAGGCTTTATATAGTGCATTTGCAGTGCAGAGGTGACCTAGTAACTAACAATCTTTTAAAAAGTCTACATGAACAGGAAGTGATGTCACATGTCTATACTCCCATCATTCCAGAGACTGAAGCAGGAGGATCACTGGGAGTCTGAGGCCAGCATGGGGTACAAAGTGAGCTCAAGTTCAGCCTGAACTGCATAGCAAAACCTGATCTCAAAAAAGCAACCAAAATTCTACTTAATGCTGATGATTGGTTATATTAGGGTATCTTATGTGATTACTAAAATATTTATGCACTGATTGGAAATTTTAATAATTTTCTCAGATGTTTTAATATTATAAAAAGGCAGAATGATATGAACATCTCAAAACCCAGTGTTTTTACAGATTAATTTCCATGTAATGATTTGGGGAATATTGTTCATGCAGGAATTTTTAATCTGTTAATGGTATTGCCTGAGTCGTTTTCCAAATGTTCTTTATATTGTTAAAAACTAAAAATGATGTAGCATCTGTAGAAGTTACAGAGTGACTTCAGAGAGCATACATAAATAAGCCTACATTTAGTTTAAGTTGGGGAAAGTTAAGAGGAGGACTAAAATTGATATTCATCTTAATGAAATAAAAGAATTCTCATGAAAATGCAGGGAAAGAAGTTAGAGTGTGTGCTAGGAAGATCGATGAGGCAAAGGACTTATTATCTTAGCTTATATTATCTTATTTTTGGAGACAGGATCTTTCTCTATGGCTCAGGCTGGCCTTGAAGAATAGAATTTTCAAAACAGATACACACGTGCTGTATACCTATGTAAATAGAGTGCTGTATACAAGAAGGGGAATGGAGGGTGCAGGAATTAAGAGTACCAATGTTCTTAAGGGTCCTGAAGGTGATGAGATAAGTATAAGTATTTGTGACTATTATTTATATATATATATAAAATATATATAATAGTCACAAATACTTATATATATATATATTATTTAGGGATTTTTTCATAATCATACCTCTTATATGTAAACTTTTGCATATTTCTTTCTTTTTCCACAGTCAGTTTTGGAAATTTCTCAAACATTACTGATATAATGGTCATTAATTCTTTTATGATGTTTTTTCTATTTAGCAGTTTGTATTCTACTAAATAATTTCCTTATTATCATTAACCTAAATTTCTTATACATTTTTTGCTTAATGCTATTAGAAGTGCCAATAAAATTACTTTGCAAATATCCCATGTACAAGGACTTTAATTTCTATGGATAGATTCAAATTCTGTTTGTTTACAACCTTCCTTTCTGTGGTCCTAATGTCATTGATGACTTCATCTGTGACATGTATCCCTCACATGCATTAAAACTCACATGCACAGATATCTATGTTGTTGGTCTCACAGTGGTGGCCAATGATGGAGCAGTCTGTGTGGCCATCTTCTCACTCTGCCTCCTCTCCTATGGCATCATTCTGCACTCCTTGAAGAACCTGAGTCAAGAAGGGAGGCACAAGTCCTTTTCCACCTATGGCTCCCACATCATGGTAGTCATCCTCTTCTTTGTTCCTTGCAATTTTATGTATGTGAGACCTCCTTCTACTTTACTCACTGGTAAATCTTTGACTGTGCTTTACACCATTATCACCCCTATATTGTACCCCCTCATCTATACTCTGAGAAATGCAGGGATGAAGAGTACAAAAGAAGCTCTGGACTAGGAAAAAAAAATGAATGGTAGCAAAATACATCATCTCAATATTCAGTAAAATGTTGCATCTTCCAGAAAACCACGCGTGATTATTGCATTATGCTAGTATCTGCCTCATTGTTAATAACTCTACATTTTTTGTGAATTTTCCAATGATCATTGTATAAACTTAAGACTATTGGAATTTATCAGAAAAATATATTTGTAATTTACTGAATGAAGTGGTTCTGTAGAGATTACAAATGCATATGTATCATCATTAATATTGAAATTTATTTTACTTAATGTAACCTTTTATTTTGTAATGAGTAAACTTAATAATGTTTCAGGATTAATAGTCAAAACATACAAAATAATGTGTACATATTTTATTCTTTCCTCGCCAAGTGCAGAAAATATTAAATCATTTATTTGAAATATATATTTTATTTTTATACTTGTATGATACATTAAAACATAATTTTGACATATTGTTTAGCAAATACATGCCAAAGTTAAATACCATTTTATTTTAAATATCAATCATAAAGAGATTATGGAAACAGCAAGAATCTATATCCCATTTTAACCAGGATCATCTTGTCCACATCAATGTTTCTTGGACTATTTTTCTCTCAAAGACATGCTGCTTTTGTTTTTCAAGAATATATATGCATTTATTAGCAATACTCAAAAATCTTATCCACCTTGGTGTATTGATTCACACACACAATATTTGCTTCTCCTTGCCTCACCACCCTCTCCTTGTTCTCAGGTCCCTTCCTATCTTAAAAGCTCTGCCCATGAGATTCCTATCATCTTCCTTTTATTTATGTCTAAAAATTATTCCTATGTCGGCCTATCATAAAATAACATTTAGACAATACTGACGTTTATGTGTTTCATTTATTTCACTTAGGAATTTACTCTATTCATTTTTCTTAAAAAAGGCTCGTTTCTTTTTTTATGGATGAGTAGTACACTATTAGGTAGGTATATCACATTTTATTGGTTAATTAGTTTGTTGATGGACATATCAGGCTTCCCTATAATTGAGCTATTCTAAATTGTGCGGTTATAAATGTGGATGTGCATATGTCACTGTAACATGATGCTTTAAAATTTTTAGAAGACATTCAGAAGAGATGCAGGTGGGTCAAATAAAATTTCTACTTTTCCTTTTTGAAAAAGGCTGCATAGAGATTTTCATAGTATTTGTACTAGTGTACACTCCAACCAAAAATATAAAAAAGTTTCCTTTCTTCCCATGACCTCAACCCTTTTGTTGCTTTTGGAGTTTTTGATTTTGGTCTTTCTTACCCAATTGAAATGGTACATCTGTGAGGTTTTTTTTTTTTTTTTTTATTTGCACTTTCTAAATGCTAAAGGTGTTAACATTGTTTTATATGCTTATTATGCATTTGTTATTTTAAGAAGCTTTCACTTGTTTCAATTGTCACTTTTAATTGGGCTTTTTGTTTTCTTTGGGGGGTCAACTATGATTTAGATGTGCCTCTGAATTCTAAATATTAGCTCTATGTCTGTGGAGTATATAGAAAATTATTTCCTCATTATGTAGGTTGTATTTTCATTCTGTTGACTGTTTCCTGCGCACTACAGAAGCTATTAAATTCGATAAGATCCCATGTATTTAAATCTGGATTGATTCTTTTTGCTTTTTTTTTTACTTTAAAGTGAAATAAACAGGGCCAAGAACTTAGCTCAGTGGCATATGGACCTTCTTGACAAGAGCGAGATCATGAGTGTGATCCGTGATACAAAAAAAGAATTTTATAATAGGAAAAAAATCACAGAAACATCAAGAAATAAACAAAAACAACAAAAGCAAAATGATAACAAAACAGTAGTAATATAGGATTTCAAACTAAGATGACAGGAATTTCACAATGGTTATTATATTGCATGTTGTTATCTTCAAGACAGCTGTTCTGGTTACCAAATACAAACATGCAAAATTGATCAAATAATTTCACTTTGATCAACATCTATCCCTTTTGCTATACCTACTGCAATTTTTGGATCTAATTTACTGTTTTAGTTTCTTACACTAAGAAGACAATACAATGTTTACTTATGTAATTCTGATTTATATCACTTATGAGTATGGTTTCTCCAGCTGCTGCTTATGCAACAGGTGTTCTGTTCAGAAAGTCTTTATTTATGCTTTTGTAGTTTGGTCTTTTATTTATTTTATCTTTCAACAAATTTGCAATTACTCATTTCATGTATAGGCTTTTTTCACCCATTTTGATTTCATTTTAGTACTGAGTATAAATATGGATCGAGATTCATTCTTCAGGAATTGGATTAAAAGATTTTTCAGCACCTCTACTAAAGAGTGTGTAACTTTTCCCCAGCTTACCTTTTTCCTTTTGTCCAAAATCAGACGGCTGGAGGTGTGTGACATTTTTTTGCAATCCCATTTGAATTCTACCCTATGGTTCTATTTTTTGAAATTAATAAGAAATTTTATGACTATAAATTTGTAATTCAACTTGCAATCCCCAATTGTAATTCATACCACTTTTCTGTGTTTATTTAGTAATACATTGGCTATTTTGAATCACTTCTTATTCTTTATGTATTAAAGTTGTTTCTTCTAGTTCTGTGAAGAGTGTTGCTGGTAGTTAGATTGAAAGTGCATTAAATCTGCACATCATTTCTGGTAATATATTTATGTTGTTAAGACTGGTTTGGCCCATGCAGCAAAAGAGATGTCTTTCCATTTTCTAATGTCCTTCATCATTTTTCAGAATTGCATAGTTTTTGTTACGAAAATAATTAGCCTTCCAAAATAGTTTTTTCAATGTTTTGAAGGTATCATGAATAAAATCTTTCTCTTGATTTCTTTCCTGGGAGCTTTATTGTTAATGAACAGAAAGGCTATCAATTTTAATCTACTGATTTTGTCTGCCACTGTGACGAATGTGGTTTTATTTTTAAGGGTCTTATCAGTATTTTTGTGTCTTTAATATAAAAAAATCATGCCATCTGAAAATAAAGACTGTTTGACCTCTTTCTTTTCTATTTGTATTCCCTTTTAATTTTTCATCTTACCTGATTGATCTGGGTAAATTTTTGAGAATTTTAATGGACAGTGCATTGAGAATGGGAGCTCTTTTGTTTTTATAATCTTAGAATGTTATATTAGATTTTCACTTACTAGAATCTTCCTGTGAGTTTTTCAGGATATTTTTAAATTTTAAAATAAAAAGTTAAAAGCAATGATACAGAACTTCAAAACAAAATAATAGGAGATTAGCAATGATTAATATATTGCACACTGTCTTCAAATTAGCTGTTCAGATTATAAGATAAAGGCATTAAAATGATCTATCAGGGGATTCTGGGAAGATGGGAGAATCATAAAGAGCCTCTCTGAGAGAAATAGTCCAGATGGTGGAATAGCATCATGGGGAATACAAGTAGGAAGGAAGCAGGTCACTTTGAATAACAAAGACCCTAAAGTGAGAATCAAAGGCCACAGAGAGAGTGAAAAAAGAAAAACTTAAAGAAGTAAGTAGCTGGCAGCGCTTTCCCCCAGAGCTAGGCCCACCATGTGAGAAGGGCTGTTGAAATCTGGGGATGAATGTTTATAGTAAAGGTGGTAGCTGGCAAGCCTGAAGGCCTTTGCAAAGAAACATGGTGACACAGGGCAACAGTGGACTGGAGAACTGCGATGGCTGTTGGTGAGTGTAGAGGACTTAGTCCTCGCTCTGGAGAGGAGTGAGGCCAAGAGCCATTTTTCAGTTGGGCTGGATAAGCCCATAACCAGAACTGAAATCAGCTTCCTTCAGGCACCCTTTGCTCAGAGCAGAGTGTTGGAAATTGCTTGGACTGAGTCCGGCCCCTGTGTACATTTCAATAGCTATCACTGATGTTTCCCTAAATTGATCACAACCAGCTCCATCCCCTAGATATACTCTATGTGGTGGGGACTCCCTGCTGTCAACCAGCTCAGGAGGGAGATGGAAGCCTGCCCTACTCCTGCTTGCAGTCCAACAGGCACCAATGAGCCAAAGCATGCTGGGAAAAGCAACCAACAGTCTTATCCCAGCACATCCAATAGTCACCATCAGATATCGCTAGCCAGCACTGGCAAGAAAAATAAAATAGTCTCAATTCAGAGAAATTGTAGCCAACACAGTAAGTGCTAGATACCCCACTACCCACTTGTCCAGAAGAAACCAGGAATATAACAAGGGGAAAAAGAAAAAGGTAGGCTCTGGCCTCCAACCCAGGCAGTTCTGGCCAACAGACATAAACATTCAAGAGAATGGGAGCAACATACCTGAAGTTTCTGAAGTAATGGCAACTAAAGTGAAAAAACAACTTCATGAGGCTATAAAAGAAATTGGAACAGAAATACTATGTCAAGTAAAAGAAAAAACGAGAAACATAATAAAAGAATTGCTAAGCACCTTTAGAGAAGACACAGATGGAAGAACAGAGGAGCATAGGAAAATAAGGGAAATCTTGAATGAAGAATATAAAAAAGACTTAGAATATATGAAACAGATCCAAAGAGATTACCAGGAAAATAAAAACTCCATTGAAAGCTGGCAAAACTGCTTGAAAGAAACTAAAGATAGACTTTCAAACCTTGAAGACAGGTTTATAGCTTGTGATCATGAAAGGAAAGATCTCTTAAAAATAACAAGGAACCAGGAAGTAACAATTCAAAAGCTACAAGATGACATGAAGAAGCCTACTCTATGAACAATAAGGGCTGGGGATTTATCTCAGTAGCATAAGCACTTGCTTTTCAAGTGCATGGTTGTGAGTTTGATTTCCAGTACAAAAAAAAAAAAAAAAGAATAATAAACGTGAGTGAAAAAACAGGGGTCTACACAATGAAATACAAAGGCTGTTCATAGGAATAATTATAGAAAACTTCCCAAGCACAGGAAAAGGAAATAATGTTCAGATAAATGAGGCATACAGAATTCCAGCCAGCTATAACCAAAATAAATCTACACCCAGACATATAATAATCAAGGTCTCTGAAATTCAACACAAGAACACAATATTATAGCTGTCAGAATAAAGAAACAGATCACCTATAAAGGAAAACTCATCAGAATCAGGACCATCAAACCAACCCTACCAAAACTACTGAAGGACATTCAAGAGAGAGAAAAAAAACCATGGTTTCAGAAAAAGTGGTGGAGGGGGCTCACTGAAGTGGGCAGACAATGGGATGAAGGGAAAAGTAGGCAACCAACAGCAGGAAAATAGCCTGTCAGAGATGAGGCAGAGAATGTTGGCCATAATCACTAATATATATGGCCTCAATTCACCAAGGCATATGTCTAGTTTTAGGTTTTGGTATGTGGAAAGCTAATTTTTCCTGAATCATTTATTAAAAAGTCTATGTTCTATCCAGTGAACATGTTTGACATCTTTGTCAAAGATAAAATGGCCGAGTGTTTTCAGGTGTGTCTCTACCCACTGGTTTGTTCTACTGATTGTCATGTATGGGTGTTTGTTTGTTGTGTTTTTTGGTTTGTTTGTTTTTGTAGATCCATGCTTACTTTATTGTGGTAGTTTTGTAGTATATTTTTAAGTCATGGATTTTAATACCTTCTGCTTCTTCTTTGTTTCTGAGGATTGTCTTTCCTATTCTAGGTCTCTTCTGTTTCTAAATTAAAATTAGGAAAGTTTTCTCTCAGTCTGTGAGGTATGCTACTTGTATTTTGATGGTAACTACATGAAATCTGTATAAACATTTTGTAAGTATTGACAGTTTCACAATGTTGGTTCTTATACGTGAGCAAAGAATATATTTCCATTTTGTGATATCCTCTTTAATCTACCTTCCATATTGAAGACAGGCTCTTCCTTTGAAAGAAAAAATGATTCAGAAACACAGTGACATACACAAAAAAGTTATTATCTTTTTAAAATGAGAGAAAATGCTGGCAAAACTAAAAGAAGACAAGAAAAATGTGGATAATTTAATCAAAAATATAGGATGAATTCCATCATAAATAGGAAACAATATATCCAGAATAAAATTCAATTTAAAGAGATTAAGACTACAGCTTCTACTGACCATTATACTATTAGATAAAAGAAGTTGCATAATCTAGTAAGGATATAAGTTCCATAGTAGAATATAGTATCTGACTGTAAATATAGTTCAGCTTTGACTTCAGGACAACTGTGTATATAAGAAGACAACTGTGTGTAATGATAAGAAAGCTCCTTTTTCACAGAATGTGCTTTGTCCTTGTTACCAGTAAGAGAATTTCTCTCTGGTCTTAAGAAAATAATATAGCACTTGGAGACAAAGATGCAGCCAAGCAGCCCTGCACTGGAGGCCAAGATGGAGAAGACCTCCATAGTCACCATCTCCTTGCCCTGCTGCTGCAGTAGACAGGGAGGAAGGTGACCCACACACTGAAAAACAGCAGCATGCTGAATGTCAGGAATTTGGCTTCACTGAAGGTGTCATCCAGGTTCCTGACATCTTCAATGGCGGCCAGGAAAACCATCATGAAGCTGAGCATGATCAGGGAACCCAGTTATCTTAGGACAAAGTAGAAGGCGGTCAGAGAGCCATTGTTGCACAAGATGACGATGTGGCCATCCTCAGAGTGTGCATCTGTGTCAATGTAGTGTGGATTTGTCCCCATCCAAACTCCACAGAGAGAGAGAGAGAGATAGACCAGGATGCAGATGAGGATGATGTATTTTGGTACCTCTGATATCATCAACTACCTCATCCTTCTACCTGGAGCAGTGACTTTAAAGACCAGCATTTCAGTGATGGTTTTGCCTAAGACAGTGAAAACAGAGACGGTGAAGACAATTGCAAATGTGATATGCTGGAAGATGCAGGTGACTTTGTTGGGATGATCAATGAAAAGCAAGGAGCAGAGGAAACAAGGTGAAGGAGGTGAGCAGGTTGTAGCTGAGAAGTTGGTTGTTGGCCTTGACAATGGGAGTGTCTCAGTGCTTTATATACAGGGAAGAACCAGAGCTGTCAGGACGTTGAGACTCAGGGCGGTGCCAGTCAGTACTTTTCCCAAGGTGGCTTCATAATCTAGAAATTTCACAGCTTCTTGTGGTTTCTCTGAGTGTTTGTGTATTGATTAACCAGGTGCTCCACACGTGATCCATATCTACTTGCATAGGCTAATAATTTCTTTTTTGTCACAGATCCAGCCCTAGAAACTCACTGAATTTCAACTAAATTGTCACTTTTTAAGTTTTTTTCTTTTCTTTCTCTTTCAGAATGTGGAACTGATTTCAGAAACTTTGAGACATATTCCAAACCCTTTTAAATTTTATTATTTTGATTAAGAATCTCCTTAAGACATTATGTCACCAAGGCTGTTTTCTGACTTAAAATCCTCTTTTCTCAGTGTTACAAAACTCTGGATTCTAGGCATGCATTACCACATTTCATTTTCTGTCTGTTTCTGAACCCCAAATAAAAGATAGGTATATCAAGCATAACTCTTAAATAATAATACTATTTGGTGTGTAATGTCCTTTTAAACCAGACATATCCATAAAAATGTTCTATAAAGACTCTACCTTTATTACTTCCTACACTGTTATCACTTACTTGGTAAAAATCAAGTCTTTACAAGTGATTCCCAAGATAATTAATGTAAAATCACATACCGGAAAGTCCACGTAATTTGCTGTTAAAGTACCATATATATGAAAAGACATGTTTAATATTAAGTCATTCCATTTTTGAGTCTCTCCATCTATGAACTTGCTTTCTGCAATCACTTGCTTAAACTTTATTGCCAAAGGGGTACTTAAATGGTTTAATTCTGGTGTCTTTCAAAACAGCTACACGTCATATCACTACATGTTTAATGATTTTTAACTGTTACAAAATTAATTTCCCAAAATTTGCATAGTACAGCCATATCACTGATGTGTGCAAACAGTTTTTTTGGTAAGTATTGGATTCCATAACTAGGAAATCCAATATAATTTATTCACTTACATGGATATTATACTTAGAAACTAATATTACTGGAAAATCCTATTCTTCATGTTTGTCCCTTTTGAGTGTAATTTTTGCATGCTTGTGTTGTCTTCATTGCACTGACTGATGTAGAGTGAAACATCTGGCAGAAGCATGATACAGAAAGTTCTTTTCTAATTCTTGCTTTCAAAAATGACCCTAAGCTATAAAGTGTCCTCTAGGGTAACATACATACAATTTGTGAGGGAAACTTAGTGACTTTTTTTCTGCATTTCACTTGGTAAGATGTTCTTCTTACCAATGTTCTTCTTACCAATGTACTAATGTTCTTCTTGCCTCTTGTTAAATCACAACAGTATATAATTGTATTATCTCCATTTATTTACATCATTTTTCTTTTCCCAGGAGCTAGTACATTTAATAATCTTATAAAATGAATTTTCTTTGGGTGTACTGCCCCAGAAAAAAATATGCATCGATTTGGAATAGGACATGTGAATTTCGTTTGAAAAGGAAAGTGAACTGTGAGCTTTGTGTCTTCTAAGTGCGTTTTCAGCTATCAGTAATATAATTTCATTCCTGACTTAAGATGAATTGATTTTACTCCTTTCCTTTACTCTGAAAGAATAAGGTCAGTTTTAATATGGTTTTGAATGCTCATACATTTCATTGCTAATATTATTAATTGACCAACATTTGAAGTGAAATATACTATGAGCTCACATTTGTTAATTGATATGGTAATGTAGAGATATAAAGATGTGGAGATTTCCAATTTATTCTTATTACTGTGTTTCTAACTTTTTCTGTGATTTACTACATTGGAAGCCATAGATTGATGCGAAGTTACTTACATTTTAATATGAAAATTTTTCTCTATAACTATACTGATGAACAACTGTCCTTCATGGTAGACTTCAATTTTTGTCTCACTTCTTGATCAGTTTTACCAAGAGTTGTCAACTGTTGTTACCAGAATCCAATTTAATTATTTCTATTTTCTTTCTGAATTAATGTATATATTTCTGTCATGATAATCTCTTAGCTTTCAATTTGTTTCTTTCTTCTTAACCAATCATAGTGAGATTTCACTTTTTGTTACCAGAATCACTTTTAATTCTGTTTATTCTATCTTTTTAAAAAACATTCCTTTTGGATTGTATTGCACATTTCATTATCATTTTGTTCAGATTTCTCTGTTTTTTCTGCTGTATGATGAATATTTCAAAAGAGTAATTTCAGTTTTTTTTATTTTAATACCAAATAGTGCAAGTATAATTGTAATATACAATGGATATTTGTCTTGGTAGAGATTTAGCTTCAAACAACAGGATTTTCAGTTGTGAAAGATGTTGATTTGTGACCTGGTCTATTTTACACATGATATATGATTGTGAATCAAAAGTGCATCTCATCATATAACACTAATATACATTTTTGTTAAGGTTATTATTTTTATATTTTGAAAAAAATTCTTGTACCTTGAAATTATTCTGCATTAAATTTGTGTACTCACTTAGCTTCAATTTTCACAATACTTTAATTGTGCTAATAACATCATTTAACATTTAGTGAATTTCTACACAAACTTTGTATTAAAAGGATAGATGATAATCTGATAGATAGACATATAGAAAGATGTGTAGACAGGTTAATTTTTTTTTTTTGGTACCAGGGACCACACACATAACATGCTTGACAAGCAGGCGCTTATGACAGTGAGCTAAGTGTCTGGCCCCTCACTTAGCAATTTTATATTGGAAACCTTTTTTATTCAGATTTACTTAGTTTTTGTTTCAGGCCTTAGTTTTGTTTCTGTTATTTTTTTGAGAATAATCTTATTACTAATGGTATACAAATGCCAGCTTGTCTCTTCAATTCTTTTTTTTCCCCTTAACTTTCTGAGTACTTATTCAATGGCTTACAGCCCCCTAATACTCAGTGATTCTGATGCCTAGAAATACTGTTTTGACAAGATTTTCAATGAAAATGATCTTCAAGTTTCTTCAAGGAGCTTCATTACACAACATTCAAAGGAGATTACACTTTGTTTGGCTTATGTTTACATTATTCTTAACAGAAACCTCTCAGGAGGAAAAAAGTGCAACAATTCTTTGTGCATGAATCCCTAGAACGACTGTGAGCTTGTATTTCTGACCTTCAACCATGTTTACTATGACTAACTGCTTTATTTTTCAAGCTAAATCTAATCTTTGACTTGAATTAGAGAAGAAAATTAAATACCTTCATAAATGCAATGCTATATGCTGGTACAGATATATGTTACCTAATAATTAAATCGAGTGGATTGATTTGCCCATCACCTCAATATTTCTTCACATGATATAGGATGGATAGCAACTTTTGAAATATTTAATGATAATATTAAAGAAACATGTCTTTCCTAAAATAAAGCATTTAAATAGAAATAGATGCTTATAGCGTTGAGTAATATATGTACTAGAGTAAATATATTGTTTTTCTTCTTGAACATTCTGAGCATATTAAACAATATCACATCTTTCTAAAGATCTGCATAGTGTAATTCTACACACAATTTTTTATGAACATGTATAGCAAGGTCATTTTAATTATTTAACAAATATAACAGCATGATGAATCAACTCTTCAATGAATCTTGTAATGTCACTTAGCACTTTGATAAGAGTTTTACCCCCTTTATTCTTCTAATTTCTTTTACTGTCTAAAAAGTCAATCTTCTAATATCATCATATTCATACTTGGTTCTAATTATATGAGTGTGTGGTTAGAACACAAGCATCCAAATCATAAATGGTATAGTATTGAATTGGAAGATAATCATTGACTGAGTCTTCCCTCTAAGGATCTCTGGGTTCTCCAATCACACTGATGCTGAGCAACAACCAGATCTACCTGGCCTTCACTTTTGTCATAGAAGAGATTAACAGGTATCCTCAGCTTTTACCCAACATTTCTCTGGGCTGCCAGTTCCACAATTTCATTTACAGTTTTTGGAGGATGCTAGAGAATTAGTTCCAGTCGTTCACAGGACAACATGAGATCCCTAATTACACAAGAAGGAGAGAAGGCAAATATGCAGAGTACTGGCAGAAATGCCATGGGGAACCTCAGCTGAGACTGGACCACTGCTGGAACCCTACAAATTTCCACTAGTGAGAGTTGGTGGGATAGGAAAGATGGAAGAAAATCCATGGTGCTTCAGCTACCAGGAGTATAAAGGGTTAATATTGAACCTGGGATTAGCATCTATCCAAGAGTATGAAGTTGCCAGAGTCCATGTACAGTGACTTTCTGGGTTTCTTACAACTTTTGTTTCCTTTAGATAAAAGAGGAAGGAAAGAGGGAAAGAAATATGTTTCTGGGATGTCAGAGCAATTCATTGATTTTTTAAAAAAAGTTACCTGAGAGAGATGTTTAGAAAGATGAGAAGAACATGTGTCTCCTTCTACAACTCATACATGTTGTACACTTCAGCACTACTATTGCACTATCTGACAACACTTCAGTGTAATGCTCAGTTTTAATTTCTTTAAGGATACCTTTGTCTCATTTCATTTTACACTGACTGTCAGCGTCAAGTATCCTTTACTGTATCAGATGACCCCAAAGAACATGTATTTGGCCCTGGCCATGGTGTCCTTCATACTTCATATCTTCTGGATCTGGGTGGGCCTGCTCATCACAGAAGAGGATAAGGATCTTTAAGTTTTTCTCAAATGTGAGAGCTGAGAGGGACAGAAACAGTCTATGGAGCCTTTTTGAAGATTATCCCAACTCTTGTTGTGTCATATCTCTCAGAAACATGATATCCTGACTGCAGATGCATCATCATTCAATGTGGTGGTTATTTACTATGATACTGATAGTGAAAATTATGTGACCCACAACATAGTGCAACATTTAGTGTCATGGAAAGTCTGGATGACAAATTCATGATGCTAAGCTCAGCTAGAAGGTAGAAAATTTATATTTGACCCATTATATGTGATTCTTATTTTTTCACACCTGTATGAAGAGATTTCAGGTTTCAAATATTTTGTCAAAGAAGCCACGCTTTTCACATACCAAGAAGACATTATTTCTTTATGTATCAGTACAAGAATTCCCATTGCTCCTTCTTTGAGTCTGACTGTGCATTGGAGAACTGTACACTTAATACCTCTGTGGCTTAGTTGCCACCAAATAGTTTTGGCACAGCAATGAGTGAAGGGAGTTACAATACATAATATGTGGTATGTTGTAGCCCATGCTCTCCAGGCAATGCTTTTCAAACAATAAAAGGCTACCAATGAGAGATAGACAAGTGATGACATTTCCCCTTGGCAGGTAATATGTCTTCTTTTGGATGGCATGCAGTGTTATCAAGGTGAATCTCTGAAGTTATTTTATGTATTTCTTCCAATTATATTAACACCATTTCTAGAGAATTCAAGATATTACACATCAAACTTATGGTTAAAGAGGTGATTCTGAATGGAGTTGAAATGCTTCTCAAACAAAGAGCATCTGACAAGGAGGAGGAATCACAAGGCCAGGTCATTGCTTCTGTCCATAGAACACCAATGTCTTACCCATAAAAACACTTTCTATGATTTTCTTTAAGACAACTGGAAAGTCTGTAGTCACTTACTAATCTAAATGGCAGCAAACCTGGCAAGCATGTAATTAAATTTCATTTAGTTCTTAAAATTCTGATAATTATTGAACTCTTTGTTGGTAGATTCTGTGGGAATAAGGAAATAGACAATAAAAGTTGTGGGTTTTAGAAGATTTGATTCCACAATTGATATTTTTCCCTAACCTAAATTTAAATACTATTTAAATGGATTGCATTTAAATTATTTTTCTGAAATTATTTAAATTATTTTAATTTTTTTTTCTGAAAATGACTGACAGTTATTGATCCCATGGTGATATTTTAGATCTTAGACATTCATGAGCTCAAAATTGATAGATGTCCAATGTTAAGGCTGCCTTTATATAAATAGAATTCACAACACTTTGGAACTTTCCCTTACCCATGTTTTCTGTCTTTATCCTGGATCCCTGTTCACAAAGAATAATGCATCTCTTTTAGCTGCACCCTTTTCTGATGAACAACCAGTTTAACAAGCCTGCTGGAGAACAAGTGAATGATGGAAGGAAACAGAATTGAGAATATGATGTTCTCAATTTTTGGAATTTTCCAGAAGGTCTTAGATGTAATGTTAAATTAGAATCACTTTCTTCACATGCTCAAGATGACCAAATAATGACTTTATCTGAGGTTATGATAGAGTGGACCATAGAAATTATAGAGGTATGCTGTATCTAACCACAAATGAGCTAAATCCTTTCATAGGTTTTGTACTCACAATTTTGCTCATGAAATGATCACCTGTGGAAACGGAATAACTAAATTTTGAATTTAAAATAATTTATAAACTTTCTAATGAGTGAGAAAGAAATGAATTTACCTCATTTTATTTTTGTAAATATATATTTCATATTATGAAATAATTTTATCACGTAATTATTTTTGTTCATGAATGTATACAATTTAAATTCATCCCTGTACCTCTGAAAAAGTAAGTAAATCCTAAGAAGTTACCACCATGTCTTTTTTCCTTAGACTCCCCACTATGTATGCAGAGAGAGTTGCAGTCCTGGATTTAGAAAAAGCCCTCATGAAGGAAAGGCTGACTGTTATTTTGATTGCACCCTTGTTCAGACAATGAGATTATCAATGACACAGGTCAGAGCTATGGCCCATGCTCTCCATGTGATGCTCACTCTATTCTCACTCTGTTTTATGTTCACTTCCTCCATGCAGGATGTAAAATATCTTGTATAAGACAAAAATGATAAATGTCTCCTCTTATAAAATTATGTGTTCTATTGAGTGCCATTGCCTGGTTGGATATCACATTTTTCAATTTGAAATGCAGTCTAATTCTAGTCTAATTTCCTTTGACTTCATTCTTACTAATTTTGTGTTTGTTTTTGCATTTCTAAAAGTTAATGCAAAATGTATTCTGTCAGTGATCTATGTTCATGGCTAATCTTATTTGACATGAGACAGGTTATCACCAATTTGTTTCAGACTCCCTCATAAATTCAATAGACCTGTCTTGGCCCACTAATTCTCTGGGAAAGCACTTATGAATTACCACATATAAATACATGGATTTATTTCTTTAGTCCCATTAAAACATTCTTTTCTCAAGACAAGCCCTGTGCCTTATCCCACAGCTTCTAAATTCCATCTGCATTGTAAAATTTAACATGAAGTAGGATTAAATCCAACTGTTTACAACTTCTCGAACCATAGGAATATTCCAGTCAAGACACAATCAGGCATCCTTCATTTTTTAGGGCCTGCCACAATTCTTCACACAAAGCAGATGCACAGAGACATTGAGTTGAGTGAACAGAGATGTCACTGATGTACAGCATGCTCACAACACAGCACAATCTCATTCATAGAATTTAATTCTCATTCTTTTAGAATGCATAGGAAAGTGAATAGCCACACTATGGCATGATTTAGAGTGTACTTTAGAAATGCAAAGATGAGATATGCACACAGAATATGGGATTTTACAAGTGATAACATTTCCAATTCAGGATAGTTTCACACACATTATTACAAATGAGATAGCAATAGAGTTATATCAGAATACAAAGAGGATGTATACATCCTTTTAGGATTACTAGAAATGGTCAAAATGGCATATCACCATGCATGGAATATTCAAGTATCCTAAAGGAAAATACTATGTTATTGAAACACAGATATAATGAGGATAAGGGCTGAAACATAGTCTATAACATTTATAGAAATCTAATGATGAAATTTATTGCATACTGTAAGTACCACATGGAAATATTTAACTTTCTTACAAATTATGATATGGTGGAATCGTCTTTCTACTAAATATTTTCTAACTTAGATTATGCAAGTTTAGGTATCAAAACAAATTTAATATGATTTCAAGTGTTCTCTGAAGTACATCAAGACCGATTATGTAATGTATCATGTAGTGATATAATATGTTAGAAAGGGAGAAGCATGAATGATAAGATTTCCAGTGATAGTTTTTAAGAATAAAGTACATGTAAATGAATAAAATGATTGGATTTCGTGATTATGGAATACAAGTCTCTTACAAAACGTGCAAACCTGTTTCCACACCTCAGTAATTAGACACTCATACATAAAATTAGGAAAACTGATTTTTTCCACATTTAAAACTATTTAAATGTATAGTGAGGTAGCCTGTATTTTTTCTACAGATACCAAAATCAAACTACTTAAGACCTCTTTTGATTTGATTTATATCAAAAAAGTGAATTAAGTGAAATAAGGTATAGAACTAGATCATTTATTACTTTGTAAAAATAGAATATGTTAATGGAAATGCCAGATTTTCAAAGAATAAACAACAAAGAGTTTTATGTAAGAGTTTTTTTTCTATATATCATTCTTTAATTTTATGTCTAGAAAGAAATACAAATGTGAGGTAGTGCATGCCAGAAATCCAGGCCTCTGGGAAACTGAGGCGGAAGGATTTTTCTGTGGGTAGATAGTCTTAGTAATACCGTAACTTAGGGAGATCATTTTGCAAAATGGGAATATATCTCAGTACAAAGTTTCTTAGCGCAAACCCACATATTGAAAAAGAAAGATAAAAAATAAACTTTGATAATTTAATAAGTTTTCATGAAAGGATTTGTAGGAAAACAAACAATAAACCTAGGCTAGTGACACTTTTTATTTTCCCTAGATAAGGAACAGTATGTGAAATGTTTAGATCATCAATGTGCCAACACTCAGAGAAATCACTACCTTCAAAAATATGTGATTTTTTGGCTTATGAAGATCCTTATGGAAAGGAACTGAATCTCACCATCCTGAGTCTCACTGTCATCACACCTGCTGTCACTGGGCTCTTGGTGAAGCACTGAGACACCCCCATTTTCAAGGCCAACAAACCAAACCCTCAGCTACACTGCTCTTCTCCCTTGCCTTCTGATTTCTCTGCTCCTTACTCTTCATTGGCTAGCCCAACACAGCAACATACAACCTGCAGCAGACCACATTTACAGTTATCTTCACTGTGGATCTTTCTTCTGTCTTGGCCAAAACAATTACTGTGGTGCTGGCTTTTAAGGTCACTGCTCCAAGCAGAAGGATGAGGCAGTTCTGGTATCAGGGGCTCCAAACTACATCATTCCTATCTGAAACCTGGTCCAACTCATTGTGTAGTGTGGATGGGCAAAAACTACCCTAAATTGACACAGATGCACATTTTGAACATGGCCACAACCTCAACGTGTGCAACAAGGGCTCCCTCATGGCCATCCACTGTGTCCTGGCACACCTGGGCTCCCTGGCCCTGCTCAGGTTCATGATGGCGTTCCTGGCCAGTAACCTGCCTAACACCTCCAATGAAGCCAAGTTTTTGATGTTCAGCATGTTAGTGTTCTGCAGTGTGTGGATCAGATTCTTCCCCATGTACCACAGCAGCAAGGGGATGGTGATGGTGGCCAAGGAGGTCTTCTCCATCTTGGCCTCTGGTGCCAGGCTGCTGGGCTGCATCGTTGCCCCTAAACGTTACATTATTTTGTTAATGCCAGAGAGAAATTGTCTACTTGGACTTAATGTAAAACATATTCTAGAAGAGGGGCTGGGGATTTAGCTCAGCGGCATAAGCGCCTGCCTTGCAAGCAGGCAGTCGTGAGTTCAATCCCTGGTACCGATAAAAACAAAAAAGACCAAAAAACAAAACAAAACAAAAAAACCAAAAACCAAAAACAAAACAAAACAAAAAACATGTTCTAGAAGAAAAAAAATCTTTCTTAAATTGAAAATATATCCTTTACCAAAATATATCAAGTGTCAGGCGATTCTGCACTATTTTCCTGTGTCATATTTGATACAGTTTGTGATTTATTATAATCCATAAAGGAGTATTACTTCTTTCTTCAGAAGTCTTGTACTTGTCAGGAAATGTTACATTTTTCAACAGACTTTATCTACACTTTTGGTCCATTGATTTTACAACCAATCTTATTTTTTGTGCTCAAATTTGATGATGGTCTTTTTGTTGTTGTTGTTTTTCAAAACAGAACTTTTCAACATTGTTAGCAGTTTTAGTACTTTTATTTATAAACCCATAATCTTAAGTCCCCTAAAGCATTTAAGAACTTCTCTCATGTTAGTCTTTAACATTACTGAAATTGCTACCTGTTATAAGAAATATTCTTTAATTCATGATGACAAGATGTTAAATTCATATGTTAAGGTTGAAATTGTTAGTGTGTAGTAGTTATTCTTCCTTGCATAGTTGTATGAATTTTCCATGTAACCTTGTTCAATAATCTTTTGTTAATGTAAATCATGTGCGTATATATCTAGTTTTTGTTTTATACACATTTTATATATACAAATTAGTGGGTAAAGGCACCATGCTGTCTGACTGCACTTAGGTTGCAGTAGACATTGAAGCAAACTATTGCAATCCATTGGGGTGCAAGGAGGAGCAGAACAAGGAAGTGTAAAGGCTAGTCTGTTGCTGGCCAAATGTCCCAGGCTTTCCAAATGGAGGAGAAGTGAGTCAGGTTTTCCTACTATCACCAATTCATGGAAGCTGTATACCACTTTCAGTAACTGAAATAATACTCCCATTCAGACTGAGACAGTCCTGTAGTGAAATGTAAACTCTGTTTTACCATGATGGCTAAAATCCACCTTTGCCCAGTTACCATGGTTTGAGACTGGTACATTCTTAGGACCATATATTTTGATTTCCCAAGATGTTTATCTGTCAAAAAAAGGATACATATATATCCTCATTGCAAGAGAAATATAGTTAACCATACCAGATATGATAATAAAATTTCTTTTTATGAAAACCAATGTCTGTGAAAATGGTTATAAACCCCAAGCAGCAGGGGCACTTCAGGAAAAGAAAATGAGGCTAAGGCAGGCGACCAGCCAGACTTTTTCCCCAGCCATCACCAGGCAAGGTATCAAACCTGGGACCACAGAAAGAAAAAAAATAGTGAAGAATTTGAGGCAAAGAACTCAAACTGCAGGTAGCCAAGGTAACACCGGTGCAAAGCACAAAACAGGACAGTAGTTTTAGCAGTGAGAACAACCATTCAAGTAGCCATTCCCAGAAAATTGGGCAAACACAAAAAGCCCTCAATATAGCAAAATCAATCTTCCCTTTTTGTTGTAACCTGAAGTCAAATGACTGCTTAATCATACTCCCTCATCCAGTGAATGGGGCAGAGGGTCTATCAAACACCCTTGCACCCTTACATAGGGTCCCAGGAGCACGGTTGTGATCTGAGATCCAGACCACAGTTTCTCATGGTCAGCAAAACTCTGAGGTTCTGTGCCCTGAAAAATCAAAGTCTAGCGAAAACTGCACAAGCGCAGAGCCCTTCCTCTTCCAAGTGGCTACATTCTAAGTGCACAGGCACAGTGGCGAAGGGCTTGGCAACGTGGTTTTCCCCCTTGGAGAACAGGCTGAGGAGGCACAAATTCCAATTCAGCCTGAGGTCCCAGGAGCTCTCTAGGCCAGGAAACTGCGAAGTGGTGCTGCCCTGGTGGAGGAAGGCAAGCAAAGCACTGAGCATTTTTGGCGTTGAGGAGGCAGAGAACCTGTCAAGGAAGGTCAGACACAGGATAGCTGGTTGCTAGGGGCTGAGGGAAGGAGTGAGGCTGGCGGAGCCCAGGGAAGGGCCTGTGAGATGTGGGACAGGGGGCTCCTGATGGACAGATTTCAGGCCAATGGGGGATGGGCGGGCCCGGGAGGTTGAGAACATTGGAGAGCTGGCAGGCTGTTTGGTATCTTGAAGACAGGAGGACAGTTTTGAGCTTTTGCCCTTAAACTGGGGAATGTGTGCCCAGCACTTTCCTAAGGTGATTAATGATCGCCACTCTGGAGCATGTGCCCCACAGCTGTGGTGCAGAGTTCCTTGCAAAATTTAGGCTGGAGATCTTGTTCATTCATGCTCACAGAACCCCTGAGAAGGTCTGAGGAGATGACAGGTGATGTCCTCAGTAGTGCTGAATGAATTTGTTGTTGTTGGATTTGATCTCCCCTGTGGTAAAACTGTGGTTGACCTGTGCTGCTTCTGGAAAGGGGATTGCTAGGCTCACAGGGAAGGGAAATGATTACTTATGTTTTGCATTGTTTTATGCTATCATTCTAAAGTTGGATGGCTTAGTCTTTTGTTGTTGTTGTTTTGTTTTTTGCCTTCCTTACTGTGGAGAAAGGAAGAATCAGGAAATATGATGCTGAAGAGTGTGGGGAGCAGCAAAGACCTTTCACTTCCTGGATTCAGCCATGTGCTGTGCAAACTTGATTAAGTCACTTTTTCGAGTCTCCTCTTCTACACCTATGAAAAAGCTGATGGAAATACAAAGCATACGATGTTATTGCCATTAAGCACTGGCATTTGGACTGGATATTGAAGTTAGGGCATCACTCTACCCATACCTGTGAAGAGCAGAAGCCTCTGGCTATGCCACCTTATGTCTATCTGGTTACTTATATGTCTATCAGAATTTTATTTAATGCCATTGTGATGCTGAATCCCCTATCTTGAGATCTTGAAACTGAAATGAGCAATACAGGAGAAGATTCCTCCTTTTATGTAGTTTTTGTTTCCCCCATGGGGAAAATTTGTGAATAAAATAGGTTCAGTTAATGCTAAGAGCTACAAAGAAAGTAAGTACCAGATGATATGATGAAAGTCCAGTCTGAGGCAGCATGTGTGCATGTGTGCATGCACGTGGTATGCATGTGCTGCAATGTGTTGGACTCTGTCAAACAGGGAATGGGTAGTGAGCCGAGTCCTGAATATCAGGTCATCATTTCCAATCAGGGAGACCAGAGATTAGGAGGCACAGCATGATTGGATCAGGCTCGGTGCCTAGCCAAAGGTACATAGACCAACCAGCAAGCCGCCTTTAGGAAGAGGAAGTAGGCAGTGCTGATCAGTCTTTGGGATTGAGAACTAAGAAAGAGGAAGAGAACTTTTACTGGGCAGAAGTGATGAAAGAGGCTGTGTGTATATACAAAAGATCTGGATTATCAGAAAGTAAGAGTAGGCTAAGGAAGTCAAATGGGGCTCCATCTGGCATCCAACTGGCTATCAGAATAATGATCCATGGTATTTTGTTACTGGTGTGGCTTATGTTGCTGCTGGAAGACTGAACAGACTGGAGTGTCCCATCTGGAAGAAGTGCATCCTGCCAAGGACACATGTTCCTCATTTTCCCTGAATTTCAGTTAATTTTCCATAGTGTATCAGGTCAGTAAATATCTCTTGTTCTTCAGGAAGATCTCTTGCCAGCATGTTATCTTGATGAAAGCAGAGACATACGTAACTGGTTTGAAGTCCTGCTTTTTCTCTTCCTAGTTGTGACTCTGAGGGATTATTTATTGTCTCCCCTCATCTCCCTCCCCAGTACTTCAGCATGAACCCAAGCCTTTCTGCAGGCAAATGCTCTACTGCTGAGCCACTACCCCAGCTAGGAAGTATTCCATTTTGTTTTTTAAATTAATTAATTGTTTGTCACTTGTTAGATATGCATACTGATACTATTCATGATGTGAAACTTTGCCTTTATATGATGTAGTTTGATTCTCCCCCCCCCCCCGCTTCCCTTCAGTTGCTCTTCTCCTCCTTATTTACAGCCTGGTTTCCATTTCTGCTTGTATTCTCCCTTTTTCTTTTCCTTCCCACCACTCTAGCTCCTCTTCTCATTTAAACATTTTCTTCCTATTTTGCAATATATACTACTTTAGTTCTTATTTACACTTTCAGTTTCTCATGCCAGATAAAACATGCACTATTTGAATATATGTGTTCAATTAATTTCACTTCATAGTATGGTCCCAGTGTACATCCATTTATCTAGAAATGGCTCAAGGTTACCCTTCTTTATGCCTGGATAGTAATCCATTTTATATTTCTTTTAAAAACCACGCCTTCTGTGTCCATTTATCAGGTTTCAAGGATTTGCATCATTTCCAAGATTTAAATATTTTTAAACTGAAGTGTAAACATGAATGTGCATATGTCACTGTGGTATGATGCTTTTAATTGTCTTCTGAATATACGAAGAAGTGTAGAGGTCTACTTTTATGAGGAGTTTCCACATTGATTTCCCCAATGGTTGCACCAGTCTACACTCCCATCAACAGGGGATAAGGGCTGAATTTTCCCCACAGACCCTCCAGCATTTGTACTTGATTGATTCCTTTCTGGAGTGAGATGGGATTTCAGTGTTGTTTTAATTTGCATCTTGAATTACCAGTAATGTTAAAAAGTTTTTTAATTTATTGATTTGCTGTTTATTCTTCTTTGTCAGAAAAGTATGTATTAATTTCAGATGTCCATTTTTAGGTTAGATCTTTAAATTTGGGGGGTCTGATTTTATTGTGCTCCTTGTGAATTCTAAATACTAATTTTTTTGTGTGAATAACAGATGGCAAAAATATTTTCCCACTCTATGGTTGTCTATTCACTCTTTTGATGCTTTCTTTTGCTGGGCAAAAGCTTTTTAGAATGATGACACCCTAGTTGTTATTTTTTGTGATATTCCCTGTGTGATTCATTTTTGTTTGTTTGTTATTAAAGTGTTTGTCTATACCCATATCTTCAAGCATCTGACATATTTTTTCTTATAGGAGGTTTAGTGTTTCCCTTTCATTATTTAGATTTTTGATTCATTCAATTTCAGTTTAATGAATGGTGAGATATGGGTCTAGTTTTAGTCTTTGGTATGTGGGGAGCCGGCTCTTCCTTGATTATTTATTAAAGAAAGTTTCTTTCAATGATGATGTTTGAATCTTTTGTAAAAGATAAGATGGCTGAGTATGTTAAGAGTTGTTTTTGCATCCCCTAGTCTGTTCCATTGACTGTAGGGTCTGTTTTTATTTGTTGTTGTTTTTTTTTTTTTCATTTATTTCAAAGTGCTATGCTGGTTTTGTCACAATAGCTCTGCAGTACCATTCCAAGTCAGGCATTGTTATGTCTCCTGCCTTATTTTTGTTGCTTAGGATTGCTTTTTTGCTATTCTAGGTCTCTTTAGCTTCCAAATCAATTTTAGAAAAGTTTTCTCTAATTCTGTGAGGTATGTTGTTGGTATTTTCATCAAAATTAGATTGAATCTGTACAACAATTTTTGGAGAATGTACATTTTTACTGTATTGGTTATTCTAACCCCAGAACAAAGGATGGGATTCCATTTTTTGATATCATAATTGATCTTCTTTTTCCAAGTACTATAGTTTTTAATGCAAATTATTTTATTTCTTTCATTGAGCTAATTCCTAAGTATTCCTTCTTTGGGAATTCTACTGAGAACGGTGTTGTTTCTCTAATTTCTCTGAGTTTATTATTTGTGTACAGGGATGCTATAAATTTTATATCCAGATAGGATGCTCCACTTACTTATTAAGTGTAGGTGTGCTTTTATGTACATTTTAGTATCATATATGCAGGAGACTGTGTCATGCACAAATGATTTTTTCCTCCCTGTCTTTACTCCTTTTAAGTCTTGATCTTGGCTAATTTCTCTGGCTAGTGTCTCCAGATTTATATTGAATGGAAGTGATGATAATGTAACAGTGGGCATCCTTGTCTCGTTCCTGATTCTAGAATAAAAGCTTTCACTTTTTTTCATTTAGTATGATCGCTGTTGGTTTGTCATAGATAGCTTTTGTCAGACTGAGATAAAGATGATCTAGTACAGTTTTCTTTAGGTTTATTATCAAGAATGGGTATTGCACTTTAGATCTTGTTGTCTGATAATATTCATGGCATATGTTCCCTTGTCTATACTTTAGCATGTTGTATGGGTTAGTGATTTATTTTGGATAACATAGCATGCACATCTGAGAAGAATATGTATTCTGATGTTGTGGGGAGGATACTCGGTATCTATCTACTAAGGGCATTTGGATCAGTTTTGATATTTCAGTGTTGATTTATTTTTAGTAATTAACGTATCTATTTTTGTCAGTGAGACATTGAGGTCTCCTGTTACAATGTGAATTTTCATGTCTGTTAGCATTATTTACGATAGTTGTGTGCATTAGTATTTGGTTCATTCATATTTATGATCCTTTCATCTTGCAGTGTTCCTTTAACAAATATATAATGACCTTGTCTCTTTTGATCTGTCTTGGCTTGAACATCAATTTATCTGAATATGGAATACTCATTCTTTTTTTCTGGGTTCCTGTTATGTGAAGTATTATTTTCTATCCTGTGGGAAGCCGCCTATGAATGGCGCCCATTTCCTGCTTCCGGGTTCTTCCCGGCCTGAACAAGCCCGCCAAATTGTCATATCTGCCCAGTTACCCGTGACGCTAGCCTATCAGCTTGTTAGGCGCGCTTCTCTGTGATTGGATACTGCTTCCCCCTATAAGAGGTTGTTCCTGCCCCCAAAGGCAGAAGAGGAATCAAAACTGAGGGTGGCGGACCTTGTCAGGTCCGGTTCGCTGTACGTAATAAAGTTTGAGAGCTGATCCTGCTCGAGTTTGGTCTCCTGTCTCCCGCGGCTCCGGTCACCTGGTGGCCCGCACGGGGAAGGTTCAGCGACGCGCGGGCGCGACTGCTGTCACCTGCGGTACGACGGAGAACCCAGCTCAATAACAACGGAAGGCCCCGAGCACCTCTTCTCTTCACCCTGATCAGCTACGTGAGATACAGCGGTTCCCGGGACAGGTGAGTACTGAATCGCCTGGGTTGGGTGGACGCACCTAACAGATTTTGAGCGCCACACGGGTGGACGCCGGTCCTTTTTTTTTTTTCTTTCCCCTTGCATTTGTTTCGCTTTCGCTTTGCCATTATGGGCAACGCTGCTCGCAAACCCCTCGCTGACTCCCTAAGAGTCCTGCTGCGGACCCGAGGCATCTACATAAACCGGGTCACCCTTTCGAGGTTTCTGGATAGTGTTAATGAGATTGCCCCCTGGTTTTGGCCCACGGGCTCTCTAACCCTCCCGTCATGGGAGAAGTTAGGAGGGGATCTTAGATGCGCCCGAGAAGAGGGACGCTTGGATCCCATGGTTTTACCCCTGTGGGAACTGATTAGGGCTTGTCTGACAGATAAACAAACCCCCGGGCTTTGCTCAGCCCGACAGGCTCTTGACAAAGCTCGATCCGAGTGCTCGGAGGAGCCCGAAGTCACACCTGACTTTGGGCCTCCAGAGAAACACAAGGGCTCCGATTCTGATTCTGATTCGGAGGGCTCAGAAGAGGAGGTCGTCTTTGCTAAGCATGACCCTCCTACACCGTTAAAAAAGGAACTTAGGGCTCGGGAAGATAAAAAGGGGAACCAAACACCACCCTGCCCGAGCTACTCCGCTTCGAGGGAGGAACTTAGGCCCTTCCGCTCCTTGGCAAGCTCGCGACCCATGGTTGCCCCCTTTAGGACGCCAGGCCCTACTGCACCGCCGTGGCCGGAAGAGGAGTTGCTCCCTGGGCTGCCACCTCCACCCGTGGCCGCCGGAGGGCGCCCACAATCCATGGCACCGCCCTGGTTAGAGGGAGAGCTATTTCCTGGGTTACCTTCTGCGCCCCCTTCTGGGGGAGGAGGAGGACGTTCCTTCCACCAGAGGGTATGGTCGCGGCTTCCCTTTGAGTGTCCCGGTCTCCATGCATTCCCGGTACAAGTAGGAGGCAGGGGAGGAGGAGGATATTATGAGCCCTTAGAAATTAAACAACTTAAAGCTATCAAGGATGCAGTTTCAGCTTATGGGCCCAATGCACCATTTACCATGGCGCTTTTAGAGGCATTGGCTGGCCTGTATTTAACTCCGGGAGATTGGACCCAGCTGGCGCGTGCCTGCCTTTCCCCTGGACAGTATTTAGATTGGAAGTCTTGGAATGAGGAATTCTGCGTAGAGCAGGCGGCGGCTAACCGGGAACATGGCCAAAGAGATTGGAACAGAGACATGTTATTAGGGCGAGGAGCTTTCGAGGAAGATCAGACCCAGTACCCTCGCCAGGTTTATGAACAAATCAGTCGCTGTGGCCTTCAGGCCTGGAGACGGCTGGCTGGAAAGGGAGAGCATACGGGCCACCTCACAAAAATTTTACAACAGCAGGGGGAGCCCTTCTCCGATTTCGTGGCCCGCATGCTTGAGGCCGCTAACAGAATTTTTCCAGACACTGAGGCGGCTCACCCTCTCATAAAACAACTGATTTTCGAACAGTGCACTAAAGAGTGTCGTGATGTCCTAAGGTCCAACAAAAATAGGTCTTTAGAAGAGTGGACACGCCTGTGCCGTGAACTGGGCGGCCCGGTAACTAATCATGGGCTCGTTGCCGCCATGGTCGCTGCCCTTCAAGGCGCGGCCAACGGAGGCAAGCCTCGGGTAGGGGGCAATAGAAATAAAAATAAAAACAACACTTCTTGCTTTGGCTGTGGCCAACTAGGACACATTAAGCGTAATTGCCCCAACAAACAGATCGGGCAGGGAGGAGCCCCTGGCCCTGGATTATGCCCAAGATGCCAAAAAGGTAATCATTCAGCAGCCGAGTGCCGATCGATATTCGATAAAGATGGCAATAGGCTTTCAGGACGTCCAGACAATCCACCAAAAAACGGCCGACGGGGGCCCCTCCTGCAGGTGGGGCCCCCTCTGGCCCAAACCTTCCTTCAGTTCCAGCTCCAGCAACCACAAACACCCCAGGTCCCTTTAGGCAGGCAACCCCAGGCTCAGCAGGGCTGGACCTCAGTGCCACCTCCGACCTCCTATTAACACCCGAGATGGGAGTACAATTAGTTGAAACCTCCCTGCCAAATCCCCTTCCGCCAGACACGGTCGGACTTCTATTGGGGAGGTCCTCGGTGGCACTCAGGGGCCTTACAATCATCCCAGGTGTAATTGACTCAGATTTCACTGGCACCATCAAAATTATGGTTCAAGCCCTACAAGGCACGATTATCATTAATAAAGGAGATAAAATAGCCCAGCTGTTGGTTCTACCAAGCCTTCATAAAAACTTCCCCGCGAGAAACCTGACCCGAGGCGCTCAGGGCTTCGGCTCTTCCGGGGATACCTTTGAAGGCTTACATTTGACGTTGCAAGAACGTCCTATGCTAACCATTGACATCAATGGCAGACCCATTAAAGGCTTGCTTGACACAGGAGCAGATCGCTCAATCATTTCACAAAAAGATTGGCCTAGCTCTTGGCCCACAGATGTGGCATCCCAGAGCCTACAGGGGCTTGGGTTTGTCCACGCCCCTAAGGTGAGTGCTTCGCTCCTGACATGGCGCGACAAGGAAGGTCATTCTGGTCACTTCCGTCCCTTCGTACTCCAGCTTCCCGTATCTCTATGGGGAAGAGATATTTTGACAGACATGGGCATCACCTTAACTAACATCTACTCCCAAAAAGCTCACTCCATGTTGCTAAAACAAGGGTATATCCCTGGAAAGGGCCTAGGCGTTCACCTACAAGGCCGAACCTCGCCTATTCAAGGCAGCCCCAAACAAGACAAAAAAGGACTGGGTTTTTCCTAGGGGTCACTGAAAGCCTTCTCACACCTGAACCCATAAAAATTACTTGGAAAACTGACACCCCTGTGTGGGTTCAACAGTGGCCCCTACCAAAGGAGAAGGCAGAAGCCGCTCTGGAGCTAATTCAGGACCAACTCCAGGCGGGACATATCAGACCATCAACCTCCCCCTGGAATACCCCTATTTTTGTCATTAAAAAGCGCTCGGGAAAATGGCGGCTCCTCCATGACCTGAGGGCAGTCAATGCTCAGATGCAACCCCTGGGTGCGGTTCAGAGAGGCATGCCTGCACTATCAGCGCTCCCACAAAATTGGCCGGTCTATGTCATCGATCTTAAAGATTGCTTTTTCTCCATCCCTCTTCACCCAGATGATTCACCTCGCTTCGCTTTTACCTTGCCCACTATCAATCAGGAAAAGCCAGACCTTAGATATGAGTGGATAATGTTACCCCAAGGGATGACCAACAGTCCCACTATGTGCCAATTGTTTATCGACGCTGTCATAGAGCCCATAAGACATAAATTCCCAAAAAATAGGTGCCTCCATTATATGGACGACATCCTAATATCAGGAAAGGACCTCCCGAGCTTAGAGCAAATGCTTAGACAGCTGGTCTCTACTCTTAGAGCCGCTAATCTGCACATTGCCCCAGACAAGATCCAGCGGTCAGAGATAGCCCAATATTTAGGGACAAAAATTACTTCCTCTCAGGTATCACCATTAAAATTGGTTATCCGGCGTGATACGATCCTAAGTTTACATGACATGCAAAAATTAGTTGGGGATATCAATTGGATCAGGCCGTATTTGGCCTTACCTAACAGCAAATTAAAACCCCTGTTTGACTTACTTAAGGGAGACCCTGACTTAAATTCATCCCGAGAACTTACGCCGGAGGCAGAAGTGGCACTACAAGCAGTAGAGTGGGCCCTGACCATGGCCGCATTAAGGCGTATTAATCCAGAAAAGACCTTCGCCTTGTGCGTTCTCAAAACAGCTAGACAACCTACGGCTGTCATTTGGCAGCAAGGACCCTTGCTTTGGGTCCACCCAAAAATGTCTCCTGCTAAGGCTATTGACCATTATCCAGACGCGGTCGCTTCCCTTTCTCTAGAGGGCATCTCACGCGCTATACAACATTTTGGGGTGCCTCCTTCCTCCCTACATGTGCCATACACAAGAGATCAAATTGAAACCTTAACAACATGCCTGGATTCCTGGGCAATCCTTCGGTGTACTTTCCAGGGAACCATAGATAATCAATTCCCAAAAGACCCCCTGCTCCAGTTTGTCACCGTGCATCCTGTGATCTTTCCTAAGGTCACGTCCCCACACTCCATAGCTGGAGCTCCAATAATATTTACAGACGGCTCCAAGTCAGGCATAGGCGCGTATGTGGTTATGGGTCAAGAGCCAAAAACTATCCAATTCACTCCAGACCAACCCCAGGTGGTCGAGCTCCAGATAATATAGGAAGTCTTACGTCGCTTCCCAGGCGATGTTAACCTCCTGTCGGACTCCAAGTATGTGGTAAATGCTCTCCAAGTTCTGGAGACGGCGGGTCCCATTAAACCCTCTTCAACGGTAGCCTCCATATTCCTAGGTATTCAACATCAGCTATAGAATAGAACCTCAAAAGTGTTCATCTCACATATCAGAGCCCATACTAATTTATCTGGGCCCTTGGCGGAGGGCAATGCCTTGGCAGACTCGGCCACGCGCCCGATATGGGTCTTCACCTTTCCCAACCCTCTGGAAGCAGCCCAAAAATTTCACTCTCAGTTCCATGTTAATGCCCGCACCCTCATGGCGCGCTTCAACATCACGAGAGCACAAGCACGAGAGATTGTATGGTATTGCCCAGCTTGTGTGATCTCTTCACCCCAACAATCTATTGGCATTAACCCAAGAGGACTTCGCCCAAATCATATTTGGCAAATGGATGTTACACACATCCCAGAATTCGGAAAACTTAAATATGTTCATGTTTCGGTAGATACCGCCTCCCAGGTTATGTTTGCCTCGGCAGAACCCGGAGAAAGGGCCACCCACGCTATTAATCATTGCCTGGCAGCCTGGGCTGCTTGGGGAAAGCCCAATATACTAAAAACAGACAATGGTCCTGCCTATACCAGCAAAATTTTTATGACATTTTGTCAACAAATGGAAGTCACTCTTAAACATGGCATTCCTTACAACCCCCAAGGACAAGGCATCATTGAGCGATCCCATCGGACACTCAAGGATGTCTTACAAAAACAAAAGGAGGGAATAGGCCATGGCCTAACGCCCAAAGGAAGAATATCATTGGCACTCTTTACCATAAATTTTTTAAATCTTAATCACAATAATCATTCCCCTGCCATGGAGCACAATAACCCGTCCCCGGCCGACAAAGGGCTGGTGAGATGGAAAGATGTCCTTACAGGACAATGGATGGGCCCGGATCCAGTGATTAGCTGGACCCGAGGTGCGGTTTGTGTCTTCCCACAGGAACCAGGCTGCGAACCGCTGTGGGTCCCGGAAAGATTGACGCGAGCAGTAAACTCCCCACCAGTTCCTGATAAAGCACAGGAGGATAAGCCCGCGGACACAAGTCAACTCGACCCTTCTGGGACCGACGCTCAGCACCCGAGACCATCTACAAACTAAAATGTCTGGTTTGGAGCTTTTTCTATTCTGTGGGTTCCTATTAATCACCCCTGTTCGCACAAATTTGACCAACACTGTTAAAAATATGACAGCTTGGCTGCAAGACACCTACCTACCTAAGTTTCACAATTTGTCCCTCATAGTTGGTCAGGAACTTGACAATATGGACGGTATCCAACTAGGCCCAGTCAGGTTTGATTTATCAACTTTAGGCAGTGTTATAGCCAGTTTGTGGGAACGCGTCACCTCCTGGTTCTCCTGGCCCAACCTGACTACTTGGATCCTGATTGCCGTGACCTTCCTAGTGGGGCTTGTGGTTATTAAATGCTTGTTAGATCGCCTCATACAAACTCAGCAGCAGGTTAAGATCACAGCTATGGCAGCCATGCAAATGGCAGCAGGTGGCCCATCAGGCCAGCAGGCCGCCGCATATCTCCTTCGCATTGCAGAACATCAGCTATAAGAGCTGAGTGGGCAAGCCAATGATGGGTAAGACGGGAAAAGCCCTCCCGGTCAACCTAAGACAGGCTCCACTCAGATATACATGGCCTATAAGGCCAGGGGTCCCTTTTGGAGTCAAATTATTGGCATTGAGATGCGAGACCAAGGGTACTGCAGTGCCATCCGCCTCAAAGGTTGGGGGGAAGGCATGAATGAATGTCTATATGCATCCAGGTTCGGTTCGCATATGCCTGGCCCTGCGAAAAAATGAACCACTCACCTTGAGCATGGTCCTGGCGCAAGGATATGCACAAAACAAGGTGATGCACAGCAGGGTATAGACCTCTACATTCTCTCATGCCTCGGCCTACAAGGTAGGCCCACTCCTAGGTGTCTAACAGCAACAACGTCATAGACACCTTGGAGGGACCCACAGACTATCCTATTTTAATAAATAAAAAAGGGGGAGATGTGGGAAGCCGCCTATGAATGGCACCCATTTCCTGCTTCCGGGTTCTTCCCGGCCTGAACAAGCCCGCCAAATTGTCATATCTGCCCAGTTACCCGTGACGCTAGCCTATCAGCTTGTTAGGCGCGCTTCTCTGTGATTGGATACTGCTTCCCCTTATAAGAGGTTGTTCCTGCCCCCAATGGCAGAAGAGGAATCAAAACTGAGGGTGGCGGACCTTGTCAGGTCCGGTTCGCTGTACGTAATAAAGTTTGAGAGCTGATCCTGCTCGAGTTTGGTCTCCTGTCTCCCGCGGCTCCGGTCACTATCCTTTGAATTTCAGTATATTGATTGCTTTTTGAGTTTAATGTGTTTCTTGTATGCAGCATATTGTTGAATTTTTAAAATACATTCTGCCAGTCTGCTTCTTCTGAATGGTGAATTGAGGTCATTTACACTGATAGTTTTAAGTGATAGGTTTTGACTTATGTTTGTTATATTATTTTCCTGTTGTTGGTTCCATGTTTTTTCTCTTTCTATAATTGATTTCCTTTCATATGACTTCATATCTGTAGTGTTCTTGAAGTTGTTGTCTTCATTATCTCTTTCTAAAATACTTATCATAATTTTTGTAGAGTTATTTTGGTAGTCATGAGTTTCTTCAGTTGTTCTTTTTTATAGACATGTATTATTTCTGCATCAAGCATTCAAGACAGTTTTTCAGATTATGTCAATCTGCGAATGAGGTTGTTTTCTTTCTGAACCTGAAGTACTTCACTTCAAACTGCTTGACTTAAGGATTTGTATTGAAAAGTCTGCAGTGATTCTGATGTTCTTCCTGTTTAAATGGTTTGTTTTTGTCTTAACACTTTTTAATGTTCTGTTCTGCCAAATTTCTGGAATCTTCACTATTTTGTGCCTTTTGGGTAGGTTTTATTTGCTTGTTTTATTTATTTATTTATTTATTTATTTTTGAGACAAGGTCTTTCTTTGTAGCATAAACTGGCCTTAACCTAACTATGCAGGCTAGCCTGGCTTTGAAATCAAAGTGACTCTCCTGTTTTAGACTGAAGAGTGCTGGGATTATAGGTGTGCACCATCATGCCTGGCTTGCAGTAGATTTGTTTTGATCTTGTATAATTGGAGTTGTATATCCCTTATTTATCTGTATGTCAGGTTTTTTTTATGTGTGGGATGTTTTCTGCTGTTACTTTGGTGAATAGATTTTTTATGGCTTTTAAATTGCTTTTTCATTGACTATGTTATTTTTTGCATAATACAGCAGCTGATGGGATAATTTTTCATGATCCCTTTCTATTTTAAACAAATTTAGCTTTTCACTTTTACAAATAAAAATTCTTTTGGATCTAATATTATATCCCCATGTTGGCTCATTCTGCTGTATATCCTGTCAATGGAAATTTTAATCTCCTGGAAATGTATTTGAATCTGTTTCATGAATTTCTTTCTTACATTGGGCATCTATGGTTTCCATCATTTTCCTGAGTTCCTCTATGTTTTTAATGTGTATCTTCAGTGGAGTGACTAATCATATCCTCCATTATGCCCATCATCGGTGAAGTTATTTGAGAAATTGTTTCTGATTTGCATTTTTTCTAGAGCTTTATTCATCTATTTTGTTACTTCTACTGATAACACTTCAGAGAGTGCAGCCAAGTGGTTCTGAATCATTTCACCTCACTGACCTCTTGGTTGCTTTTGAGGAGCTGCATATCTAGACTTGCATGTGGCTTCTGTGATTTCTCATTTTTTAGTCTTTTTAAATTTCAATGTGGTTCCTGCACTGATACTTGTAAACTGTTTATGATAGTTTTCTTTATGGATAGTTTTGAGAATCCTTAGGAAATCATGGTTTTTCAGAGATGTCTTCCAATGGTAGCTGGATTTTTGGGTCTTAATTCTGTCATAAAATCCTACTGCTTTAAATTATTAGAGATGAGAGGTTGTCTGTTTCATCTGCCAGCTCCTGATTCTTTGTCACTGGCTTGTAGTGCTGTTTGTAATCTTCAGGCATCCTCAGTCTTGGCATAAACAGAACAATAACTGATTATTCCATCTTTTTTGCTTTGGATGAAATAGTACTGAAGTGAAAGGCTGCATTTTAGTTGAACTAGTGCCATCTTATCCTTGGGAATATTGTGTCTCTGGGAGACTTTAAAATGCAGAAAATTAATATTTTATTTGCAGATAGCATGACCACTTTAAAATCTTGATAATGATCACTGGCCAGAGATAGATACCTTCAATTTTGCCAACCTTCATGAATTAAGGAAGTTCTGCTTACCATAATTGCAAATGGTCAGAGATTCCTTATATCCATGCCCTTTTTGCTCTCCAGGAGTGTCCCTCCATTAACTAGACACGTGAGGTAATGCAGATGCTTTTGGTTCACTTCACATTGCCAAATCCTCTACACATAAAACCTCACTGACCTTATAGAGGAGCAGCATTCCATTCTCACTCCACCACCATACTCACCAGAGTGTTCCAATTCTGTTTTGTTAAATCTATACCAGTTCCATCTTCTTTGCGATCTTTTCCTCCATGTTTTTCTCATCACACCCCATCTTTGATCTCTACTCCGCTGTCACCATTTTCTCCTCCAGCACACCACAACAGTACTTACACCACACAGCCTCCACCATCTTGTTACTCCTCCCTCTGTTTGCCTTATTCTTCCACTTATCTGCCACCATTTTGTTGCCCCTCTCATCTGCAGCCACCTTGTCATTCTTCTGCCTTTTTTCCATCTTCTTCCTTCTTGTACCCTGTGCTATCATCTCACTCATCCCTGTGCTGTATTCTTCATCCTCCTTTCCACTGCCTTCTTATGATTCCTCCCTTCTGTCATCACATTCTGGCCACTCCCAACCTCCTTCGTCATGGCATTCCCCAAACCCACTGCTTCCCCTTTGCAATGCTTATTCCATATTTATGATGCTTTCTCTATTGCTGACATTTCCCATATATCCTACTGTGTGGGCTTCACTGCTGACCCTTATAAATACATCAGAAATTACATTTGTTATTTAATTTTATGATAACATACAGTGAACTGTATCTTATTCTTACTTCCACTCTTTTTCCTCAAGAAAATGTTAAGCTGTGGCAGGAAGTTCAAGATGCGGCAGATGAAGAACATCAAACAGTCTTCTTTTGGGCTGCCAGTACGTGTGGAGACACAGCCAGATACATCCCACTGATCCAGCTGCAACCATCAGAAGGCTTACTTCCTGGAGACAGTCAGCATAGGCAAGGACACAGAGCCAGATTCACCCATGTGTGAAGGCTTGATTCCCACAATCAGGCTGCATGGGCAGGATTATATAACCAGACCCACTCCTGCACACCAGCCACCATCACTGGAAGACTTGATTTCTAAACATAGCCAGCAAGGTCAGGGAGTTGCAGCCAGATATTCTCAGGGTCTGCAAGTTGCCATTGGAGATGCTTGTTTCCTTTGTACAGCCAGCAACCACCAGATCAGAGATACAAACTTCCGTGTGTCTACCACCATCATGGAAGGCCCAGTGTAGAAACAACAGTTGAGAGAAACAGCAACTCTGCTACCATACACCTCTGGCCATTGGGGGAGCCTCAGTGTAAGCTGTATGGGTTTGTAAAAGCCTGTTGCACATCTTGATACATCCTGTGGAATTTGTGTTCAGAGAAATTCAGTGTCTGTCCCTTTCTTCTAAACTGTGGAACAGCAGCCAATGTGAGAAGTTCCTGGGACCCCACAACTAGCTTTTTGGGATGAACCTAGAAGAATGTAAATACAAAGGAGCAAAAGCAATCTTAGACCTCAATCCCATACAGAATGTCAGATTCTGACCTAGATCCCCAATCTTCCAAGTGAGTGTATAGTGGAGGTTAAATAAAAAGAGACAAATTGTATGATTTTTAGGGCTTCAGGTGGGTCAAATCCCTTTGATTAAGCTCTACATTTTGAGGGTAAAGGCAAAGGATTCTCTGGATCAGTCCACTTATATTAGAACCAAGGACAAAGGGCTGAGAGACTGAGGAAAGTGCAGGCAATGAGCAGGACCTTGGGAGTTGCTTTAAGATTGTGTCTACATCATGAATCAAGTCACTTCAGCAGCACTGTCTTATCATGAAAACATGATAGAAGTGAGACTTTAGGAGTAATTTTTGTAGCTGTACTTTTAACCTTGTTAATTAAGGTTGGAGACAAGTGTCTATAGCTGAGTCCTTATCTTGCCCTTTAAGGTATCTCTGGCCTCACAGGCCACTACAGGCCTCAGCCAGGACCAGTGATTCATAGAGGTTCACTTACTATGAATCAGCTCCCAACACCAGGGAAAGGACCTAGACCTAGGACAGACTCACAGATAAACATAAATAGTCAATTAGTAAAATTTAAATCCTGCTCAGAGCCACTTTTCAGTGGTATCCAACACATATGCTTCTTTCCTTTTATCCACAAGAAGCAGTACAATATGTTGTGCTAGTAAAACACAGGCCTCAGAATTGGAAGGAGCTCTGAACTGTTATTCTGCTACCTAATACCATCAACTGAGTGTCTCAGGTCTCCCATGTTCCAGTTTTTTCACTTATAAAAGGGGAATCACCCTGACTGATTCAGATTTTGTATCTAGTGATAAATTACGTATGTAAACCATGTTGATTAGCTTACATACTGAATAAATGCAGCTTCCTGGTCTGTGAAGCAGTAGTTTCCAGAATGTGGAACAGGCCCCAACCCAGACCTCAGATCAGAATGAGCTGGGGTCAGCACTGGGCATCTATTCTCAAGCACTCAGTCAGATCTGAGGCTTCCTGTAGCTTGATAACTACTACTTGTGAGAGGATTCTTAGAAAAACATTGCCTGAATCAAATTTTCTAAGGATCTAAGACAGTCTAATTTTATTCATGAGCTCAAAAAACCATGCATAGTGCTCATTATTTGGCATGTAAATATGACAATGTATTATGAAAATGTAGATATTCTTGAATATCATATTTACTATATGTAAAGCATCATACATTTTACCTGTTAAGAGATGTAGAATTGAACTAGATAAGTGTTATTTATGTAGTTTTTCAACTGACTTTATTTCATACTAAATTTAATTCATAAAGAACATACTCTCTGGAGCAATTATATTAATGTGATTTTAGTATGTCTCACACTTGCTTTGTTTTGTTTTGTGCATGTTAATAATACAAAATAGTGCTACTCATTTGAAGGAATATGTGCATGTAACATATTGTGCTCATTTTTAATTCTATTACTGCCTCTCTTCCTTGGACTTGGCACCATCCCTGGGCTTTAAATCCAAGATGCACACATACATGCTAGGCAAGATCTTCAACATTTAGCTGTATTGCCAATTTAGTTATGTTTTTATTTTTTATTAAAGAAAAAGAAAAAAAAACCCGTAAAAGGGTACAAGTAAATAAAGAATTTAAAAAAAAAAACAAGAAATCACTAGTTGCCCGGGGCCCATACTACCACCACTGCAGACTGGAAGGTGAGCATCCAGCTGAGCGGAGGCTGGCCCTGCTGCTGCCTCTCCCGCTCAGGGCCCATACTACCACCACTGCGGACCGGAAGGTGAGCGCCCAGCCCAGCAGAGGGGACTCAGGTCCGCCTGCCACCTCCTCTGGCCAAGGAGCACACCACAGCTGCTGGCCAGAAGGAGGGAGCTGGGCTGAGCTGCTGAAACCTGCTCTCACCTCGCCTGTGACCTTCTTATGATCTGGAGAGCACCAGCACTACTGCAACTGCCTGGAGGAAGGAGCAGTCCTGCTGAGGAGGGGCTCCACTGCCCAAGGAGGGACCTATTACAAGGGGAGTCCCAAGAGCCCAGGACATAAGAGTCAATTCACAACATGACCAGGGGAAACTCCAGAGCAACACTTGAAACACAGTAATAAAGGAAAATGACAAACCGAAAGACCAAAATGCAGTCTCAAACATCCAACCCATCCCAGGAAAGCCTAGGAGCCATGTACATCGAAGAAAATACATGCCATATACCTGAAATACCTGAAACAATAGTAACAGAAATAAAGAAGCAGCTCCGGGAAGCTTTGAAGGAATTCAAACTAGAAATAATCTATCAGGTAAAAGAAGAAATAATAAAAGAAATGAAGGAGATGCTGAACATATCTAAAGAAGACACAGCTAAAAACTTGGAGGGACTAAACAAAAGGATAGAATCTCTGGATGAACAATATAAGAAACAAACAGAATGTATAAAACAGATGCAAAGAGAGATACAGGAAATCAAAAATTCCACTGAAAGTTGTAAAAACCACCTGAATGAATGCAAAGATAGAATTTCGGACCTCGAAGACAAGATTGCAGCCAGTGAACAGGAAAAGAAAGATCTTTTAAAAATAACAAGAAATAACAATTCAACACCTGCAAGATGACGCAAAGAAAAACAACATAGGGTTGATAGGGATAAATGAAAAAGAAGGAGACAATACAAAGGATGTCAAGAGGATATTTAGAGAAGTAATTGCTGAAAACTTCCTCAATATGAAATTGGAAACTGATATCAGGATCAATGAGGCATATAGAACTCCAAATAGCCATAACCAAAATAAAACTACACCCAGACATATAATAATCACCATTTGTCATGGTTTATGTTAGTGTCCCAAGCCTCATGAGTTTGCAAGGTGTATTTGTGATTGGTTCATTGTCTAGTACTTGGATTGATGGTGTCAGTGCTCCAACCACCTAGGAGTGGAGCCAGAATGTGATGTAATGGCAGGAAGAAGCTGTGTCTTACTCTTTGCTAGTTCGAGCTTACTGTTTCAGCTGCCATGAACTGGCGTCCAGCAATGCCCACCTGTCTTGGAGCCAACTGAGTGTGCACTAAAACCTCCAAAAATCTGTAAGAAATAAACCTTTCCTTTTCGAACTTGGGCTTTAGGTATTTTGTCTCAGCAATGAGTAAAAAGTAACTAAAACAACCATTCCAGAAATCAAACAAAAGAATAGAATATTAAAAGCTGTCAGAGAGAAAAGACAGATCACCTATAAAGGAAGACCTATCAGATTCACAGCAGACTTCTCAACACAAACAATAAAGGCAAGAAGAGCATGGAGTGAAGTATTTCAGACCCTAAAGGAAAATGATTTCCAACCTAGACTGATGTACCTTGCAAAACTGTCCTTCAAAATTGATGGAGAAATAAGATACTTCCACAACAAAGAACAGCTGAAGAAATTCATGATCACCAAGCCAATCCTGCAGAGAATACTGAAGGACAGTCTAGATACACCTAAGAAAAAACCACTTAACAAAGCAGACAATTAAATAGAACAGAAAGATAAAGATTAAACAGCAGAAATATAACACATCACCAATAAACCAATATGTAACAGTTATAACCATTAACGTAAATGGTCTCAACGCACTAATTAAAAGAAACAGACTGGCAGAATGAATCAAGAAACAAAATCCAACCATATGTTGTCTACAAGAAACCCATCTAACCCAAAAGGATACTCATAGAATGAAAGTCAAAGGATGGAAAACAATACTTCATGCAACAGGATCCACCCCCCCCAAAAGGGGTAGCTATTCTGTTTGGAGACAATGTGAACTTCAAACCAATAATGATCAGAAGATACAAAACAGGTCACTACATACTGGTTACGGGAAAACTTCAAGAGGAAGAGATAACTATCTTAAATATATATGCACCAAATTCCAAAGTACCCAGTTATATAAAACAAGTAATATCAGAAATGAAAAACCAAATTAGCAGTGATACAATTATAACAGGAGATTTTAACACACCATTGACACCAATGGACAAATCAACAGGACAGAAAATCTACAAAGAGATAAAAGAACTGAATCACACCTGTGAACAAATGGAATTGATAGACATATACAGAGTATTCCGCCCAACAACAACAGAATACACATTTTTCTCAGCAGTACATGGGTCATTCTCTAAAACAGACCATATATTAACTCACAGAACATATCTAAAGAAATGCAAAAGAGTTGAAATCATCCCCTGCATGTTATCAGATCATAGTGCTATGAAATTAGTAATTAATGATAAAAGATAAAGCAAAAATCCCATAAACACATGGAAACTGAATAACACACTCTTGAGTAATCAGTGGGTCACAGAAGAAATTAAAGAGGAAATTAAACAATACCTACAAACAAATGAAAATGCAAATACAACTTACTGGAATCTGTGAGATGCAATGAAAGCTGTCCTCAGAGGGAAATTTATTGCACTGAGTTCCCACATCAAGAAAACAGAACAAATACAAATAAATAACTTGATGCTACACCTCAAACAGCTAGAAAAAGAAGCACAAGTCAAGTCCAAAGCCAAAAGAAGGGAGGAAATTATAAAAATCAGAGCAGAAATCAATGCAATAGAGACTAAGAAAACAATCCAAAGAATCAATGAGTCAAAGAGTTGGTTCTTTGAAAGAATAAATAAAATTGATAAGCCCCAGGCAACCTTATTAAAAAAAGGGAAGAAAAAGCTCAAATTCATGCAATAAGAAATGAAAAAAGTGAAATCACTACAAACTCTACAGAAATACAGAAGATCATCAACACCTATTTTGAAAACCTCTACTCTCAAAGGTTTGATAGCACAAAAGAAATAGACAGATTCTTAGAAACATATGAAGTACCAAAGCTAGATCAAGAGGACGTAAAACTGTTGAAATACCCAATCTCTGTTAATGAAATTGAAAACGTAATTAAGTCCTTACCTACAAAGAAGAACCCAGGCCCAGATGGATTCACTGCAGAATTCTACAAGAAATACAAAGAGGACCTAATGCCAACACTCCGCAAACTCTTCAATGAAATTGAAAGGGAAGCAATCCTTCCCAAGTCATTCCTGGAAGCAAACATTACTCTAGTACCAAAACCTGAGAAAGACCCAACTGGAAAAAAGAAGTACAGACCAATCTCCCCAATGAACACAGATGCAAAGATCCTCAATAAAATATTGGCAAAAAGTATGCAGCAAGTCATCAAGAAGATTGTACCCCATGACCAAGTGGGATTCATCCCAGGCATGCAGGGATGGTTCAACATACATAAATCAATAAATGTAATCCACCATATCAATAAAGCCAAAAGTAAGAATCACATGATCATTTCCATAGATGCAGAAAAAGTCTTTGATAAGGTCCAACATTCATTCATGATAAGAACTTTACAGAAAATTGGAATAGATGGTCTTTACCTCAATATAATAAAGGCTGTCTACGACAAACCAACAGCCAGTATCATACTAAGTGGCCAAAAGTTGAAGGCCTTTACTTTAAAATCAGGCACAAGACAAGGATGTCCCCTGGCACAGCTCCTATTTAATATAGTACTGGAAATACTAGCCAGAGCAATTAGAGATGAAAGAAAAATAAAAGGTGTAAAGATAGGAAAAGAAGAAGTTAAATTATCACTATTTGCAGATGATATGATACTCTACATAGAAGACCCCCAAAACTCCATTGAAAGACTCCTAGGTATAATAAATAAATTCAGCAATATGGCTGGATACAAAATCAATACTCAAAAGTCAATAGCATGCTTATATACTAACAACAAAATCACAGAGAGAGAAATAGGAGAAGCCACACCCTTCACACTAGCAACCAAGAAAATGAAATATTTAGGAATTACTCTCACAAAAGAAGTGAAAGACCTATACAGGGAAAATTATAATACATTGACAAATGAAAGTGAAGATGATCTCAGAAAATGGAAAGACATCCCTTGCTCATGGATAGGAAGAATAAATATTGTGAAAATGGCCATTCTCCCAAAACTGTAATACAGATTCAATGCAATCCCAATAAAAATACCATCAACATACCTCATAGATCTCAAGAAATCAATCCTAAAATTCATCTTGAGTGAGAAGAGACCTAGAATAGCAAGGACAGTTCTAAGCAGCAAAGGCAAGGCAGGAGGCATCACAATCCCTGACTTGAAGTTATACTACAAAGCAACTGTAGTAAAATCAACATGGTATTGAAATCAAAACAGAGCTGAAGACCAATGGAATAGATTAGAAGATACAACCACAACTACAAACACACTCAACCACCTTATCTTTGATAAAGGGGCCAAACAGGTTCACTGGAAGAATGACAGTCTCTTTAATAAATGGTGTTGGAAAAACTGGCTCTCCATATGCCGAAAACTAAGACTAGACCCATGCCTGTCGCCATATACTAAAATAAAATCTAAATGGATTAAAGATCTAAATATTAAAGCAGAAACACTAAATCTATTGGGAGACAAATTGGCTAAAAACCTTGAAGACATAGGAGTAGCTAGAGCAATCATGAACAAGACTCAAACCGCATGGGAAATACTTCCCAGAGTCAATAACTGGGACCACATCTTATTAAAAAGTTTCTGCACATCGAAAGAAATCTCTAACATAGTGAAAAGAAAACCCACAAACTGGGAAAAAATCCTAGTGAACTGTCCCTCAGACAAAGGACTTCTGTCTAAAACATACAAAGAATTAAAAAAAAATCAGACCCCCGAAATTCAAAGACCCCATCCAAAAATGGGCATTGGAGATGAATAAACAATTTTCAGATGAAGAAATACAAACTGCAAATAAACATATGAAACAATGTTCAGCATCACTAGTCATTAGAGAAACGCAAATTAAAACCACACTGAGATTTCATCTCACTCCTGAAAGAATGGTCAAGATCAAGAAAACCACCAACAACAAATGCTGGAGAGGCTGTGGGGAAAAAGGAACTCTCTTGCACTGTTGGTGGGAGTGTATACGGGTGCAACCATTGTGGAGGTCAGTCTGGAGATTTCTCAGAAAGCTGGGACTGGAAGCACCATTTGACCCAGCTAGACCACTCCTAGGCATGTTCCCAGAAGAACTGAAAGCATCATACCACAGTGATGTATGTGCACCCATTTTTATAGCGGCACAATTTGTAATAGCCAGATCTTGGAAACAACCTAAGTGTCCATCAACTGAGGAATGGATTAAAAAAATTGTGGTATTTGTATACAATGTAGTACCACTCAGCTATAATGATCACATTGAGACATTTATAAATAAATGGATGCAGCTCGAGACCATACTCGTAAGTGAAATAAATCAAACTCACCTGTACAAATACTGAATAGTTTCCCTAGTGTAAGAAACGATAAGAATACATGAAAGTACATGGTAATCATGATTCCCAGTCACACTGGTTTGAAGCCATATGATGTTTTCACTCATTAATTGGAATGGTTTTAATTTGGGTGGTTTTATTTTATTGTCTGTGATACTACAAATAACTATTTTGAAGAAAATAAGAGCGTAATAGCTAGCGCTGATTTAATATCATCCTGTTTTGAAGCCCCATCAAGTTGTTGTTCATTTGTTTGCATTGGTTCTAACATGTGGTATCTTATTATATCTTAATGTATGTGATAGTATAAGCAAGTTTTTTTATAGACAAAGAGATAATATAGAAATTGATGTTTGGTTTCTGCTAGCTGGTCTGAATACCCTGCAATAATTTCATTCTCTTGAACGGTTTCACACTGTCTTGATAAATTTGATGCTATAGTATACGAAGTTAGAGTCAAATATTTCAAGGAAAGAGTCACTATGGTAACTACTATTAATGTCAAGCTATCTGGGGGTGAAACACAATGATGGTTAAATTTTTCGGTTCTAACCAGTGTTGTTCTATTGATATGTTCTTTTTTATCTCAGTTCCCCCCCTTTTTCTTTCCTTTTTTTAAAAATTAATTTATTTCTTAATATCGTTTATCTAAGGGAAAACTAAATTAAAAATAGTGCGATAGATTATAGTAATTTTTTTGTTTCCCTATTAACCTGATTTGAACCCCTGTAGTGTTCTCCACATCTTGTTCTGACTGATTTTATTATATTCTGTTTTGCTTAATAGTATCAAGTTTGAAGGTATAGGCAACCATTTGGAAGGCAACCAGATATTCTATGATGCCTGTTATTATTTGACTATTATCTTCTTTGGATTCCTGTAAGCTCTCCAATGTGGTTTTATTGGTCTTATGTACAGTTTTTTCCATTCTTTTATACTAGCTGATATAGGCTACTCTTTTTAGGATAACAAGAGGCATAATGGTAACCATTGTTAATCACCTAGTACTCCTTTTTTTTTTTTTTCATTTTATGCTATGTCCATCCTCCTGATCTAACTGACTCTGTTTTGCTTTGTCACATTGGGTTTTTCTTTGGTCAGTCTTGTTTTGTTTTTTGTTTTTTGGCCTTTTTAAAATCTTTTTTCTTTTCCTCTTCAAAGAAAAAGTTAAAAAAACTGTGGAAGTAATGGAAACTAAAATGTGTGATTGTTAGCATAAAAAAGAGAGGAAGGAAAGTGATCTAAAGGATATAACTGCAAGTTTATTTAAGTGTGTAAGATAGAGGACCATATTGCTGAGTTTTTCTTGGATCATTGAACAGAACTGACTGCAATCTCACTGTATGAATCTCCACTTTGTATGCTTTAATTTTGTAATCTGGACAGCTGTTTGTAAGATGACAATGTGTGATCTATTAACTGGTGAACTCTTACTGTATATTTTTTTTCCTGAAATTCTGTATTACTTCTAGCCTTTTACTGTCTTGCTTCATTTAGTTTTGTTTTTCTCTTTAAATAAAAAAGAAATCATTAATTAGTAGACTACATATTGTCATTTTAGAATTAGATGTTCAAGTTACAAAATTAAAGCATAGAAAGTGGACATTCAAAGAGTGAGACTGCAAAGAGATGTGTTCAGTGATTCAACAAAACTTAGTAATATGGTCATCTGTGTTACACACTTAACACACTTGCAGTTGTATCTTTAGAGCACTTTCTTTTCCTGTTTTTACAATAGCAATTACACATTTTTGGGTTTATTACTCCCACAGTACTTGTTACTTATTTTTTGGAATAGAATAAAACCAAATGTGATAGAACAAAAGAGAATCAGTCAAAACAAACGATGGACATAGTACATGATGTAAAAACAGAATATAAGGTAATCAACACTGATTACCATAATGCCTCTTTCTACCTTAAAAAGAATTGCATATATCATCAGGTATAATAAAATTGAACAAAAAAGTACAAAACAAAACCAATAAAACTGAAACATTGGAGACATTACAGGACTTCAAAAGAAGATAATAGTCAAACCAGAATGGGCATCATACTGAATCATATTTCCTTCAATGTAGTTACCTATATCCTCAAACTAGATACTATTGAACAAAACACAATAGAGTACACAATCAGTGAAAACAAGATGGTGAGAGCAATACAAGGCTTCAAATCAAGTTAATAGAAAATCAAAAAGTTATTGTAATATATCCTTCTAATTTTTGTAAAATTTGTTCCCTTAATTAAAAAAATAAAATTTAAATAAATAAAAAGGAGAGATTGAGATAAAAGAGGACATAACAATATAACTTTATAGGTCAAAAAAGAACAATTTAAGCAATATAGAGTTGCACCACAAAATAACCTGACTTAATAGTACTTACCATAGTGCCTCTTTCCTTGAAATATTTGACTATAACTTCATATGCTATAGCATCAAACATATCAAGACAGTGTGAAATCATTCAAGAGGATGAAAGTATTACAAGGTATTTAGAACCAACTAACAGAAAATGAACAATGGATTCTATATCATTCCTTTGCCTATAAAATTTTTTGTTTATATTATCACATATAATAAAATCCAATAAGATACGACATGTTAAAACCAGTGGAGACAGAAGAACAATGGTTTGATGGGTCTTCAAAACAAGATGATATTAAATCAGCACTAGCTATTATGATGTCTTGTTTTCTTCAAAATAGCTGTTCATACCATTAATGACAATAAAATCAAACTCCCCAGAGTAAAACCGTTCCATTTAATGAGTGAAAACTTTATAAGCCTTCAAAACCATATAATGGGGAATCATGATTACCACATATTTTATGTATTTATATCATTTCTTACACTAGGGAAACTATTCAATATTCATCCGTGTCAATTTGATTAATTTCACTTATGAGTATGGTTTCAAGATGTGCCCATTTATTTATAAATATCCCAATGGGATCCTTCTTTATAGCTGAGTATTACTCCATTATATAAAATACCACAACTTTTTTATTCATTCCTCAGTTGATGGACACATAGGTTGTTTCCAATATCTGGCTATTACAAATTGTTCTGCTATAAACATGGGTGCACATATATCACTGTGGTGTGACGCTTTCAGTTCTTCTGGGAATATGCCTAGAAGTGGAATAGCTGGAACAAATGACACTTCCAATCCCAGCTTTTTGAGAAATCTCCAGACTGACTTCCACAATGGTTGCACTAGTCTACACTCCCACCAACAGTGCAGGAGAGTTCCTTTTTCCCCACAGCCTCTCCAGCATTTTTTGTTGGTGGTTTCTAGATCCTAGCCATTATTTCAGGCGTGAGACTGAATCTCAGTGTAGTTTTAATTTGTATTTCTCTGAGTAATGATGATGAACATTTTTTCATGTATTTATTTGCCATTTGTATTTTTTTCATCTGAGAAGTGTGTATTCATCTCAGATGCCCATTTTTGGATTGGATCTTTGAATTTTGGGGTTCTGGTTTTTTAAATTCTTTATATGTTTTAGACAGAAGTCTTTCATCTGAGGGGGAGTTCATTAAGATTTTTTTCCCAGTTTGTGGTTTTTCCTTTCACTTTGCTGGAGATTTCTTTTGACATGAAGAAACTTTTTAATAAGAGCTGATCCCAGTTATTGATTCTGGAAAGTATTTCCCATGCAGAGTCCTGTTCATGAATTCTCTCCCTCCCTATGTCTTCAAGGTTTTTACTGAATTTGTCTTCCAATAGATTTAGCGTTTCTGTTTTAATATTCAGATCTTTGATCCATTTAGATTTTAGTTTAGTGCATGGTGATAGGCATGAGCCTCATTTTAGTTTTCTGCTTATGAAGAGCCAGTTTTTCCAACACCATTTATTAAAGAGACTGTTATTCTTCCAGTGAACATGTTTGGCCCCTTTATCAAAGATAAGGTGGTTTGAGTGTGTTCATAGTTGTGGTTGCATCTTCTATTCTATTCATTGATCTTTGGCTCTGTTTTGATTCCAGTATCATATTGATTTTACTGTAGTTTCTTTGTAGTGTAACTTCAGGTCAGGGATTGTGATGCCTCCTTCCTTGCTTTTGTGGCTTAGAAGTCCCTTTGCTATTCTAGGTGTCTTCTCACTACTGATGAATTTTAGGAGTGATTTCTCGAGATCTATGAGGTATGTTGATGGTATTTCTATTGGGATTGCATTGAATCAATATAAGAATTTTAGGAGAATGGCCATTTTCACAATATTTATTCTTCCTATCCATGAGCAATAGATGCCTTTCTATTTTCTGAGATGGTCTTCAATTTCTTTTTTCCGTGTATTATAATTTTCCCTTTATAGGTGTTTCACTTCTTTCTTGAGAATATTTCCTAAATATTTCTTTTTGGGGGGGGGTTTCTAATGTGTAGGGTGTGGCTTCTCATTTCTCTGTCAGTGATTTTGTTTTTAGTTATGTTTTTAAAAGTCAATTTTTAAAAAATTTTGATATACTTGGCATTAAACACAGGACCCTCACATTTTGGTGCACACCAGTTCTTCTTTATTTTAAATTTTGAGACAGTTTCACTAATTCAATAAATTGTGTAAGCTTTGCTTAAATTTATGATTCTACTGCCTCAGCCACCAAAGTCCTGGGATTGCATGTGTGTGCCAACATAGCCTCTACCAAGCTTTTTAACAAATCACTTTCTTTTCTGCCTGAATAGTACAGAATAGGGATGGTGCTAAAATGATAAGTAATTTACATGCATGGTAAGCATTTGATGAACTCCAGAAGTCTTTTGCATCCTTTTAGGGAACTTACACTGAGCTGAACTTCCTTCAAAATCTACAACTCTAGTTTGATCATGAGGCAGGCATCAGACAGATTCCATAGGGAAACATCCTACCTCAAACTCGGTAGTGCTCTTCAAATCTGTCAGAGTCATGAAAAACAAAGAAAGTCAGAGAAACTGCACCCCAGGAAGAGAGCTTACAGTGACATGAAGAGTCAGTGTAGCATGTGGTCCTGTATGGGACCTAAGAACCGCAAAAGCTCATTAGGTGGAGACAAAAGTTTGGTTAGTGTTGGGCTTCAGTTAATAATTGACCAATATTTATTCATTCATCATGACAAATGCAGTATACCAGTGTAGTATGTTAATAATGAGAAACCAGAATAAGATATAGTGAGAATCTTTTCATTTTTTCCTCTAAATCCAAACATTTTAAAAGAATATTTTTAAAAGTTCATTGATATAAGAGTAATTTTAAAAGAAAAATTTTCAGCAAATTGAATTGCATTAGTACAGTGTGTACACAGAGCTTATACACTGAATGTTACTTATCTGTAAATATAGATAGGATGGAAAACTGTCATTTTGTAACATGCAAACACTTGCATTTATCTCTGGCTAAATAAACATTGTCCCCTGACATCTCTCATTCACCTAATCTTACATTTTTCTTTTAAGGAGTAGAGTGCAGGGGCTTGGAACCCATGGCCTATGCACTGAGCTGTATCCCTAGGCCTTTATTGTTTTGAAACCTTTTTACTAAGTCATTAAGTCTTGTAGGCTGGGCTTGAACATTAGATCCTCCTGTCTCCCCCTCCCAGCGTTTTAGGATTACAGGTATGTGCCACCACACCCAGTCTACCCACTGCTTGGATTGTGAATATTGTAATAGTCCATTTGTTCATACTAGTGTAGATTTTCACACTTATTAAAAACTAGTATTTTACTTTCTGTATTAAGTGTTTTAAACATTGCAATTGATATGGAATGTTAAGTATGAATTATAAGTTTAATTCACAAAAATATGAATTATAAGTTTAATTCAATTTTATTTAAAACAGAAAAATAAAGTTTGGCTTTTAATTGCCTTTGGCTCATCAGATAAGATTGGAATTGATTCCACTAGATTTTCAAACTGTGGATTAATTGAAGACTAGCATAAAATAGTAATTTGAATTTTACATTAAAAACACAAATGCCAACACTTTTGCTCACATATCTTGTTTTGTTTACTTCTTGTGTAAGTCTAGACACAGATAAGAAGTACAGCTAGAAATGTGAATTTTGAAAGTAGAATAATGTACTAAATCAGTAATTAAATATTGTAGATATGCTAAATGATGATGTGAGATGGAGAATCTGCAATCTGATTGGAATTTTCTTTTGCACAGGTTTAGCCCTCCTTAGTAATCATGAATAGAATATAATCAACTACTGCTTACATGAATTTGCATTATTTATGCAGCCTAGCAGGAAAGTACTCTTGGGAGCTGACTGGGTGAGGGAGAACATAATCCATTAACTATTTTTCACCCATTTTTCTAAGAGTCCTTTCTGACACACTCTTCTAAAACACCTGGGACCAAAATTATTAAATTATTAGACAGAATAATATTACATATATTTAGAAATGTGCATCATACTGATATAAGGGAATGAAATTCCTGACCTACTATATGTCCAGAACAAGTTCATGTTCTCTAAAATTGAAGAAGGGGGGCTGGGGATATAGCTCAGTGGCATAAGTGCCTGCTTTTCAAGTGCATGTTCATGAGTTCAATCCCCAGTACTGATTAAAAAAAAACCAACAACATGGAGTACTTACTTCCCTCCAAACTCTCCTTTAGTGGCCTAAAGGATATAACTGCATGTATATTTAAGTGTGTAGGATAGAAAATCATGTTACTGAGTTTTTTTTTGATCATTGAACAGAACTGTCTGCAATCTCACTGTATGAATGTCCACTTTGTTTGCTTTAATTTTGTAATATGGACAACTGTTGCTACGATGACAATATGTAATCTATTAACTAGTGATTTCTTACTGTATTTTTTTCTTGAAATTCTGTACTACTTGTAGCCTTTTACTGCTTTTTTTCTCTTTAAATAAAAGAAATTATAAAATTGAAGAATGAATTTTAGTAATAATGGAGATTAAGAGAAGTATTTACTGAGAGAAAGAAAACTTCTGTCTAAGAGAGAGACAGAAGGGGTCCCATGTGGGTTTCCAAGGACTTTGAATTTCCCAGGGAATTTTATAGAGCAAAATCATGAGATTAGATTGCTCAAAAAATGGGAACAAATGGGAATTTTCAAGGTGGGCATAAGGTGGGACAGAAGTGTGGTTAAGCAATAAGATTAATTGCTCAGGTAAAATTAATTGAATTAAGAAACAAATGGGGAAGGGAGTCATCTAGAAAGCAGGAAATCTTTATGGATCAGTGACTCTTCCTACAAGGGATTATAATGGTGAGTTTTGGCTTCTCAAAGTGATCCAGACTTAATTCCCAAGGATTATACTTAATGGTGTGGTTGCATTTGTTTTGCCTTGTGTCCTAAGGTCTGGCCCACAGCAAGAGCTGTGTGTCTCCTCGAGTCATCAGACATCTGATACTCTGTGCCAGCTTTTCAAGGGCCTAGCCCTGTCTGACTGCCTATAATGTTTCTAACTGGCTCAGCTCTCTGTAACAACACTACACTGATAAGATTATATGGTGCATCCAAAAGATGAGAAGTATAAAACAAAGGAGGCCTTTATTATGAGATCATGGAGAGAGAAAACAAAACACCCCCTACTGCTGGAGTCTGGCTTTCTCTCGGGCGGACACGTGGTGTGGGGGTATATAAGTAGCTTAAGTTTAAGATGGTGCCCTAGGGCCATTAGAGATGCAGAGGTATCTCACTGGCACCGTTTGGGGGGGGGATTCCTAGGGGTGGGGAAGATAGGGCCACAGGTAAATCCCTAGGGGTGGGGGAGATGGAGTTCCTTGGTTCTGCCTGAGGCTTTTCCAGATACAGTGTCCGGCCTGAGCCAAAGCTCTTTCATATCCCATCTTATGATTATTATTATGAAGAGGGGCAAAGATTTCTTTCTTTACTGTTTCCTGCTGGAATGGGGCACTGTACTGGGGTCTAGGGGAGTCGACGGGATGATGGTTGATGCCCATGTAGAAGCTAGTGCCAGGTGTTTTAGCCAGGACAACTTTACTGGTGAATGCACGCATGTTTGACTGGAAAAAAAAAAAGAGACAAGATGTCATGAGGAGGCATGGCACTGTCATATGTAAGGAACCAGGTGAGGTATAAGGAAAGGTGCCTTTGATTTAGACATGTCATATCAGGACGACGCTGAGGTAGGATTATTGTCACAGTGAGGTAGAATTCTGAAAAATAAGTGTGAGGTTAGGTGGGGTGAAGTTATGAGAAGTGATTATTCTCTCATCTGAAAGGGTAAACGTTAAGAGGGTAGTAGGGTAAAACTTGTCTCTCGTGCAGGAGTTGAACTAGAAAAAATAGGGGGAGCAGGGAAGGTGGTGGCTGTACCAGTATAGGGAAGGTAAGGGCCTAGGCTTTCAGGGATATCACGTTTAACCAAACACCTGAGGGTAGAAAGAACTAAGACAGTTGTCACATAGAACATTATGAAGATGATATTATGCATGACGTGGGAGTCTTTAGGAAAGACTGTCAAGAGTCCTGCTGTAAAAATGATCATTAATAGAATGTAAGAAATTAGGAACCAAAGTGGATAACAAAACATGACTTAGCCTGTGAACTGTGGCTGTGAGGCCTTTGTGAAATGGAGATGGGTGGGTGACAGAAGATGGGATGACTACTCAAAATGATCGGATTTAGGGCTGAGAGGGCACCACTTAGCCTGAGTGATGTGAAACCAGGATGGGAGTCCAGCAACTTTGACTGCTATATGGGTCATCAAGTAGACCAAATAGGAGCCACTCCACCTTGGTTGTAGTCCTGTGGATTTTAGAACATTTGAGATAAATTAGATCTCCTGGGGATATGGGAGGGTCTGGTTCAGCCTCTCCAGAGGGTTGTGGAAGGCAGAGATCAACATGTTGTCACAACAAGTGTCAGAGGAAGGAGAGGACTGGGACATAGTCAGCAAGAGGAGGGAGATTTTGAGGAGTAGGAAGATTGTGGAGTAAGAATGGCCTGCTGTACATAAAGTAGGAGCCCGGGCGAGTGCCCTGAGCTTGGCTAAGGCTAAGGACAAAAGTTGAGGCCAAGGTTGGTGTAGTTCTAAAGTGAGTTTTGTAAGGTGTGTCTTTATGAGGTCATTTGCCTTTTCTACTTTCCCTGAGGATTGTGGATGGTATGGGATATGTAGGTGACAGGTGATGTGTAAGCTTGAGGATACCTGATGAGTGATCTGAGAAATAAAGGCAGGACCATTATCTGACTGAATACTCTGAGGTAGACCAAACCTTGGAATGATTTCTTGTAATATGACTTTGGTAACTACATCAGAATTTTCCCTGGTTGTGGGAAAGGCTTCCATCCATCCTGAAAAGGTACAAACAAAGGTGAGAAGATATTTGAGAGTTTTGTGGGTGAGGCATGTGTGTAAAATCTATCTGCCAGTCCTGACCATGGGCGTGTCCTCAAAACTGATGGGTAGGAAAGGAAAGGGGGTGCCATACGTCCCTGAGCAGAGGTCATAGAACAGATATAACATGTGTGAGTAATCTTAAGAATAATAGCTTTTAGAGAAGGGTGTGTGACTATTGGGGCTAAGAGTTTGTATAGGGCCTGTGATCCTATATGAAAACAGTTGTGTAAGTCAGTGATGATGTCTAAGGCCTGTTGATGTGGGAGAACAAGTTTAGATCCCTGAAAAATCCATCCTTGAGTATTTTGTGTGTAACCTGGTTTATGAAGTAGCTGTAACTGCTCTTAGGCTGAGGTAGACTGTTTGGAACTAATGGGAGAAGATGAGAAGGGCAGGGCCCTTGTGCAGTTAACTTGGCTTGTGAATCCGCAAAGGCATTGCCTTGAGCAATAGGATCTGTAGAGTTTTGGTGTCCTCTGCAATGAATAACTGCTGCCTGCTTTGGAAGTTGGGCTGCCTCTAGAAGTTTAAGGATAAGGGGAGCATTGATGATGGGGGTTCCCTGAGTGGTAATAAAACCCCGTTCTTGCCAGATAGAGGCATAAGAGTGTAAAATGCTAAATGTATACTTTGAGTTGGTGTATATATTTATATTTTTGTCCGGTGCTAGTGTAAGAGCCCTTGTAAGGGCAATAAGTACTGCCCTCTGTGATGAGGTGCCAGGTGGCAGTGGATTTGCCTCTATAACTTTTGACTAGTTAACTATTGCATATCCTGTCTTCTTTTGGTTGTCTGTGTTTGTTGAACTGTAATCTATGAACCATGTGTCAAAGGCTAAAGAGAGAGGTGTGCTACTGATGTGAGGGAAAGGGGTGGGAGTCATCTGTAAAAACTCAATACAGTCATGGTGAGGATGGCCCTCTGAGGTGGGAAGTAAGGTTGCCACATTAGAAGACCACTAGTTGCAACAGAAAGGCAAGGGTATTGAGAGAGACTTAAATGTACCTGTTGAAGACAAGAAGGGGTCATTCGGGCAGGAAGCACCTTATGTGAGATAAGCTCATGTAGGTGATGAGGTGAGTGTACTCTAATAGATTGCCCTAATGTAAACTTTTTAGCTTCTTGTGTCAGGAGGGCTTCAGCTGCAAGGACTCAGAGACAAGCAGCCCATCCTTTTACTGTATGGTCTAACTGTTTTGACAAGTAAGCTACAGCTTGAAAAGAAGGTCCCTTTTTGTGTCCTAGTACACCTATAGCACTGTGGCCCTGAGAAATAGTGTATAGGGTGAGAGGTTGGGTGGGATCAGGAAGGATAAGAGCTGAAGCTTTTAAGAAAACATCTTTTATTTATGAAAGGAGGCATGTATGGGTATAGTAGGGTCCAGGGTTTCTGATAAGGGACCCTTAGCAGCCTTGTAGGGGGTTTGAGCTAGGGCTGCAAAGTTAGGAATCTAGAGATGAAATAAATTAACTAAACCTATGAAAGATGTAACCTGTTGTTTAGTTGTGGGCACGTGGAGATCTCAAAAAATCGCCTTATGATCTGTGGTGATGGAATGAGTGGTGGGGTGAAAGCGACACCTAGGTATTTGAATTTGGGGAGACTATCTGGGCTTTAACAGGAGAGATCCTGTATCCACGACTAGCAAGGAAATTAAGAAGACTGGCTGGATGGTGTATGGCTAACATGTGGAATGGGGAACATAATAGAAGGTCATCTATGTATTGAAGAAGGACACTAGGCTTGAGATCAAGTTCTGTGAGATCAGTAGCGAGAGCTTGACTAAAGAAATGGGGACTATATCTGAACCCTTGGGGGAGCACTGTCCAAGTAAGTTGTTGAGACCTGAGAGTGTCTGGGTCAGTCTATGTAAACGCAAAGAGGTCCTGACAATCAGGGTGTTGGGGGATAGTAAAAAAGGCATCTTTAAGATCTATAACTGTAATGTGAGTGGTGGAGGGAGGGATATGAGAGAGCATGGCCACTGGATGGGTTAGGACAACAGCACTGTTGATTACCCTAAGGTCCTGTACCAGGTGATAGGACCTATCAAGCTTGAGTACTGGGAGAATGGGGGTATTGTGGGGTGAATGGGTAGGTTTAATAAAACCATTATCTAAAAAGGTGCTTAATTATAGGTTTAGGTCCCCATAAATGTTGAGGATCTATGGGGTATTGGGGAATGCAAGGAAAAATTGAAGGGTCCCTGAGACAGATTAAAACAGGTGTGGCATGAGTAGCAAGAGTGGGATTGGAGGTTTCCCAAACTATGGAGTTGACCAGAGAAGGAGAAAGGGGAGGTAATGGCTTTGCAATGCATTGTGAGGCTGTTTGGAGGATTAGGCTATGGGGAGGGAGAAAGTAAAGGAGAAGTTAAGCTTTTGAAGGAGGTCTCTACCTAAAAGGGGTGTGGGACATGCTGGGATTACTAGGAAGCTATGGGTAAAGAAAAGATTCTGGAACCTACAAGGGATAGGCCCAGTTTGCAAAGGCTGGGTAGGCTGGCTGTCAACGGCCACAACAGAAATTGAGGACTTATTACAAGGTCCTGAAAACTCAAGAAGTATACTATAAGTCACCCCCATGTCTACAAGTACAGATAGTGTCTTACCTGAGACCTCCAGTGAGACCTGGAGCTCTGACAAGGTTACCGGAGTGGGGGCTGTGAGCCCCAAGCCCTGTCAATCTTCAGCAGCAAGTCCAAGCAGGCACGCAGCCTGCCAGAAGGATATAGCAACTGAGACCTAGTATGGTGGGTGGGAGAATGCTGGAGGGAACAAAGAATTCTCAGGAGAGTGAGAGGCTGGAGACTGTGAAGAAGTGCTAAGAGAGGGATTAGAGCCACTGAGAGAGTTAGGGGGTCCCAGGAGATGGAGGGGAAGATGATTGCACTGTGGGAGATAACTGTGAGGATTGCTTTTGGGAGTAAGGAGGAGGGGACGAATAAAAGACCAGGGGTACCTCCTCCAGCAGATCATGAGGGCCAGGAGGGGAAAGTTTGCAGCGCAGCAGAGTTAGCTAAAAGTATCTGAGCAGGCGTACATGATTTAATGAGAGAGTGGCACATTCTCAGAGTGAGGAAAGCCTATATATATGGAATTGCTGTTAACTTATTGCCAGTTTGACAAAAATCATATAAATTTTTGTGAATACAGGGGTCAAATGTCCCTCTTTGGGCCATGGGTTGCTGTTAAGTGGGTAGGTCGGCCAAGCCTCCTGGCAGGAAAAGATTAATTGTTTAGTTTTTATGGTTCTTTTAATTTTATGAGTACTCAGATTGGAAATCAAGCATTGCAAAGGTGTCTTTTGGGAAGTAGAGAAAGTGTTTCCCATGGCTAAATCTCAGGCGAGAAATGGGCCATTTTCCAGAGGTTGGGCCATCACCCATCCTTTGGAACAAATGGCAGTTAGGGTTCCAATCTCGTATTTCTCAATCATCACTGAGAGATCCACGAGTGGATTTCACGTGGATTTTTAGTAACAGCTCTGCCCGTGAGAGCTTAAAGCTTTGAAGGACATGAGAGCCTTTCTGTGTGAACCCAGGGTGGTCCAGAAAGACTCTGCCTTGGGCTGTCTAAGGATGTGAAAGTGTCTCATGAACCCAGGGAAAGGGGGAAAAAACCCACCTGGGGCTGAGCCCAGGGCCAAAGAATTCTCTGGAGTTTGCTCACCTGTGATAAATCGGGCCTGTGTTGTGTGCAAACAGTTGGCCACAAATTAAGCAGGTTCTGTGAGTCAAAAAGTGAAGAATTAATCCAGGATGTAATCCGCTTCATGAATCGGCATGGGACTCAAACTAGATGGGCTCCAGGAGTCAATGGCCTGCCGATCCGAGTCACGGCACCAACTGATAAGATCACATAGTGCATCCAAAAGATGAGACATATAAAACAAAAGAGGCCTTTATTCTGAGAACGTGGAGAGAGAAAACAAAAACCCCTGGCCACTGGAGTCTGGCTTTCTCTCTGGTGGATACGTGGTGTGAGGGTGTCATGGTTTGTGTTTGTGTCCCCCAGGCCTCATGAGTTTGCATTGTTTATTTGTAATGGTTCATTGTATAGTGCTTGGATTGATGGTATCAGTGCTCCACCCACATAGGGGTGGAGCCAGGATGTAATGTAATGGCAGGAAGAAGATGTGTCTTTCTCTTTGCTGGTTTGAGTTTGCTGTGGGTGGCCGCCATGAACTGCAGCCCAGACATGCCTGCCTGTCTTGGAGCCAACTGCGTGTGGACTGAAACCTCCAAAAACTGTAAGAAATAAACCCTTCCTTTCCCAACTTTGGGCTTCAGGTATTTTGTCTCAGTGACAAGCATAAAGTAACTAAGACAGAAATTTGGTACCGAGGAGGGGGGTCGTTTGCTGTGACTATACCTGGCCATGTTTTTCAAGAAGCTTTGGAAATGGCTTATGGGTGGAGTTTGGAAAGGTTTGGACATGTTGCTTGGATGCATAGAGCTGGAGCAGCTTAGGCTGTTCTGTAGCGGAGATTCTGGTCAGAGCTCAAGAGACCAGAAAGCTGATAGAAATCCTGATGGTAAAGACCAGCCTTGGGAGGTTTCTGTTGGAAAGGACTGCATTGGTTGTTGGGCTCCACATGATGTGTGTTATGGCTTAGCAGAAAGTTTGTCTGCATTTTGCTCCTGCCCAGAGACTTTGCCTGAGACTGACACAAAGGGCAATGGACTGATTAATTTTGAAAAAGAAATTAAAAAGCAACCAAACATTGAGGCTGTGGCATGGCTATTGTTGGGGGCTTTTAGCCAGCTTTATGTTTCAAATCAGGAGCAAAGATCCCAGCAGGATAATTTCCAATACTGTGAGTTTGGCCGGAAGGAAGATTCCAGGAAGGGTGTGGATTGTAAAGACAGACTTGAGATTTTGATTCCTGAGGAGAAACAGAGAGATAAGAAAGATGGCCCTGGGGCATCCCAGGAAGCAAGTCCCCACCCTGTGCAGCCTCATAGCAAAGATGAAAAATTTTGCTCAGAGGAAAAATCTACAGAGTTCCATGCTCCAGAATGGCGACAGAGTCCACGTGAGGTTCCAGAATGGCGACAGAGGCCACGTGAGGTTCCAGAATGGCGACAGAGGCCACATGAGTTTCCAGAAAGGCGGCAACATAGAGAAGCTTTTCATCACAATCAGGTAAACAGAGCCCTGCGATCCAGGCAACTGACCCCTACAGCCAAGAGAGAGAAAAGCCTGGCTACTGCTTCAGCTAGCAGCAAACCTTGGCGGCATCCACAAGGTGCTGATTTTAGGTGCAAGGAAAATGCACAAATTCTGAGGGTAAGACGGCTTCCACCTCGATTACAAAGAGCCTGGCTGGCCAAACAGTGTGCCCTTGAGAGGGCAATTTGTGAAGATGTAAGTGTGAATCCAAAGGTACAGTGGAGACCCCAGAAGTTTGGAAAAGCCAGGAACGTGGATGATCCAAGGAAAGCTGCAAAAAGCGAGCAGAGAAGATTTAAGAGAAAAGCTGCGGGAGTTGAAATCACTGGAAGTGCCCTGGGGGTGGAATCACCCAAGGCTTTTGGAACTTGCAACCAGATTGCTTCAGATGCCAAGTGTAGAACTCTAGGATAAGTCCTAGAGTTTGCCCTGCTGGATGTTGGAATTGCTTTGTTTTGAATGCTTTCTATTCTCCTGTTTGTAACTTTTGGAATGGTAATGTTTATCTTGTGCCTTTGCATTTCAGAAATGTTTAACCTTGTTTCTTTTGTACAGGAGCTTACAGTTAAGAGTTTGCCATAGATCTTGGAGGAGACTTGGGACTTGGACTTTTCAGCAATGTTGAAGCTGTTAGGACTTTGGCAGCTCTTGGAGGTGCACTAAATGTCTTTTGTATAAAGGATGTACATGCGTCCTGGGGGCCAGGGGTGGAATGATATGGTTTGTGTTTGTGTCCCCCAGGCCTCATGAGTTTGCATTGTTCATTTGTGATGGTTCATTGTATAATGCTTGGATTGATGGTGTCAGTGTTCCACCCACATAGGGGTGGGGCCAGGATGTAATGTAATGGCAGGAAGAAGATGTGTCTTTCTCTTTGCTGGTTTGAGTTTGCTGTGGGTGGCCGCCATGAACTGCAGCCCAGACATGCCTGCCTGTCTTGGAGCCAACTGCGTGTGGACTGAAACCTCCAAAAACTGTAAGAAATAAACCCTTCCTTTCCCAACTTTGGGCTTCAGGTATTTTGTCTCAGCGACGAGCATAAAGTAAATAAGACAGGGGGTATATAAGTAGCCTAAGTTTAAGGTGGTGCCCTAGGGCCATTAGAGATGCACAGGCATCTAATTGGCACTCATTTGACACCTGGGGCAAATTCCTAGGGGTGGGGAAGTTAGGGCCACAGGTAAATTCCTAGGGCTTTGGGGGAGATGAAGCTCCTTGGTTCCGCCTGAGGCTTTTCTAGCTACAGTATCCAGCCTGGGCCAAAACTCTTTCATACACATCTGATAGTAATACAGAAATTTTAAGGCAGAACTGATACATTATTGGCTGAAATGTATAATCTGTAATTACCCAGGAATTAAGATGAAATCATTCAAGAATTGAATCAGTTATGTATTTCGTATTATAAAACTGAAAAATAGCCTGCCCTCGAAGAACTTCACTAATTGGAATAAGTATGACTCTAAAATGTCTATGAAATGTTGATAAGTGAAAATACAAGGGATTGATAAGAAATACAAGGAGGTTAACATCAAAAATTGAATAAAATTAAAGTGTTTTTTCAATTCCACAACAGGCTTCAGGGACACACAAAGAAATGATTCAATATACTTAAAAGTACTTAACAAAGATGTGGAAGCAATTTTTAAAAATTAAAAAAAAAAAAACTTTGAGCCCAAACACACACTAAGTGAAATGAAAACTGTGCTGCACTGAGTCAGTAGTGGGGCAAATCAGTAAAGAGTCAGAAGTATGCAGCTCAAAACAGGCCATTTGAGGTTATGTAGCTGCAGAAGGAAAGGGAAAATGGTGAAGACTTCTGAAGAAAGTTCATATGGAATATGGCCACTGTGCTACATTATTTCAAGTTAAATTTCACAGGTATAGAAATAAAAACAGCACACTGTGACATTAAAACAAGTGTGTAGTTCAGTGAAAAGTGATAGAGAACATAGACACCAATTACTACAACTGGTACTCAATCAACAAAGTGGGAGAAATATTCAGTGAATATAGTTTACCAGATATTAATGTTCAGCATATATAAGGAACTCCTTAAACCCAATAGCCAAAAATCAATAATCTAGTTTGAAACTCATCAATAAATGGTTTTAAAAGAATACATACAAATATGGAAAAGCATGGTAAATAACTGTGCCAGTCTGAGTAACAAACATCAAACTGAATTGGATTAGCATAGTTCTGCATGCAGCTGGAGGGATTTACTGAGAATGAAAGACCCACTCTGGGTGTGAGTGGCATGCACTAAGAGATTTGTCAACTCAGTGAGAATGAGGAAACGAAGAAAGAAGTTGCTTAAGTTTCTTTGGAGAGCTCCAGTCTGTATCTTCACCTTCAGCATCGTCCCCTGGATTCCAGCACAGACCCTTCAGCCTTATGATACAGATTCACATAGAACAATACACTGAGCTCAAAGCTTTCAACTGCATCTTTTGGATCTGTAATGCACAGGCATTATTTTTGCATTCTTTCATACTCATTACATTGTAGGCACTCATTATAAGCCTACCTTGTAAATCTTTATACATTTTTATTTCTTATACAAAACCTGTTTCTCTAGGGAGAACTGATCGATATATCAGATTCATAAAATATATTTAATATTACTAACTTCCCTGATGAAGAAAAGCAAATCAAATCCACAAAGAGTAATCAGCTCATTAGAGTGAGTGTTAATATTAACAAAAAGACAAAAGATAACAAGTGCTGTCCAGGGTTTGTAGAACAAGGAACCCTCATACACTGTTGGCAAGAATGTAACCTCTGTACAGAAATACTGAACAGAGGTCCCTACCAAATTAAAACTACAGTAGTAACTTGAAACACAAGCTTATTTTCTTCCACCATAAATTCACAAACTGCGTTGGGCAGGAATTGAATCAGATGCTTTCAAAAAATTCTATGCAAACAAGGTTAATCTCTCTGAGCCCTAAGAATAGAGGTCGAGAAAGTTAGATCATCCAGATGCCTTTGAATATGGTTGTGAATTGATTTTGGTTGTAAAGTGAATCAATTTTCCAACAAATTACAGTTAAATAAGGTTAAAGTGTTCTGAACCATGTGGACTTTTAGCCACAAAACCAAAAAGTACAGTTCATACAGTACGAGGTGAAACAAAATTACCTGGGCTTGAGTCAGCTTCTGGCATGGAAGACAGAAGGTAGGTGGGGAGAAGCTTGTTTGGAGGGAGAGTTTCCCCTCCTTAGGATATGGGGAAATCTCCAGGAGTTTCCTCTCTTCTATGTCTCCTCAATGCAGGGCCAATTTTGATGAAAACTCTGTCTAATGTCACTTTCAATTTTCTGCTCCACATAACCCTCCAGAAATGAGAGAATGTGTTGTCAACAGAGTCAACATTCTGTTCATTACAGTTACATTGATGTGGTGCTTCTCAAAGAAATCCGAGCACTCATTCTGTTTTTCCATAATGGATTTTTTCACATTACTGCTGACTTCCTCCTCATCTTTCTCTTCCTTAGTGGATGCACCTCTAAAAGAGACTTCTGCTGCTCACTCTAGAGTCCAGCAAGTTCTTCCATGGTCAGTTCCTCCTTATGGTGCTCAGCAAGCTCCTCTATGCCTGCATTGATGTCCCGACTCATGCTTTTGTCCACAGACAGAGTCTCCTCCAGTATCTTCACATCAGACTCTTCAAAGTCACAGTTAGTGACACATTCTGGACATTTTTTCCAAGGCTATATTAAGGACCAGTATATAACATCCTCCCAGGCTTTATCAATGAAGTTGATGCAGTGGAAGACATTGAAATGTTTCTGCCAGAACTCTTTAAGAGTCATGAGTGTCCCTTTAGTGGCAATAAAGCAACTGGTGAAGAGCACCTTTAGGTGGAGTTTCTAGAAATTACAGATCACTTACTTTCCATGGGATGCAGAAGGGGTATCATTTAGGGAATAGAGAGGTTTGGTTTATGAAGTCATATTCAGTGTCCATACAGTCTAACAAGGCTGTAGGGTTTGCCTGGGCATTGTTCATTATAAGAAAGCACTTTTCAGGCAGTTGGTTGTAAGAGACAATTCATAATGATGTGTATCAAATTATGTATTAAATTATTCAATGAACAATTACCTTCTTACCCAAGCATTTAAATTGGCCTTCCACATGATAGGCATGTGGCCTTGTTCACATTCTGTTCCTTGAATGCTAAGATATTTGGGAAGGGTAGAGTAGTTACTTAGTCTTTGGATCAGCGCTTGTCTTTGCACACAGCAAAAGGTCACTCTGTCCTGCATGGAATGTGCCCTGTGAATATCTTTTCCTCCTGCATGACACAGGTTCTGTTCAGCATCTTGTCCAGAAGTTTATTGCATTTGAATTATGAATGTTTCATTAAAAAGAAATGATTATTTTTTGAGGAGATAAAATATTTAACTGATTTTATACATTACATAATGTGCATATGTGTAGAAAAATCCTATGGTACCTGATTAACATGTAATTTTTGGTAAAATAAATTTCAGTTAAGTAAATAAAAGATGTTTTAAGAGAGCGTGCTGCCCAAAAAATATTTTTTGAGTAATGGAACCCAATTAACAGCCAAGTATTTTACACAAACCTAGTCTGCTAATCATCAACACAGGGGAGGAAAGAAAATTCACTTTAATAAATGACTTTGGGGAGACAATGTGAACAAACAACACAATGAAATGATAATCTCCTCTTATACCATATAGAAAATTCATCTCAGAATGAATGCAGGAGGGAAGTATAAATCCTCGATCTAAAGCCTTAGAATACATCTTAAGCAAAAGATTTAGGATTTTGGCCTTGACAATGATTTCTTGGGCGTGGCACCAAAGTTAAGAAACTAAAGAAAATTGGAGGAGCAAGACCAGATCAAATGAAACCCTTCTTCATGACACAGAGGAAAATACAGCACAAGGAAAAGGCAACTACAAAACAGAAGACAATAGTTGTAAATCATGAATCTAATGTGGGATTAATAATGAAAGTAGATAATAAACCTTCAAAACTCAATAGCAAAATATGCCTAGTTTGTAAATAGACAAAGCGCTTAAACTTAATTTTCTTCTATTAGAAAATGTTCATTGGGCTATAAAATTACATATTCAAAATTATTATCCAATAAATGCAAATCTGAAGCATTTTAAACACTAACATGTTACTGAAAACATGTCCTAAAATGTAAAAATTAAAACCTCAAAATAGTTTAAACAGTGTCTGGAATATACTACTCATCAAATAGCAACAAATTAGACTTATTCCCAGTGTATTTATTTGTAAAATTATGAAGTAAATCATTAAGTTACTATTTTGCACCAGCAGATAATTGAAGCCTAGTCCCCTCGGAACATCTGGGGATACATCAACAGTGAAATCCCTGGATAAAAACAACCTCAGTTTTTAACCACCTTCTCAGTGTAGCCAAACCTGCCTTTGCTGTACCTAGGGTAAGAGAAAACTTCAAGTTCTTTAAAGTATGTCTATGCAGGTGGAACCTAAAATTTCAAGTATATTCATGTCATTTTTAGAAACTACATTGCTATAAAAAACTAAGTACTGTAGTAAATACCTGTTGCCTGTTGCAAGTTTGAATAATATGTACTCATCAGGTTATAATTTATCCAGAGTTCTGCCTAAAGACTTAAACAAACACTTATTGGAAAGAAAGCAAATAAAAATATTTATATTATACTGATATAAGTAAACAAGTGTGCTCTTTATGAAATGTATGATTAAATTTTGGTGGCTGATATAGTTAAAATTAAGAAAAAATGATGAAATCTATTAATAGGGTAAAGAATCATTTGAGATACTCAACTACCAGAGGCATTATATTTGATATTATAAAGAAAACAATAATCACTGAGATTTTGTAAAAGTGATGTTATCTACTTGATGTAACTATTTCTTTTGTAATTCTCAAGGTTATGTTATTTAAAAATCTCAGCATATCAAGACTCATGGATTGCTTTAAATCACTGGGAAAACTATAAATCTGAAATATACTAAAGACAGGGAAAAAGGCAGGGTTGTAATATACTAAATGGAAGGCTAGGAACTCAGTCTGGACTTTGAAATTATTATTATTATTATCATTATTATTTATGTAGTCCAGGCTTGCATTGAGTTTCCTATGGATCTCAGGATGGCCTTAAATTCATCAAGTGGTTCAGGCTGGTGTTGTACTTATGGCAATCCTTCTGCCTCAGCATCCTGAGAACTGAGATTACAGGCATGTGCCTCTGCCTAGATGGATCCTGAAACTATTTCCAATGAAACTTCCCTAAACATGAAACAAAATAGTATAAACAAAATCCATTCTTGTAACAAGTTCTGAGTAAATGGATATTATTATTATTTTTCTCATATTGGAAACTTTAGTTTCATCATAAAACCAAATATATCTGGAGATTTAGCCATTCTATTCAAGTCAAAATTATAGAAGTAGATTTATACTTAATTTAGAAATTGAACTTTTATTATTCAAGTGTCAGGCATCGTAGTCATTTCTGTTTAAAACTCTGAATCCTTTGATTTTGTGCCAGTATTATACCAACATAACTTTTATTCTCTCAGCTAATGTAAATACCTGCCTCTGAAAATTTAGCTAAAATATCATTATTCTAAGCAAATGTAAGTTTCTTGTAATAGAGAAAGCATAATTGTGGTAAATTGCATGCATAAATTTTTAAAAAATCATATGTTTATATATAGATACACACACACACACACACACACACACACACACACACACATATATATGTAGTTTGCAGAAGAGCAAAATCATAATTCAAAATATCCTTCATTGAATTCATCCTCAGAATACTCAGAAATGCCAACAAATTTAGCTTATTTTGTTATTATAGCTTTTGAAAGATTCAACTTAAAACATAATTTTTCCTCAGGTGTTACTGCAGTCCTGTAAAATAAGTATTAATTCTTTGTAGCCTAAAGATGATAGGTTAAATCACAGCTGATGACACATGGAGTCGTAATTCTATTTCAGTGTCATACTTCTGATATAACATCTCTTGCAATATCAGGGAATAAGGCATTCTTTAGATAGTCACTTTGTTCTGTAAAGTGATTTAAAGTAAAACCAGCTAATATTATTCAGAGAAACATTATCAGTTGATGTGGGGTTTAGGATTTATGGCACTAATTTATGAACTGTGCAAACACCTATTTTTGGACTTTGTAGTGAATGATAACAGCTCTCTTCCTACCATATAGTGACATTATATTGGTGTGTGGCTGGGAAATTGTATGCTGTCTGCACACAGTGACACTAACATTTGCATACAGAAATATATATATATATATATATATATATATATATATATATGCAATATTGCTGTTGTTTTTTGTTACAGTGAAGTTCACTTTCTCCTAGAAACATAATCTATCACTCAGAAATATCTTCAGGTTTTCTCTGTGATTTGGCAGCATGAAGAATCTCACCGAAGTCACTGAATTTGTGCTGAAGGGATTCACTGACAACCCTGAGCTGCTGCTCGTCCTCTTTTTCCTATTTCTAGCAGTTTACCTTTTCACTCTCCTAGGAAATTTAGGACTGATTGTTCTAGTCATTGTGGATTCACGGTTGCACAACCCGATGTACTATTTTCTGAGTGTCTTGTCCTCTGTGGATGCCTGCTATTCTTCGGTGATTACCCCAAATATGTTGGTAGATTTCATGTCAAAGGACAAAGTCATTCCACTCCTTGGATGTGCAGTGCAGATGTTTCTAGCTGTACTGTTTGGAACCACAGAATGCTTTCTCTTGGCAGCAATGGCTTATGACCGCTATGTGGCCATCTGCAACCCGCTCCTGTATTCTGTCAGCATGGCACGCAGGGTCTTTGTGCCACTTATCCTTGCTTCCTGCTTTGGAGGGATTCTACATGCCACTGTGCACACAATGGCCACATTCAGTCTGTCCTTCTGTGCATCTAATGTAATCCAACACATCTTCTGTGACATCCCTGCCCTGCTCGCGATTTCTTGCTCTGACATTCACACAAATCAACTTCTACTCTTTTACTTTGCTGGTTCTATTGAGATGTTTACTGTACTAATTGTCCTAATCTCTTACGGCTTTGTCCTGTCAGCTGTTCTCAGGACACACTCTGCAGAAGGGAGGAGAAAGGTCTTCTCTACATGTGGCTCTCACCTCACTGCAGTGTCCATTTTCCATGGAACTGTTCTTTTCATGTATGTGAGACCAAGTTCCAGCTACAACCTGGAGCATGACATGGCAGTGTCCATATTCTACAGCATCATCATTCCCATGCTGAATCCCATCATCTACAGCCTGAGGAACAAAGATGTCAAAGAAGCAATGAGAAAAGGATTTGGGAAAAACCAGTTTAGGAATAAAGCACTTTTTTCACCCTAAAATTTGTAGTAAAATTAAAATTGAAATGTTGTATGTCAGTATAAAGACAATATGATGGCATGTTTAATTTAGTAGTACAAGTCTCTCCTTAGTGACTATTTAAAATAAGGAACACAAAAAATCCTCTCCAATGAGGTATTGAAATCAGAGATAAAATATCACCCTTTTGATTTTTGTGGACTACATAGGAGAGAAACAAGGGCCTCACAAAGAGGGGAATCCTCCCTGGAAAGCAGTGCTATGTGCAGGATGCTGCCAGGGTGGAGACAGCCACATCCAAACCTCTCTCAGCAAGCTGGCTCCATTCCCACACTGCATGTAGTGAGAGATCCAGGCCTCACCAGGAAGTGACTCATCCAGAAAACCATATCATTTTCATTGTTTTGTTGGGTTAGGTTTTAGTCTCCATTGTTTTGTTACATTATGTTACATCTAATGGCAAAAGAAGTTATTTGAATGATAACAAGACATATTATGGTAGCCACTTTGGATTTATTAGTGGCTTGTTTTGAAGTCCTTTATTGTGTTTATGGCTTTCACTTTATTATTTCTATTCTATTCTAATGTATTCTGTTAAATTAAGTTTTATTGTTTCTGTTATTTTGAAGACAACAGAAAGCATTAAGGCAACTATTGTTGGTTTCATAAGGTTTTGAATTCCTGTATCAGTTATACTGGCTTATTTTTGATTGGCTTTATTCTGTTTCATTTTCCTTGGTTTTATCATTTTTGAAATAAAATAAAATAAATAAAATATCACCCATTTGTTTTTATAGTGTTCATTACAATATGTGTATATATTTCATTATACACACACTGGTACCAGCTGAAATGCACAAAGTGCCCACATAGGCCCGTGCCTTTTGTAACCTTAACATGTTGTGCATTACCTTCCTTAGCTTCCCTACATTGTGTTTGATAGTTTGTCCAAACTATATTTATAAATAATTTCATAGTTTTGGCTTACTGGCATGATCAATACTTTGTAATCAACAGGAAATAAATATTGCCCCACAATTCCAGACCATTTTTCCTAGAGTCATTGGTACATACTCCAATTTGAAGTAATTTCCTTCATACTTTTCACCATGCAGAAATCACATCATTGTTTGTTATCTTCACATTTCTAGGGTCATCACTGGGCTGACCAGGAAGGGTAAAGCTACTCCACTCTCAGTGTATACATACTTCCCAAGCACAGGTGTAGAACCTATTCTTTAATCTGATCCTCTCAGCCACTGGAACTTATCAGGCCTGTACTTAAACTTGGTGACCACATCAAAAGCACAATTCGTTTCATTCAACAGAACTCACTGGTGGATTTCTCTCTTCCCAGATCAAGTCCACACCCATCATTAGAAGTATCTCTCAGCCCAGCCAACTGCTCAGTGTTGGTTCTGATTTCTTTGATCCAGAACACACTGTGATCACCTGCTGAGGCCACTGTCCTCACTGCCCAGGTCAAGGGATGAAACACCTGGAAACGGGCTCCACTGTGCCAGTGCTGTCAGGCCTGCATCCACTCTGCATTCCCACTGCAATGTGCAAAGAATAAAGTGATTGTGTTTTCCATTCAACATCCATCTTCATTCATTACATTTAAAGTTTTCAACTCATTTGTTAGTCCCTTTATTCATTATTAGTATAACACCCTTGAGCCGTAAAATGCAACCAAAAGGTTTTTAAGGTGATTTACAAAGTTTAACAACACTGCAACATAGAAAAACACAATATCTCCTATCCAAATATATTCCTACATTGTACCATGGAAATTTTTATTATTATGGTACGCAATACCTTGTGATAACATGGAATTCCTTCTTTCAAATGTTAACACTCAATTAAGATCACTCTGTCCACGACTTTTATTTGGTCCAACAATGTATATTGGGAAAGACCTGCTGTGTGGTTGCTGACATACACGGCATGTGAATGAATATTAACTGGTCTTGAAGAGTTGCTTAAAATTGAAATTAAAGAAAATAATGAAATTTATGCATATTCATGCTTATTTTTTTAGAGGATTCAATCAGAAATGTGATAAAAAGTCAGCCACAGACTTGATAATTATATGCTTGTTGAACTAATAAATTGCACACTATTAACCCACAGGGCACTACATAGCCTATATACACAAATAATTTCAAATAAAGAAGCCTTCCATGGTTAATGTCTATGTTTCATTTAAAAGATCCCTTGAAAGTTGTAAAGGTAAAGTCATATGCAACACTCTTACCTCTCATAAATTGGTTTAAATTGAAAATATGCTAAGTTGAATTTGATGGTGAGAAAGTGGATAAACTACTCCAGTCTTCCAGTAGTACTGTAACACCAATGGACATTTTGTAATGTACACACTTCTAAGGAGCTTATATATTCAGTAAAATAAGACAATGACCTGTAAATTAGAACAGAGGAGTTAAAAATAAAAAAACAACAATACAATAATTTCAGGATAAAACATTAGGTATCATGCCACAAAAGTTGCATACACTTCTGGAAATTAAAAGAATATTTTGTTGATTGGTACATAAGTTAACAAAGAAATAACTAGAAATGGCAGATAATGTTTACATCATATAAAGGTTTTAACCAGAGGGGACTAGGGTTCATGAATGTAAGAAGGAATATACAAAAAGTATCAGTATTATTAGCATGAAATTTGTGCTAATATAAATGCCAAATACTAAATAATATATAAATACATATGTATGCATACAACAATAACATATTATTAAAATAAGTATTTTTGTCTTTTAAATAAATACAAACTTATAGTGCCATCATTTCTGAAAGATTTCATAAAATCACCTTGGGTTCTTGTATTTTTTTCAAACATTTAGTAAGCATGTGATATCAACAAATTAAAAGACAAAAGACTCATTTTGGCATCTTGATTCTGTGGTTCAGTTCACAGTTCTCTGATTTCATTGCTGTGGCCTAGCAGCAAGGCAGAACCCTGTCAAAACTTTTCCACCAGCCAGGAATCAGAGCATGTGGGCAAACGAGAGAGGATAGGTCTTAGAACCACACAGCATCTTCAAGTTCACCCTAATTTAATCCTCCTGTCAGGGAAGACATCTTCCTTTTTGTCATCATCTCTGAATAACGCCATCAAATTATTATCAATGCAAATATGGTATGAATGTAATCCAATTGATGATACCATAGCCTTCGTCATCCAATCATTTTCCAAAATCTCATAGCCCTGGATGAAGTTTTTAGCATTTCATGTTTAGGGAACATTTCAGTTCCATAATATAGCTACAATCAGAAAATCTTAGTAATATCTGCTTGTATCAACCATCACCACCTAACGCATAGGAAAACCCAGCTCTGGTAACACAGATCATTTTCCATGAACTGATTACTACCTGATTTCAGCTCACAGTAATCTCCTCTCTGAGCTCTATGAAACGAGCCAACCACAGCACATATTTTGGAAACCACAGATACCTTGCTCAAGTTCCTGGTGTCCTCTCAAGGTTGGTCTTGAGAATGAGCTTCTTCCCATTTTATTATGTTATGAACAGCATAGGCATCAAACACATTCTTTAATTTCTCAATGACCACTGCGATGATATGTTAGTATTTTTCAAGATTACACGGTTTTACATTGTTTTGATATACTTAATGCTACAGTATACGAAGTTGTACTCAAGGATTTCAAGGAAAGAGACAATATGGTAACTACTTTTAGGTCAGGATTATCTGGTGGTTAAACACTATTCTGCTTAAATGGTTATGTTTTGATCTGCGCTGTTTCGTTGTTATGCCCTCTTTTATCTCAATCTCACTCCATTATTTACTTTTTTATTTTTATCCTTTTAATTAAAGGAAAAATAAATAAAAATAGCAGGATATATTATAGTAACCCACTTTGACTTTCCATTATCTCGATTTAAAGCCCTGTATTACTCTCACCATCTTGTTTTTGACTGATGTTCCCCTATTCTGTTTTGCTGGATAGTATCAGGTTCGAAAGTTTAGGCATCAGCTGTGAAGATAATCAGATTCATTATAACGCCTATTCTCGTTGACTTTTATCTACTTTTGAAGACCTACAATGTCTCCAATGTTTTGGTTTTGTCGGTTTTATTCTTTACTGTTTTGTTCAATTTTATTATAACTAATGATATAGGCAATTCTATTAGAGATAGCAGGAGGCATTATGGTAACTGTTGATCACCTTGTATTATGTTTATACATTATCTATTATGTCCACCCTTTTGACTTGACTGATTCTGTTCTGTTATGTCACATTTGGTTTTACTCTCTTCCAAAAAAGTAATAAGAACCATGGGAGCAATGAAACCCAAAATGTGTAATAGTTATTGTACAAAAGAGAGGAAAAGAAAGTGCTTTAAACTATATAACTGCATGTATATTTAAGTGTATAAGAAAGAAAATGATATCACAGAGTTTTATTGGATCATTGAACAGAACTGTTTGCAGTATCATTGTTGGAATGTCCACTTTACAAGCTTTAATTTTGTGACTTGAACAATTATTTCTAAGATGACAATATGTAATCCATTAACTAGTGATTTCCTACTGTTTATTTTTTTTTCTGTAAATCTGTATAACTTGTACCCTTTCTCTGCTTTGTTTTTCTTTTCTCCTTAAATAAAATTTTAAAAAAAGGTTACACTTAAAATTATTTCTGCTAAAAGTACATTTCATATATAACATGGAAATGCTAGTCTGGCTCCTCCTGGGACTAAGTTCCCACATGTCATCTTCCACTACTTTGAATTCCTTTCCAATGTCACATTCCTCACTATGCAAGTCTTGGAAGAAAGAATATAAAAAGATCTCTGCTGGGATTTCTCTTGACTCTGTTGCCAATAGCATCATCTTTTACTGTGACAGGGCATCTCTCAGATAAGGTTAAATTACCTGGTTTACCCTCATTTTTTCTGGATTTATATCTAATGTTTTTAAATTATTATTTGGTAATCTCATTTTCATTCACATTTCCTTAATCAATTATAATAGAAGAGTATCACAAATTGCACCCAAAGGATATTTTCCTGAAATATGCTGAAGTGATTTACATAGCACCTCAAAGGCATAGACACCTAAAGTCTCCTATGGCAACATTTTGTGCCACAAAAATTGTTTTTATTTCTGTTTCAGGAGCTCTGTCCTGTGACATTGTATAGTTTCTTCATTAACATGTCAACTTGAGTCCTGGTCACTACTACTCAGCATTGGTGTGTACTAAAAACACTACATGTTACACTCAGGCAATATAAGGGGTATTTATATGTGGAATATATAAGTATATAATATATAAAAATACTGCTTTTACTTTTTATATATGGAAGAATTCCTTAAATGATGCTCAAATTTTTAAAAAATGAAGAAATTGGTGCTTTATAATTTTTCAAGTTTACATCATATGACTCATAACAGCAGTAATAGAATAAGCCACCAAAATACAGATGAATGTTTGTCAGTTGAATTAACAAACCAAAAACTTATAAAGCACAGGAAATTGGGGAAAATATGAATAGAAAGTTCATAAAGATATCATACTCATGGATAGCGTATGTATATTACTTTGACAAATGATCAGTAATTTTAACATCAAGCACTCATATAATCATAAAATTGACATAAATTTAACACCTGGTAACTTCAAGGTGCTAGAAAGGTATGGGAAGAAGGAAAATATTTTCATAACATTAGTGTAGCTATAAAAGCAGAACACATTATGCGGAACAATGTATAAATATCTTACAAGTTTATATCACAGAATAATTTCCACTAAAAGAATAAACGTGGATGAACAAGATAAAACAGCAATTTGTGCAATAAAACATTCAATATTGTATTGTAAATGTTTTTCTATGTGTACACATTTTATCATATTTTTGATGTGTACATGAGTTTATGTGAGACCTTCACTGCAGAGGACAAATAGGACTACATTTCACTCTAGTGAAGGAGAGCGCTCATTTGGACCAGCATCAAGATGCATCAGAAGAGTTACTGTATACACACAATATTTTTTTTACCATTTTAAAAAATTTTATTTAAAGAGAAAAAAGCAAAAGAGTAAAAGGGTAAAAGTAATACAGAATTTCAAAAAAATAAACAGTAAGAAATCAATAGTTAAGAGATTACATATTGTCATCTTAGAAATAGATGTTTAAATTACAAAGTTAAAGCATACAAAGTGGACATTCAAACAGTGAGACTAAAAACAGTTGCATTCAATGATCCACCAAAAACATAGGAATATGGTTATCTATCTTACATACCTAAACACACTTGCAGTTGTATCCTTTAGAGCAATTTCTTTTCCTCTATTTTTTGCAATAACAATTACACATTTTGGTTTTTATTACTCCCACAGTTCTTATTAATTTTTTGGAAGAGAATAAAACCAAATGTGACAAAAGAGAATCAGTCAAAACAAAGGATGGACATAGTACATGATGTAAAAATATAATACAGGTAATCAACAATGATTACCATAAAGCCTCTTTCTACCTTAAAAAGAATTGCCTATATCGTGAGGTATAACAAAATACAACAAAACAGTACAGAACAAAACCAATAAAATCAAAACATTGGAGACATTACAAGACTTCAAAAGAAGATAATAGTCAAACCAGAATGGGAATCATAATGAATCTTATTGCTTTCAAAGTAGTTGCCTATACTCTCAAACTTGATACTATCAAACAAAACACAATAGAGTAAAATCAGTCAAAACAAGATGGTGAGAGCAATTCAGGGGTTCAAATTAAGTTAATAGGAAATCAAAAAAGTTACTCAATATATACTTCTAATTTAAAAAAAATTTCCCTTAATTAAAATAAATAAATAAATAAATAAATAAATAAATAAATAAAAAGGGGGAGATTGAGATAAAAAAGGACATAACAACATAACTATACAGGTCAAAACAGAACATTTTAAGAAACACAGTGTTTCACCACAAGATAATCCAAATTAATAGTAGTTACCACAATGTCTCTTTCCTTGAAATATTTGAGTATAACTTCATATTCTGTAGCATCAATCATATCAAGTCAGTGTGAAACCATTCAAGAGGATGAAATATTACAAGGTATTTAGAACCAGCTAACAGAAAATGAACAATGGTTTCTATATTATCTCCTAGCCTATAAAAACATTGTTTATACTCTCCTATATAATAAAAACCAATAAGATATGACATGATAAAACCAGTAGAGACAGAAGAACAAGTTTGATGGGACTTCAATACAAGATGATATAAAATCAGCAATAGCAATTATGATGTCTTGTTTTCTTCAAAATAGCTGTTTATACCATCACAGACAATAAAATAAAAAACTCAGAGTAAAAACATTCCAATTAATGAATGAAAACATTGCAAGTCTTCAAAGCCATATAATAGGGAATCATGAGTACCACACACCTTTATGTATTTGTATAATTTCTTACAGTAGGGAAAGTATTCATTAATCATACATATGAGTTTGATTAATTTCACTTATGAGTATGGTCTCAAGCTGGGCCCATTTATTGATAAATGTCTCAATGTGATCCTTCTTTATAGCTGAGTAGTACTCCACTGTATAAAAATACCACAAGTTTTTTATCCATTCCACAGTTGATGGACACTTAGGTTATTTCCAAGAACTGGCTATTACAAATTGGGCTGATATAAACATGGGTACACATTTATCACTATGGTGTGATACATTCAGTTCATCTGGGAATATGCCTAGAACTGGAATAGCTGGAATAAATGGACTTCCAATCCCAGCTTATTGAGAAATCTCCAGATTGACCTCCATAATGGTTGCACCAGTCTACACTTCCACCAACAGTGCAGGAGAGTTCCTTTTTTCCCACAGCCTCTCCAGCATCTTTTGTTGGTGGCCATTCTTTCAGGTGTGAGACTGAATCTCAGTGTGGTTTTAATTTGCATTTCTCTGAGTAATGATGATGAACATTTTTTCATGTATTTATTTGCCATTTGTATTTCTTCATCTGAGAAATGTGTATTCATCTCAGGTGCCCATTTTTGGATTGGATCTTTGAATTTTGGGGGTCTGATTTTTTAAAATTATTTATATATTTTAGACAGAAGTCCTTTGTCTGAGAGACAGTTCAGTAATAATTTTTACCAGTTTGTGGGTTTTCTTTTCACTATGCTGGAGATTTCTTTTGACATGCAGAAACATTTTAATAAAAGGTGATCCCATTATAGATTCTGAGAAGTATTTGACATGTGATTTGAGTCCTGTTCATGGATTCTCTATCTTCAAGGTTTTTACCCAATTTGTCTTCCAATAGGTTTAGTGTTTCTGTTTTAATATTCAGAACTTTGATCCATTTAAGTTTTAATTGAGTGCATGGTGATTTCTACTAAAGGCCTCCATAGGAGAATGCAGCAAGTTATTACAAACCTACCTGAGAGCAAGGTAGTACATTTATTTATTTATTTAAAAACAAAGCAGTAAAAGGGTACAAGTAATACAGAATTTCACGAAAAATATACAGTAAGAAATCACTAATTAATAGGTTACATATTGTCAGCTTAGAAATAGTTGTCCAAATTATAAAATTAAAGCATATAAAGTGGGCATTCATACAGTGAGACTGCAGACAGTTCCATTCAATGATCCAGCAAAAGCTCAGTAATATGGTTTTTGCATCCTACACACTCAAACATACATGCAGTTATATCCCTTAGACCACCTCCTTTTCCTCTCTTTTTTACAATAACAATTACACTTTTTGGGTTTTATTGCTTCCATAGTTCTTATTACTTTTTTTTGAAGAGAATAAAACCAAATGTGACTAAACAAAACAGAGTCAGTTAGAACAGAAGGATGGGCATAGTACATGATGCAAAAATAGAATACCAGGTGATCAAAAATGGTTACCACTGTGCCTCTTGCTATTTTTAAAAAGAGTTGCCTATATCATCAGGTATAATAGAATTGATCAAAGGAGTACAGAACAAGACCAATAAAACCTACACTGGAGACCTAATAGGACTTCAAAGAACATAATAGTCACACCACAATGGGCATCATAGTAAATCTTATTGCCTTCAAAGTGGATGCCTATACCCTCAAACTTGATACTATCAAACAAAATAGAATATAGTAAAATCAGACAGAACAATATGGGGAGAGCAATACTGGGATTCAAACCAGTTAATAGGAAGGGAAAAAAGTTACTGTAATATATCCCGCTATTTTTTAATTTAGTTTTCACTTAATTGAAAAAAAATAGATTAATTAAAAAAGGGGGGAGGTTGAGATAAAAGAGGACATTGTAACAGAACAACATAGGTCAGAATTGAACAATTTAAGCATCATTGTGTTTCACCACCAGATAATCTAACATAATAGTAGTCACCATAGTGCCTCTTTCCTTGAATTATTTGAGTATAACTTCATATATTATAGCATCAAGCATATCAAGACAGTGTGAAGCCATTCAAGAGAATGAAAGAATTACAGGATATTTAGAACCAGCCAACAGAAAATGAACAATGGTTTCTATATTATCTTTTGCCTATAAAAGTTTTTGTTTATGCTTTCTCATATAGTAAAATATAGTAAGATACAACATGTTAAAACCAGTGGAAACAGATGTACAACAGCTTCATGGGACTTCAAAATAAGATGATATTAAATCAGCACTAGCTTTTATGATGTGTTGTTTTCTTCATAATAGCTATTTGCACTATCACAGATACTAAAATCAAACAACCCAAGTTAAAACCATTTAAATTAATGAGTGAAAACATTATATGGCCTCAAACCAATATGTCTAGGAATCATGATAACCACATACTTTTATGTATGCTTATCATTTCTTACACTAGGGGAACTATTTGGTATTTATACATGTGAGTTTGATTTATTTCACTTATGAGTATGGTCTCAAGCTGCATCCATTTATTTATAAATGTCTCAATGCAGTCATTCTTTATAACTGAGTAGTACTCCATAGTATAAAAATGCCACAGCTTTTTAAATCCATTCCTCAGTTGATAGACACTTAGGTTGTTTCCACGATCTGGCTATTACAAATTGTGCTGCTATAAACATGGGTGCACATATATCACTGTGGTATGATGCTTTCAGTTCTTCTGGGAATATGCCTAGAAGTGGAATAGCTCAGACAAATGGGCTTCCAGTCACAGCTTTCTCAGAAATATCCAGATTGACCTCCACAATTTTTGCATCAGTCTACACTCCCACCAACAGTGCAGGGGAGTTCCTTTTTCCCCACAGCCTCTCCAGCATTTGTTATTGGCTTTCTTGATCTTGGCCATTCTTTCAGGAGTGATATGAAATCTCAGTGTGGTTTTAATTTGAATTTCTCTAATGACTAATGATGATGAACATTTTTTCATATATTTATTTGCCATTTGTATTTCTTCATCTTCATCTGGTCTTCTATATAGAGTATCATTTCATCTGCAAATAATGCCCATTTTTCGATTGGGTCTTTGAATTTTGGGGTTCTGATTTTTTTTAATTCTTTACATATTTTAGAAATAAGTCCTTTGTCTGAGGGGCAGTTCACTAAGATTTTTTCCCAGTTTGTGGGTTTTCTTTTTACTATGCTGGAGATTTATTTTGACATGCAGAAACTTTTTTATAAGAGGTGATCCCAATTATTGACTCTGGGAAGTATTTCCCGTGTGGTTTCTTCTTAAAGGGTTTATACCCAATTTGTCTTCCAATAGATTTAGGGTTTCTGTTTTAATATTTAGATCTTTGATCCATTTAGATTTTATTTTAGTACATGGTGATAGACATGGGTCTAGTCTTAGTTTTTGGCATATGGAGGGTCAGTTTTTCCAACGCCATTTATTAAAGAGACTGTCATTCTTCCAGTGAACCTGTTTGGCCCCTTTATCAAAGATAAGGTGGTTGAGTGTGTTTGTATTTGTGGTTGTATCTTCTAATCTATTCCACCGATCTTTGGCTCTGTTTTGGTTCCAGTACCATGTTGATTTTGCTACAGTTGCTTTGTAGTATAACTTCAAGTCAGGGATTATGATACCTCCTGCCTTGCCTTTGCTGCTTAGAACTGTCCTTGTTATTCTAGGTCTCTTCTCACTCCAGATGAATTTTAGGAGTGATTTCTTGAGTTCTATGAGGTATGTTGATGGTATTTTTATGGGGATTGAATTGAGTCTGTATAAAAGTTTTGGGATAATGGCCATTTTCACAGTATTTATTCTTCCTATCCATGAGCAAGGGATGTCTTTCCATTTTCTGAGATCATCTTCAATTTCATTTTTCAGTGTATTATATTTTCCCTTTATAGGTGTTTCATTTCTTTTATGAGAGTAATTCCTAAATATTTCATATTTTGGTTGCTAATGTGAAGGGTGTAGCTTCTCTTATTTCTCTCTCTGTGAATTTGTTGTTAGTTTATAGGATTTACTATTGATTTTTCATTATTGATTTTATATCCAGCTACTTTATTGAATTTCTTTATTATATCTAGGAGTCTTTCAATGGAGTTTTGGGGGTCTTCTATATAGAGTATCATTTCATCTGCAAATAATGATAATTGAACTTCTTCTTTTCCCATCTTTATGACTTTTATTTCTCTCTCTTGTCTAATTGCTCTGGCTAATATTTCCTGTACTATATTAAATAGGAGCAGTGATAAGGGACTTCCTGTCTTGTGCCTGATTTTAAATTAAAGGCCTTTAATTTTTGGCCATTTAGTATGATATTGGCTGTTGGTTTGTCTTTGATGACCTTTATTATATTGAGGTAAAGACCATCTATTCCAATTTTCTGCAAGGTTCTTATCATAAATGAATGTTGGACCTTATCAAAACCTTTTCTGCATCTATAGAAATGATCATGTGATTCTTACTTTTGGCTCTATTGATATGGTGGATTACATTTATTGATTTACATATATTGAACCATCCCTGCATGCCTGGAATGAATCCCACTTTGTTATGTTTTATGATCTTCTTGATGATTTGCTGCATCTTATTTGCCAATATTTTATTGAGGATTTTTGCATCTGTGTTCATTAGGGCGATTGTCTGTAGTTCTCTTTTTCAGTTGGATCCTTCTCAGGTACTAGAGTAATATTTGTTTTGTAATATTAATTTTGGTACTAGAGTAATATTTGTTTCTAGGAACAATTTAGGAATGATTGCTTCCCTTTCAATTTCATTGAAGAGTTTGAGGAGTGTTAGCATTAGGTCTTCTTTGTATTTCTTATAGAATTCTGCAGTGAATCTCTCTGGGCCTGGGCTCTTCTTTGAGGGTAAAGATTTAATTATGTTTTCAATTTTGTTAATAGAAATTGGGTTATTCTGCAGTTTTACTTCTTCATGGCCTGGGTTTGGTACTTCATATGCTTCTAGGAATCTGTCCATTTCCTCTGTGTCATCAAGCCTTTGAGAGTAGAGGTTTTCAAAATAGATGTTGATGACCTTCTGTATTTCTATAGGGTCTGTAGTGATTTCACCTCTTTCATTTCTTATTGCATAAATTTGAGATTTTTCTTCCTCTTTTAAATAAGGTTGGCTAGGGATTGTCAATTTTGTTTATTCTTTCAAAGAACCAACTCTTTGATTCATTGATTTTTTTGGATTGCTTTCTTGCTCTCTATTGCATTGTTTTCTGCTCTGATTTTTATAATTTCTTCTCTTCTTTCGGCTTTGGGCTTCACTTGCTCTTCTTTTTCTAGATGTTTGAGGTATAAAATGAGGTTATTTATTTGTATTCATTCTGTTTTCCTTATGTGGGAACTCAGTGCAATAAATTTTCCTCTGAGGACAGCTTTCATTGCATTCCACAGATTCTGGTAAGTTTTATTTGTGTTTTCGTTTGTTTGTTGGTATTTTTTAATTTCTTCTTTAAGTTCCTCTGTGACCCACTGATTATACAAGAGTGTGTTATTCAGTTTTCATGTGTTTGTGGGAATTTTGCAGTATATTTTATCATTAATTTTTAATTTCATAGTGCTATAATCTGATAGCATGCAAGAGATAATTTCAACCCTTTTGCATTTATTTAAATATGTTCTGTGAATTAACATATGGTCGACTTTAGAGAACAACCCATGTACTGCTGAGAAGAATGTGTATTCTGTTGTTGTTGGGTGGAATACTCTGTATACGTCTATTAAGTCCATTTGTTCACAGGCGTGATTCAGTTATATTTCTTTGCTGATTTTCAGTTTGGTTGATCTGTCCATTGGTGCCAATGTTGTGTTAAGATCTCCTGTTAGAATTGTGCTACTGTGAATTTGGTTTTTCATTTCTGTTGCTACTAGTTTTATATAACTGGGTGCTCTGGTATTTGGTGCATATATATTTAAGATTGTTATCTCTTCCTCTTGGAGTTCTCCCCTAAACAGTATGTAGTGACCTTCTTTATCCCTTCTGACTATTATTGGCTTGAAGTTCACATTGTCTGAAAACAGAATAGCTACCCCTGCTCTTTCCAGCAACTCAGCGCTGCAACCTAAACAGTGGCAACAGAACATCCACAGTCAATCCACTGAACTCCTTAGGGTGTTTCTGTCAATGACTTTGCAAACGCCTCCATTTCTCTGCAATTCTTGTTGTAGCCCAGTAGCTCTCAAAACTGATTTGCCTCTGGAGATCATTTGCAGCCACTGCAGATGCTTGGCTTGTCACAGCAGTAGTTCTAGTGCCACCTAGAGGCTAAAGAAGCCAGAGAGTGATTAGTAATTTGAGAGACTCTCTCTCTCTCTCTCTCTCTTTCTCTCTCTCTCTTTCTGTTCCTTTCTCCTCAAATGTTTTATGTACATAAGCAAAAGAAGGTGGATTTATTCTGGGTGCAAGTAGAACTGAATCGCCTGTAAAATATAAACTTTATTTTACTGTTGCATTCACTTCACATACTGAACTATGAGTTTCTGGAAGCCAAGAAATACATTTTACTCGTGGTGGAAACTGAAATCAAGCATAATGTGTGGTAACAGAAGTTTATTGATAAATATGAAATGTTCACTCATATTCATCTTAATGTATACTTAATTTATATTTCATTTTGATGGCATCTCCTCCAACCTTAGAAATAAAAGTGATAGGTGAAATGGTATGTGTGCATGTATGCATGCATGTGTGTGTGTGTTCTTGTGTTTGAGTGCAGAAGCATAGCACTTACTGCCCAGCAGTTGTTCCTTTTTTGTTTGGGTAATCAGAAGAAAATGAATTGATTCACTCAATAACAGATAAATACTCCTGATTAGTTTCTGTGTGCTTCTTTTGGTTGAGCAACTGTGACCAAATTTGCTTGAGATCTCAAATACACATTTCAGCTAAGATTATTGACTTGTTCTCTTGAAGGAAAATTATTAAAACAATCAAACTAATGTTTCCAATAAAATATGCAAGCCCTTGATTTTACATGGAAGCTAATTACATTGATAAAAAGTCCTGAGTTTGTGCTGTGGGGACTTGTATCCATGCACTAATGATACAATGCATTGGATGAAAGCTAGAGCCACCCAGGGGATCAGAGCACCAGGGAAGACTAGGGAAAGGAGATAGGAAAAAAACTGTTTCCTTGCATCCCCAAGGTCTGCTGAAATGTCCTCTGCTGCTTCCTGGGAGGGTCTGTGCTCCTGCAACAGTGCAGCTACCACGTTTCCAAGGCACTGCTTTTCTGAAGGGCAACAGGAACACCAAGACTACATTCCTGAGCACACATTCAACAAAACCCTTGATGCTCATGTTATGAAAGAGCACAAAGTTAGGGAACTGAAACTTCACTACTTTGTGAAGGTTGGATTATCTGTAAAATAATGAGCACCAGCTTTCAATTGCATATTTTCCAATTTTATTGTTAAGAAATCAGTATCTCCTCCTTTACAATGTTAGAACGTGACCTGAAGAACCAGAGTTAGAGTTATTCTAACTCCGAGCCAGGGAAAACAACTCAAGAAAGAAAATACATTGGCTTTTAGACTTGGCTCAGGCTGCTGTGAACCTGTGCCTGGACACCTGCCTTTTTCCCACCTAGAGACAGAATCGTTGGCTTTGCTTAGACAACAACAGCACATCATCACATTCGGCCAGTAACTACTGCTCACCAGTCTGTATTAATTCTACTCACTATGGTTAAACTTTGAGGTAAATTGAAGACTTTCAATTCTGTAAGTGAAGCAATGAGTTCATAAGGATGCTGGAAGTGTGTTCCATGCTTTTTGATTTAATAATATTTTCTTAGCATGTTCTGGGGGAAAAGAACTTGAAGGGGAATGAAACAAAGGAAGTAAGAAAAAGATTAGATGTGCAAAACTGAGCATGGGGACTTGCCTGCAGCGTGTGCAGTCACATGACATGGGTGGCCACATCAAGGCCATGTAAGAATGAAGGTCCTGCACATGCTCTGTGCAGGCTTAAGGTAGGGGTCAGTGTTGGAGAAAGCATCAGGGAAAAGAAAAATTATGGACATGGGTGTCAGGAAACTGAGATTGTGGTGCTTGATTATTTGTCATCTTTTAGTATCCTTTGGCATTCCGTTCCTGAGTTTTATTTGCCTCTGGGTCTCATTTATAAATTTACCAAATGAGAAATAACTAAAATGATTTCAGAAATAGCTTTCATTCTTTCCTAGCTGAAGTAAGGAGCAAAGTGTGCCTTCCTGGATCAAGTATCTCCTGTGATCCTCGTCTCCTAGAGACCGCACCCCGATGTACTGAGCTTCCCACATGCTCATGCAGCAGCACACCTCTCTGGAGTAAGAGTCCAGCATGGTCCTCTCCAAAAATATGGGGTTGGTACTACTGTACTGCATCCCTCAGTAAGTGTTTCACCAGGTATGTGAGCGGCTGATATGTGAAGTGGAGCTGAACAGAGATGAGGTCTTGGTTCTTGGATGCACCAGTTTCAACATACCCGCGGCAAAGAGCAGCTCTTTGTCTCTGGGCCCTTGCCACAGGCAGATCTGCTGGAATGTGCTCTGTATGGGTCTCAGGCTTGGGAGTCCAAAGAGTGCTTCCTCATTTCTAGTGAGACAAAGAGATTGGCATTGCCTGGGCATTTTTCTTCTTTCCCCTCACCACCCTTGGGAGATATCTGTCCTTGATTTTGAGCTGAGGTCTGTGCATATCCCTGTGTGGCCTTCTCTCAGGTGGCTCCTTCTGTAACCTCTGTTGGGAGATGTAAACTGAATGGAGATCAGGTGCATCTTCACAGATGACAAAGCTTTTCCTATAATGCAGCTAGCTCCTCCTTTATCCTTGGAGATCAGAATAAATAGTGTTGGTTTCCTAGCCAAGAAGATTAATGGCAAATTTATGCCTCAAAAATTTATATTCAAATTAATGGCAGTGTATGTTTTCTGGTGAGGTACTGGAAAGAATGCAAAGAGCAACATTTTAACTGGAGCTTCACATCATTTGACACAGTACAATACAAAGAAACTGCAAAACTACATCTTCTTATAGCTGTGCTAGTATCTTTACCACTTAGGACCTAAATTTGAAAGCCTGTTATCTTCACAACTGCATGGAAAATAGAAGTTTTATTTATTTATTTATTTTTAGATAGAGTCTTATGCAATTGAGGCTGGCTTTGACTCCCAACAATCCTCCTGGCTCAGCCTCGTCAGCCTCCTAAGTACTGGAAGTACAGGTGTGCACTACCATGTCTGGCCGAATATCAGAGGTTTTTGAGTGAAACTTTTGGGCGCTGACCAAGCATAAAATACAATGCTCTAAGTGTGGGTTTCAATTTAGAACACTGAGGTTAGACAATGTGCTCTGGACAGGGAGGGAGTGGACCCAGAGCCAGATCCTTACTGTCACAGTCATCTCTCACACTGAAAGATCACTTCAGTGTACAATTAACTGTGAAATATCACTTCCAGTGACATATTATATAGTAATTCACAGTACCTTTTTTTATTTGAAGCACAGGAACATTCTCGGGGCTGGAATCTTTCCCTTGGCCTGTCTCACAAGGGTGATTTATGTAACCTGGAATTGTGTCTTCTGCACCTATTAGTCTTTGCCTGGTAGTCTGAGTAATTTCATTGTGACAATCATATGGCCTATGTACTGCTTTACATGACAACCTGACAGTGCACAGAAAAATTTACGTAATCTTCTGCATCACTCTCTGTCCAGCATCCTAACTCCAATGAAATTATTTTAGTTTTACACTACACGAATTTATGGAGTGCTCAAATGAATTCATCATCAGATGTTTCAGCCCATACTCATAAGTGTTGATATAAGTGAAGCCTATTCAAATGCTTAAAGTCACGATATGTTAAGATATCACTTATGCTTCACCAAGGTTCATGAATGTCTCATGCTTGTGTAAGTTTTACCTTCTTATTGGTGATGCAATGTTTGAAAAATATTGTATTTATTCAAATTGTTTATGCTCAAAATATAATTCCGAATTTTCAAAATAAACAATATACATTTTTTCATGAGTCCAATAAAATTTTATTGTTAATTATTTAAGAATAAAATTAATGGACGTCAAAGATGGATTTTCAATATTAGAGAAATTGTGTTGGGAAAGAGTCAATGTAAAATTAACTGTGTGAAAGTTTACTTTCACTTTAGTATACATTAAATTGTATAAGATAAAGTGAAATTGAAAGTATACAGTGACAAATCAAAAAAGAATAAAGAGGAATTTAAAATATTTTGGCAGAATAATAGATATAAATATCACAATAAAGACTCAGAGAATTCTAGAAAATAAGTGTCCTAAATCTAGGACAGAAGAGCAGAAGTGTACACACATTTTGTTGTCTGGAGACTATAATTGAAATTCTTTTTATCAAAAGCTGAACCTGAAGCTCTCAAGCATGAATACTCTGTCCTTTGTAAGCTCAGCCTTCAGAGTACTCCTTAGAATCTCCATCAGCTGCAACTGTTCAAATGCTTCTCAAGGCACATTCACATGAAACCTCCTACTCATGTCTGGAAATCTTTGTTTATGAAAATGTTGCCCACTCTCATCATGATAAGATAAGGTGTAGGAAAGATGCACAGCATATGTTGGAGAAAAGATGATCTAATGAACAAATGGTATTGGGAAAATTGGATAAATGTTTACAAAAGATTGTAGTTGGACCCATATTTCTCACAGTGTACTAAACTAAAGTGAAAGTGCACCAAAGATCTAAACATTAAAGCAGAAACTTTTCCCCGATTGGGAAATAAAATGCATAAAACACTTGAAGTCCTAGATTTAAGAAAAGATTTTGTAAATAGAACTGCAATTACCCAAAAAATAAGAAGTATAAACAAATGTGATTACATCAAATTAAAAAGCTTTGTGCAGCAAACAAAACAAGTAGTAGAATGAAGAGAACAATCTGAAGAATTGGAAAAAAATGTTGCCAGCTACTCCTTTGACAGAAGACTAATATCTGGGCTATATAAAAACGGAAAAAAGATAGACCAGCTAAAATACAATACCCATTCAAAAAAGAAAAAGTGTTCAACATCTCTGTTCATTAGGGAAATGCAAGTTTAAGAAATACTAATATTTTATCTTACTCTACAAAAATGGTGATCATCAAGAAATAAAAGAAATTAACAAATGTGGAAGGGTTTCAGTGAAAAAAGTACCTACATTTCCTTTCTTTCCTTTCTCTTTTCTCCATCTCAGTTGTTGTTTGCTTTTGAGCAGTTCCTTTCCCTTTCATTTTCACAATATCTACTTTACATTTGCATCTTATTTACTCTTTCAGTTTTTATACTAGGGAGACAATATGATATTTACACATACGAGTCTGATTTATTTCCCTTATCAGTATGGTTTTAAATTGCATACATTTATCTGTAATATCTCAAAGTTATATTTTTTATACTTGAATATCAATCCGTGATATAAAACTATGACATATTTTTCATTCATTCTGCAGTTGGTGGGCATCAGGGTTGTTTCCAAGATTAAACAACTCCAAATTGTGCTTCTGTAAACGGGGATGCATGTACATTACTGTAGTGTGATAGTTTCAGTTCTTCGGGGAAAATTTCCAGAAGGGGAGTAGCTGGATTGAATGTTACCTAGTTTCTGAGGAATCTGAACACTCGAAATTTGAAAAATATAAGTTAAAACATGTTGAGATTTCACCTCACTCCAGAAAGAATTGCTGTAATCAAGAAATCAACCAATAACAAATGCTGGAAGGACTGTGAGGACAAAGGAACACTTCCTCACAGTTAGTGAATGTATAGACTGGTGCAATCTCTGTAAAAATCAGTGTGGAGAGTCCTCAAAAACAACTATTACCAACTATATGACCCAGCTATTACTATTACTCTTCTTGGTTTTATACAGAAAGAAATAAAAATAACATACCACAGTGATACATTTGCAGCCATGTTTATAGCAACACAGTTTGTAATACACAAATCTTAGAAACAATCCAAATGCTCAACAGTGAATGAATGGATAGATATATCTATATATATCTATATATATATATGTATATCTATATCTATATCTATATCTATATATTATAGCTGTATATGTATCTATATCTATGTCTATATAATTTAGTACCATTCCAGTATAAAGAAAGATAAACTTGTGGCATTTATAGGTAAATAGATGCATAATAAGTTCATACTCTTATGTGAAATAAATCACAGCCATATATAAAAATAAAATCAGTTTTTCATATACAAAAATAACTTATTAAGATTTTGATAAGATTGTTTGGAATCTGTAGATTAAGTTGGAATGAACTGATTTCACAACACTGTTAAGCCTTTCATTCCATGATTAAGTTTCTCATTTACTTGTATCTTTGATTGATTTAATCAGAAATTAATATCTTTCTTTAAAGTTTTTATACATAAAGAAATACAAAATAACAAAACTTCAGTACGTAAGTTTTTCAGGTTTGCTTCTGTGTTTTTAAGTTGATTTTTCACTTATTACAAGTACAAAAGGAAGTGATTGACTTTGTGCATTAAGCTTGTACCTCACAGCTGCACTATAAACACTGCTTAGCTCTGGGATATTTCAATTTTTCCTTTAGATTTTCTAGATGTGAGATCATGAAATCTGAAGACAAAGGCAGTGTTATTTCCTGTTTACCATATAATATACCTCTTATTTCCTCTTTTCTGTTTGGTTTAGCATGGACTTCTTGGGCAATTTTGACAGCGTAGGGAGAAGCCACATCCTTGCCTTGATCCTGCTCTTGGTAGGAAATATTTTACTTTGTCATTGTTAACTATAAAGATAGCTGTGGGCTTGTTTTGAGATTTTCTTTATTAAGTTGAGGAAGTTCTTTACTATTCATGTTTGCATGGGCTTTTGCAATGATGCAGTGTGGGTATTTTTCAATGATATTTATTTATCTGTTTTTATGGGCTCATGATTTTTCTACAGGCTTTAATGTGATGGATTCAACAAGTTGATTTTAAAATGGTAAATGTTTCTGTATAACATATACTGAAATATGTGTTATGAACAGGTATACCAGCAGGTGGTATACCTGTTCATAACCTAACCCTAACCTGTACAGGTTATATCTGTTCAGGTGTGCACCAACTGTTCATAACACATACTTCAGTATGTGTGTTTCTGGATTATATTTGTTGAAGATTATATTATCTATGTTCATGAACAATCCTGCTCTGTAAAACTTTGGGATATTTATCTGACTTTGTTACTAGGGTATTGCTAGTCTCACATAATGAGTTAGGATATATTTCAATGCATATGCTTTTTTAAAGAAACTACAGAAATTTGAAATATGGTCTTCCCTAAGCACTAAGTGGAATTAACTACTAAACACTTTCAAGAGCTGGTATGATCTGCATTGGAGTATTGATGTATATTTATTCATTTTAGTTAATAATTTTGGCTTGTATGTACTGGCTTTCTTCTTACAGTGTGCTTTGGACATTGTGTCTTCAAAGAATTACTCATGTTGTGAAAGCTATCATACTGCACAGAGCTTCTCACAGTGCCCTTTATTAACATTTTTATGTCCTGGAATTTGCAGCCATGACTTCCATTTTGTTCTGAGATTTCTGATATTCTCTCTGTATCTTTTCTTTTTATTTCTCTTTCTCTGTAAATTTTTATAAAAGGTAACTAATTTTATATTTAAATACAAAAATTTTATATTTAAATAGAAAAAAAACTTGTTTTTTTTCCATTCATTTTCACTTCAATTCCATTTGGGAGAGCTGATTTTATGTCAGATGTAGAACACATGACCTTACCCTAACTTTAACAGAAACCCAAATTCTAACTTTAACCTTAACTCTGAGCCTAACATTACCTCTAACACTAAACCTAACCCTGGTGCTAGAAAATAGCCTTAACACTAGACCTAATCCTAAAAATGTATTGTGAATACTAAACCTAACCCTAACCTGTACCACTAGGCTTAAACTTAACCTAACCTTAACCCTGAAACTAAGTCTAAAACTAAACTATTTCTAAGCTACCATAGCCCTGAACCTGAGTACTAAACCTAACTCTAAACCTAGGCTTAGCCATACACCTAACTTGAACTTAAGCCTAACACATGCACAGAACCAAAATTCCAGCCTAAGCCTAAACCTATGTATACTGCTAGACATAACTGTAGGCCTAAACATATCCTAACCCAGACGAGGCAAATATCTATGACCCCAAACACAACACCATGCCTAATCCTAAACTTCACCTTAGCTATGGCTGTGCCTCTAATTAACACTGGTAGCCCTATTCCTTGTACTATCTCTAGAACTGTATTTAACCCTAATCATAACACTAAACCTAAACTTACACTTAAGCATAGGCACTGCTGGAAGCATAATTCTAATCATTAATGATAACCAAAATCATAACCATAACCAGAACCCTGGGCCTAGCCCTACTCCTGGCATTGATCATAACATTAAACTGAGATAGACCTAAATGTAAACTCAAAAATAAATCCTGGCCCTAACCCCAGGTCTAGACCTCACCTTATTCATAATCTAGACCTCACTCAAATCATAAATGTAATGTTATTTTTAACATCAACACTGTCATTAATCAAAACCTAAATCAAATCATAATCCTGATTTAAACCTTAACCCTAAACCTTTACAGTAACCCTAACTGTCTTAGTTACATTTCTAATAACTCAGGCAAACAAACTGACACTTAAAGTTAAAGGAGGGAAGGTTTACTGGAGCTGACAGTTTAGAGAGGTTTCAGTCCATCTGTAGCTGGCTCTCAGGCAGGGGTGACATAGCACAGAGAGTCATAGAGAAGAAATAATCCATGGCAGGCAGAGCAGGAACAAGAGAGAAAAGAGATATTTTTTAATACAATGGAGTACCACTCAGCCATAAAGAAGGATAAATCTGAGTCATCTCCAGGTAAATTGACTCACTTTAAGACCATAACTTTAAGTCTAATACTTTGGATTTACATGTATAAAAATCACATTGTTTCCCTCATATGGGAAATTGAAACAGTAAGTAAGGATCAAAATGTGCAATAGATATTATGAAATGGAAATAAATTGTTCAAAAGGAAATAAGAAATAGAGTAGCAAAAGTGAAAAAGGTAGGAAGAGCGGAAGACAAAATTATTAGAAGAAATATAAAAGGGAAACAAAGCTTTTTAAGTATGGAGTGGAAAATAGTTTGAAAAGAGACGAGAAGACTGGGAGAAATAGAGAAAGCAAAATATATTATGCACAGGTACAAATGCCCTAAGGTGAATATGATAACTAAAATGTACCTGTATGCATAACCAAAATGTACCTGTAAACATAATTATAAACAAGTAAAAACAAAAATCACAGCTCTAATACTGGCCCTAAAACGATTTTAAGTCTAAGGCCAACACTAACCATAAACTGTACTAGTCCTTATCTAGCTCTATCTCTAGTCCTAATTTGTGCATAAAGAATAAACCTAAATGGATAAGCCTAATCCCAGTGACACTGTTAATTCTCTTACCCTAACAAAAAACCCTGATCCTACATCTAACCTTAACCTTAACTAGCCATACACAATCCTAGTATTTGCCGTAATCTTAGACCTAATTTGAAACATAAAACTAACTTAAATGCAACCATAACCCTAACCAGAGCACTAGCATCATTATGACTTCTAAAGGTAAACCTACTCCTAATGCTAAGATCCACCCTGGCACCAGAAACATAATACTAACTGTAGCTTTACATCTTGCTGAAACCTACATCAATCTGAAATTTAATCCTAACTCATACTAGCTCCAACAGTAACCCTAAACTAAACCATAACCCTAGATCTAGGGGCAGCTCTAACCCCAACCACCACTCTAACACTAGCCTTACCATGAACCCTGGAACTAACACATTTTCCAATTTGGAATTAATTTTCCTGTGAATATAGGAAGCATTTGAATGTTTTATATAGGGAAAGCTGGTGCTATAACATATTTTGACTTTTGCAGACCAAAAAGACTAACTTCATTTTGATTTTGGAAGAAGTGTTTACTGAGTATTGATTGTAGGCCAAAGACTGAACTTGTTTCTATAAACAGCTTGTTTAATTTGTGTCCTGAATTGCATTATTTCTAATAAGAACCATACAAGAACTTTACTGTGGCACTACAAAATGGATTGTGAGTTGTTATTTGATAACTGACAGGCAGTTTAGGAAAGCACACTTCTTGATGTGTCCTTGAAGTGTAACATGGAGTACTATATGGGACACATGGCCCCATCCTCTCAGGAATAATCAATCTGCTCTGCCCCCAAGCTGCCATGAAATAAGCAGCTTTGCCCTTCTGCTATGATGTAACTGCTATGGAGCCATCCAGACATCGACTGAGTCTCCTGAAAATGTGAGACACAGAAAACTCTCCTCCTTAAATTGTGGGTGTAAGGTACTGGTTCTAGTGAGCAGATACAAAGCACTGGTATTAGAAAAGTGGAGTGCTATCAGTGACTGCATGAGACCATGATTTTCAGTGTATTTGGAATAGTTTTGAGGGAGGGATTTGAAAATGTTAACAGCTGTGTGCTAGAGAAGCCCTGCAATGCCACAAGCAAAGTCTAATGGGTGTTTCTGATTGGAGCTCAGAAGACCAGAATGCTGACAAACTGCAGTGTGCAAAGCCAAGTCTCAGGAGGTTGCAAATGGGAACTTCTTGTGCATTCTACATTCTGGCCATAAAGAACTCTCCATTTTGCATCTGTCCTGAAACTTTCCTGTCTTTCCATCTCTGAGACAAAATACTTGATACCCACAACTTAAAGGAGGACTGGTTTGTTTGGGTTCATAGTTATAGGCTCTGGTGGACTCACTCCAAGGCAAAAATAGGAGGGAAGAACAATAAGGAAAAGGAGCTTAGCTCATGATGACCAGGGACCCACTTCCCAAGAATCCTCATGTGCTAACAGCACATCTTATCTGCTGAACTCATCAGTGGATGAGTCCTCTGAAGAGTATGGTGTCCTTCCATTCCAGTCAACTCGCAAACACAGTAGACTTCTGAGGGGCATTTCAGGTTAAAGTGTACCACCCTCACCTTGTTCCCAAAGATTCATGTCTATCTCGTGAAGATCAATTAAGTCCCTCACTTAGAGTCAAATTGACACATCATAGGGATACTAGGATCATTGAACAGTCCCATAGAGTATTCTTATCAAAAGTAGGTAGGGAAGATTTAGCTCAGTGGAGGTAAGTGTTGCCTGGTGCATGAGGTTGTGAGTTCTATCCTTGGTACAAAAACAAACAAACAAACAAACAAACCATAAAAAAATCCCCAAATGATGGCCAGATATTTTGCTGAGCAGGCTCAAGCACTTGCTTCGTAAGCACCAGGTTATGAGTTTGATCCATGGTACAAAAAGTGGGGAGCAGGCATTTACCTCAGTATCATAAGTGCCTGCCTGGCAAGTGTGAGGTTCTGAGTTCCATTCTCAGAATTAAAAAAACAAACAAATAAACAAATATATATATATATATATATATAAACAAAAGTATATATATATATATATATATATATATATATATATATAAAAACAATAATTGTTAATACTATGGATCAGGGCTACAAATTAAATTTTTTTTTGTCTTTTTCATTTTTATCGGTACCAGGGATCGAACTCACGACCGCCTGCTTGCAAGGCAGGTGCTTACGCCCTGAGCTAAATCCCCAGCCCCTACAAATTAAATTTTAAGGAAGAGGGGCAGTGGCCAGCAATAGGCGGAGCTAAATAGAAGGTACAGTCCCCCAGTGTGCAGATAGAACTAGAACCGGGACATGAATTGGAAATGCTGCACTGCAGGGCAGGGCAGCCCCCTGAAAAAGTTCCTCTCAGTTGTGAGATCAGGCTCCAGTCCACGGTCCATTAGAACAGGATCCCGGGGAGCCTCCATGGCAGTCCCCTCACCATGCCCTAGCAGCATCCATGTGACAACACAAGGAGATGCTATCCAGTCCTGCTGCACCAGCTCAGATATGGACTCTGGGTAGCCCGACGCACGCCCTCTACTGGCAGCATCTGCTCCCTGTTCCTCATCTGATCCTTGTTCTTCAATCACAGGAACCTGCTGGGCCAAGGAAGCTGATGGAATCCATTTATTCCAAACCAAATGAAAATCAGCATAAACGGAACAATCAAGAACAGGTCACCACAACCCTATCTCGTTTCTTCTGTCTGCCGTTCAGAACCATAAAGAAGGTTAAATTCAAACTGTGATAGGGGAAAAAAGAAAGGGAAAAAAGGAAAAAATATAGTTAAGATAATTGCACAGCTAGCTTTTATTTGTTCCTTGAAAACACTGTTTTTTTTGTGCTAATACTGTCTGTATGAGATAGCATGCTTACATTCTGTGCTCTGAATAACTACTTCGAAGACAATATATCACACAACATATCAAGTACCGTAAGTGTCCTACTAACCTGTTTTGAAACAATTTCACCACTTATCTTGTTTTAAAATTTAAAATTTTGAACTATTTAAAATTTTTATTTAACTTTTCTGTTTTTTTATTTTTATGTAAATATCTTTACATTTTTTCTTCTGATTTATGATTTATAAAGAATTATTGGAATTAAAATATTTTAATGAAAAATAAATTTGTTGAGTTCTTCTTGCTCCTGTAGAGATAGCAGAGGGACAGGTAGAAGAGGAAGGATAAGGAGGCAGGGACTTAATGAGGGAGCAGTGGGCACAGATCCCTGGCCCCACAGCTCCAGGATTTGCTGGTGAAACAGTTTAGATCAGATTGTGTTCCATGGTTTTCTCAACCTCACAGCTGTGCCCTATATGTGGGGTGAAGGTCTAAGCCAGGGCACTGTGCAAATTCTTACTCTCAGGCAGCTGGGTTTCTGAGGGGGACGCTACCATAGCCTCTTCAGCTGGAGGCTGGTCAATGTTCTCTCTCTGGGGAGAGAGCAGAAGGCACTGAATGTGTGACCCTTGCCATGCCTGCCCCCAATTGCCCCTCCTAGGCCTGCACTAATCACACCCCTCACCTGAGGCTGCACCATCCTTAGTGTGTGAGGATCTCACAGTGGGCTCCTCACTGTAGCTCTCCAGTGCCTTTAAACTCACCCTGACAGGACCTGAAATCTTCCTCCAGGCACAAAACCTCCTCCTGCAGCACAAGAAACTTCACCTGGAGAGAGAGGGGCTCACTGTCCACTCTGACCCAGCCTGAGGAGATGTTCAGACCTACCTGCTTGTCTCCCTTTACTGAAAACTACTGTTTGATTCCTTCCTCCTCCTGCTCCTCTTTCTCCTCCTGATACTCTGCCTCTTGCTCCTCCTTCTTCCTTTTCTTCTGTTTTCCTTCTTACTCCACCTCCTCTACCTGTTTGTCCTGCTCCTCACAATTTCCCTTCTTTAAGCCTGTCCTCTTTTGGGGGCAGATGGCAGTGTGCTCTGCTGTGCAAAGCAGAATAGCAGTCAGAGATCACTTGCAGGCCTCCTTAAATCCCACACCTTACCGTCTATGCTACAGGGGCTCTGACCCAGCTCATCAGCAGTGCTGGCATTGCTAAACAGCAGCATGCCATGATATTCTAGCTCCTCCAGAATCTCCACAAACAGGGAAGCAGAACACCACAATCAGAGCTCTGTGGCCACCTGCCATGTCCACTCTTCTTAGCCTAATAGAGCATTAATACATTCAGCTTCACTACAGCCACATGGTCACCACTGCTCCTGGATGTTGAAGCTTCCTCCTCAGCTTTGCTCTGGGTCATGATTGCCACATAGGCCAGGCTCAGGGATAACTGCCTCTGTACTCTCAGGTGGCTGGTTGGCAGAGCCCACTGTTTCTTCATAGAGGTGGGACCTTTGTTGACAAATGTCATCTATGGAGGCAGGGTGTGATGCTGTGGTGAAAGTGCTCCAGATGATGGAGATACACAGGGAACAAAAGTGCCTCCCTTCTGCCACAGGTACCTGTTGCTCCTAGAAGGTGGGGTATGACTTCTGCTTCCAGAGAATGTCCAGGGAAATGAGGGCATGGGAATTCGAAGTACTGGGGTGTCCAAAGGGACAACAGTGGCAGACAGAAGAGATACTGGGAAAGATCAAAACAGAGTCTGGCTCACCATGGCTCCTGAGTTGCTTACATCTTCAGGAGCAGTGATGCTGGGGCAGAGTCCATATTCCTTTCCTCCACATCCCCTTCATTTCATATTGGGAGAAGTCAGTAGGATCCACAGTAAGCTCCATAAGGGAGACAGAGAAGTCCCAGGCTCCCCTCCACCCACCTCACCAGGTACCCCTTGGCTACCACCTTCTGGGAGAGAATGAGCAGCCCTCTGCAATCTGTTCCTCCCCCACTGTGTTTCTCAGAATGATCCTCAGCCCATGCAACACTGACACCTCCACTCATCTTAGGGTTCAGTGCCAGGACTCTTGGTGGGGCTGGCTCCTGCTTCTGCAGCCTGGAGGATTGCAGGACTTCCTGTTGGTAAGGATGGAAAGTGAGAATTCGGAGGCACCCAGGTCCTTCCAGGCTGGGGCCTGGCCTCAGCAGCTCCATCACCTGGGTCTTGTGTAGTTCCTGGCAGATTTCCAAGGCCTTGTTTTCTTCCATGTTCTTGTGCTGTAGCTGGAGTGCAAGGTGAGAAAAGCACAGAAGGTGCCTATGCAGTGTGTCTTTCTCAGAGGCCAGCTAACCAGGCCTCACCATACTGGCACAGGATGCCCAGCAGCTGGTCTCTCTGCTGCGGAAGAAGCTTGGCCTCCTGGCTCTCTGCACTTCCTGCAGAAGACTCAGAAATGAGAACAGGGATAACCTGGTGCTTCAACAGTCTGAACTAAGAAACTCAGAGGAGGCCATTCAGAAGTCTTGGCTCCCTATACATAACCTAAAGCCTTGGAACATACACTGCTTTTAACTGGATTTCACACCACAGCTTTGGAGAATCATATGGAGCCATGCCACATGTGCTAAGTCCACCCTCCTAGCCTCCAATTTGCACATATTGTCCCACTGACTCCAACAACTCTCTGCAGAAAATACTGGGAAACTGAGGCTGGGTGATGGAAAGCACTGAAACTGTGACCAGTGCAGCTGACACCCAGTCCAGTATGAAACCAAGGAGCCTCATCTGGGAGTAGGAATACTCAGGCTTCTTGCAGATAGAAAAATCAGGACCTATGAGGACCCCAGAACCACACATCTCTAACATTTAGAGGCCTAGAACAAGAAACTGTCACAGCTGTTCTGCCAGACTCTGCAGGACTCTGAGGTCACTTTTCTCCCAGCTGTGGGAAATCAGTTCTGGACCCAGCATCTTCTATTCTGTGTGTGTCTCCACTGTCCTAGCCCAGTCCCATGGGGCAAGAGTTACATTTGCCTTGAGCTCTGAGACTTCCTCCTGCAGCTGGCCCAGCTTCTAAGTCAAGCTCTTGCCTTTGGATATGCTCCAAGCACAGTGTGCAGTTTTATAAAACCAAACAATACCATGATACTTAACGCAATCACATCTCTTTAATTACTTTACCTGTTAGCATTTTAAACAGGAAAATAGCGAATGGTAATAGTGAATGATTACAGAGGCAACACAACATCATTTTCAATGTCCTATTGGATTTTATGTACTTTAAAATGTTATCACACTATAAATGGAATCATTGAAAAGTTGCCTATGGTGACAGGTATTTAGATGAATTTATGCCAAGATTTTGAGAATTGAAAATTTAAACTTTTATTATTATTTTCTCTTTTCTTAATTCATTTATTTCAAGTTTCACCTCTATTATGTGTCCACAGATCAGAGTGGGACACATATGGTATTATATGTTATATAATTGGTTTGTAAATTATAACAACAAGAGCTAGAATCCACATTCCCTTTTAAATACCATTGACTTTTTAACTAAAGATCAGAAGTTTCAATGATATACTACAGAGATAAGGAATGAAAAATACCAATATAGCATACCTCGAGGAATCACAATGATGAGCACAGTAAAGGAACAAATTTATGGAAGTTATGGTTTGGCGAAGGTGGGATACTTTGATGATATGTTGTATTCTCTGATCTGTTTTGAATAGGTCATGTGAATTTTAGTGTGTAAGAGGGATTCACTTAGTCAGCCACAAAAGTTTACTTGAATATTTCTGCAGTTAGGTTTAAAATACAGAATAAAACTTAACAGCAGCCTAAAAAGGGAGAAGGGTGAATTGTGACATAAGATGCACAGGCTTAAGGTTCATGGAGCCCTTTTTACTTGCCTCCATTGCAACCACTCACCTGCTGGCTCCAGTGGGTCCACACCCCTGGATATTTGCCTTCCTAGCACATTTAAGGTACGATGCTACCTGCTAAAGTTTATGAAAATGACAGCTAGGAATAGCTTTGCTTTAGCTCCATCTGCTGAGTGATGTTAGATATTAGTAGAAAGATAATGAGATATATTCACCACATGGACTTCTCAACAAAGCTTCTGTAATATGGAGTAAGACAATATTTTTACAAAATAGAAAACAACAGTAATCTTGCCAGAGATGTACATTTTCATGTATAATTAATTGTGAGAACTGTTGTTCTGACTTTAATGACATCAGTTTCTCTATCTATAAGAAAGAGATAAAAACTTTTCTGAATTCTACATAGTTTTCTCTTCTATCTTTTCTTCTCATCTTCTCCATCCTTGTTTCACCTCTCTCTCCTCCTCTGTCTCCTTCCTCTTCCTCTTCTTTTCCAGTTTCTCTTTTCCCTCCTTCTCCTTCTTCTCCTTCTTGTCTTCATTCTTGCCATCATCTTTGCTTTCTTCATTTTACTCCCCCATCCCTAAACAAGGGGTAATTCATGTTCTTTCCACTGAGGATCCATCTGCAGTTCATCTACATTTTTTAATGAGTCATAGTCTTACTAATTCACTAAATTGGGCAGATTGGACTTGAGCTTGTTGTTCCGCCTTTGCCTTTTAGAATACTGAGATTACAAGCACGCATCATAATGCCTGGCTACATAAAGTAAATGATTTAGTTTAAGTACCTGCTACACAGTCTGTAGAGAAGAATATAGACATAAGATGTATTACTGTCATCTTATTGATTTGCAAGAAAGTGATTTTTCATCACAGGGAGTATACATTTATTTATTTATTCATTTACTTATTTATTGACATTTTGACTTCTTGTGACAGGATTTTGCTATGCAGTTCAGGCTTAATTTGAACTTGCAGTGATCCTCTTGTCTGTGCCCCCAGTGATGAGATTACAGTCATAGTCAACCATACCTGGCACACACAATGTACATTTAAACCATTGTTGTGTTGTTTGGTTTTGATTATCTAAAAAAGGAAGAGGTTTTGATTATAGATAAAAGGTCAGCAAGTAACCATGAATGTAGTTGCATATATGAAAGTCTTTTAGTTTAATTTCCATTTTTCACATCCAGGATGTTAGAGATCTGAGAGATGGCAGCGCAGAAACACATTGCATGTGTTGAATTTGTTTTCTTAGGGCTTTGCAGTAGAGACAATGTGCAATAGAGATTCTGTTTTTTCTTCTTTCTTGTTTATCCTGTAACTGTGTTTGTCAATCTAGGGATGATCCTGCTTGTCTATATGGAATCTAGACTTCACACACACACACACACACACACACACACACACACACGTATTATTTCCTGGGCAATCTTCTTTCTGTGTTGTGTGCTATTCCTCTACCATCTCTCCTAAGGTACTGGCTGATTTCCTATCTGAGTAAAAGTGGATTTCATGCAATTTGTATGCCATTCAAGTGTATTTTTTTGGTGCCCTTTCAGATCTGTATTGTATCATGTTGACTGTCAGAGCCCGTGCTGACATTGCCATTTGCAGTCCACTCCTTTATACAATGACAATGACCAGGTGGGTCTGCACCCAACTCGAGTCCTGTGTCCATACTGTAGGTTTGGTAGATTCAGCCATCCGCACCAGATGCACATTTTAATTTCCCTTCTGCATCTCAAATGTCATCAATCACCCTTGCTGGCCTAGTCTTCCTCAGACACAACCATCAATGAGATTGTGATGTTCACTATCGTCAGCTGCATTGTGGGGAGCAATGTTGGTGCTTACCTTCCCTCTTACAGCTCCATCATTACTGACATTTTTACGATGAACTTAGCTGAGGATAGATGCAAAGTCTTCTACACCTGTGTCACCCATCTCCCAGCTGTGACTATTTTCCACCTTAACATCCTGCTCTATATTTCCAGCCCAGTTGAAGTTGCTCAATGGACATGAATGGAATGGCCTCTGTTTTCTACACACTTCTCACTTTGCCACTAAACCCCTCATCTACAGTTTTAGAAATAAGAATGTGAACAGGACTCTGAAAAATTCAATTATCACTACATGGAATTCTGAGTAAAATTGTGGTTCTCACATTTTAAAAGATGTTTGAATATTTTCAGAGTAAATCTCAAGAACTTTGATACCGGTTCTCACCAGTACAGACATCAAGATGCACTTGGCTTTTCCTGCACGTGTCTCACTGAGTGTAAAAAGCCACAGTTAATGGACTTTGTCAACCTTCTAAAATAACAGAAAATGGAGAGTATCACTTAGCTGTTTGCAGAACAAGTTTTGCTATGTGTCTAAACTTTACAGATAAGTGCATCCCAAGGAGATATCATAAAGTTTCTCCTCAAATACCAACAGAAAATACCATGTATTTGAACTTTTAGAAGAAGCAGTGTAGTAGCACAATTGCTTGTCCAGAAGGAAACACTGGCAGTCAAACTTTATTTTCTTGGTATTGTTGTAAGTACTAAGTCTAAGTACTGTTTTCACTGTATGATGTCCACCACAACACTTAAAACCAAATAAGCAGTAAATAAATAAGAATAATTTCCTGCTTAACACTCCAAATTTCATATGGACAGTGCTCTATCTTCACTTCTCAACCACGGGTTTTTGCTTTGGTACTTGGTGTTCTGCATCAAGATTCTCTCCCAGGATACACAATAAAAAAGCACAGCTCCCTGCCAAACAAAGCCAAAAAGGGTTGTATAAAAAGGACATAAAAAGAACCATCTACCTTTAATTTTGTTGTATTAAATTCATCTTATGTGATATTTTTCTTTTCCTCTTGCCTTTGCCCTAGGAACAGTGCAGTACTTGGAAGAGTATGCTATCTCATATGGGATCACTTTACAGTACTTTTTCTCACCATAGTGCATTCTTCTCACTTGTTGATTTGTCCTACACTCCATTGACAGAGAGGCATACTGTCATCACTGCTTTCATGTAAAATGTTATTTCTTTTATTTTACATTTTTTAATAGTAAGTGTTTACAGGGATTTTTTTCTTCTGTAGTAATCATGCGTGGAATTGTGTGATGTGAGTCTTCAACTTTAAGGCTATTTTCTCTAGATTTTCATTCAATTCTTAGGAAAATTAGAGCAGAGAGATTATGAGGGGGATAATAAGAAACACAGACTTATCATGCTTTCTTCTCAAGAACTTAGTACTCATTTCTTTGTATATATCTTTCATTTTTATTCATCTTTTCTCTAGACTCTTTAAGATACGTATTTGTTTTCATGGGAATGTGTTTGTATGGCTTTATTTTAAGTGATGCTGTGAAGCGCAATATTCTCACCATCCTTTCCTACAGCTACATGATTTCTCTGTGCAGTTAGAGATAAAGTGGTACCTTATTATGAATAACACATTGTTAGTGGACAGTTACAAACGCCTGGATTTTAGCTAATGCCATGGTACTTTACAATAATCAAATTTAGCTACTGTTATGTTTTTCACAGAAAATACATCACTAACCAACTAACATAATTTTGAAAAATATCACACAACTTCAGGTTCTTAAGACTATCCTTATGTACTCTAAAACATCACGTGGCTGATCACATTTATTAATATAGACAATTTCAGCAGGATATTTGTCTTGAATTACTGATGGAACAGCTTAAAAGAAATAACAATGTGTCCCCATCTCTTAAAAATTTATTTTCCTCTCTAACATGAAATAATATTGTTGCAGAAGCAGTTGCAATCCGAAAGGAAGACCCTGCACCAAGGAACAAGATGACACATGTTTATTATACCAGCGGGATCATGAATCTCATTCCTGTGCATCAGCAGAGACTACAAATCAGGCTGAGGTGTCTATAGGTTTGTAACCTGGAAGCACAGAAGCTGAGAGCCTGGGAACTTAGGAAAAAAACCCTTCCTCATCAGTTGTTAAGCAGGCTATTCTTGGACAAGTGGGTGGAAAAGGATGTGTTTGTAGGCTTGGGAATTAGAGACATGCACCTCAGTGTAGCCAGCCTTATCTTGGACTGTCAGACAGGGGGGGTTTAAAGTTTTAAAATCTCCATTGTATTTGTTGTTCATAAAATACACTATCACAAATTCACAGTCTCTTTCCAACCACAATGAACTTAATATCAGATGTCTAAAAGCATACTGTGTTATATGCCCCAGATCCTCAGTTCCTAAGAAGTGAGTTTAGATAATGAATCCCAGAGAACTTCATTTGCAGTTTCCCATGTGGTTCATCAGGGGCCACGGCTGGAATGCACTGAGCAACAGAGGCACCAGTCTCTCTGCTGTGATGAACCACACCTTTTGGAGACTCTTTTCTATGAAGGATTCAGGCCAAAGTGTGCAGTGACCCTCACCCTTGGGATGCTGATCTTATCTTCTCTACCGGAAGATCACACTGGCTGAAGCTCTATTTTATTACTGATCTTTGTGGACAAATTCTTTCTTTATGAAAAAAATCCCACCAGATGAAAAAGCACTGTGGCTTAGACTTATGATCCAGGGTTTATTTTTTCTCCCATATGGTTTTACTTTTCAGTTTATTCCCTCTACCATGGTGTGACCTCACTTCTGGATTGAAATTTTTAACTTTCCAACCACACTTGCTATAGGTGTGAGCTGCATCAGCCAAGGAAGCCAGCATCACGACATAGGTGCTCCAGTTCCAATCCGCAGTTTCCACTACATGCTTCCCCAGAATTTAACTGTGTGCTTACAGATCAAGATGATTCACACCCTATGTACTCCTGAGAACATATTTTATGTCCCAGAATTTAATTTAATCAATATTTGCAAATATTTTCTAGTTTTTTGAAAAAGTCATCTCACTTAGTAACATTTTATACTTGTTAATTGCACACAGAGTACTACCCTGGAGAATGAAGCAAAAGCAACTTGGGAGGAGTAACTAGTTTCTCCACATCACTTCTCCTCTCTGCACAGGGTCTTCACTAAAAATAACCTGTAACAATTATTCAGTTGCTTCCCTCAGAATGCAGACCGGGGTAATATGGTGATAAGGAAACATTTTTGAATATGGTTTAATGAGTGATCCTCAGAGAGGACTGGAAGACACATACAAATTATAACAGGACACGGTAAGACAGAATATGTGAGTCTTCAGGATATACCTAAGATTCTAGGGAGACTTGGAAAACAAATTATTATTTGAAGTGGAAAGAAAATTTGGGAACAATACAAAGGGCTTAACATTTAAGGAAAGAATTTTAGAACGAGTAGGTTTGCAGAGGAAATTTACAATGTGTACACATTTAGATGGGAATTAATATGAATTGATAAATCTTTGTGAATTATATTTATTTTCTTTGACCAAAAGGATTCTGATCATGTAAGTGATTTGTCCATTCTTGAAAGTACTTATGTAAAATGTTTGGAGAAGTCATCAAAAGAATGAAAGAACATGAGTAACTGAAAGGTGAATCTTCCTCTGCAATAAATATTAAAACTTTCAATTCTAAAACAATTAAATATACATCATACATGTAATGTAAGAAAGACCATCCTTAAGGTAAGGCACTCACACTCTTCTGTATTTGTGGATTTGCTCTCCATAGAATTGGAGATACCCATGTGAAACCAAGTTTTGAACAGAAACACAAATCAAAGAACATTGTTCAAAAGAGCAGAAAAAATGTAACTGTGCAGCACAACTATTGTAAGAAATGGTCTTTCCATTGGAAAATCAAGTTCAGAAGCAATTTGGAGGCAATGACAGAAGAATAGCTCATAACCCTGAAGGAGAGTGTGCAGAGGGAAATGTTCATTGGGGGTTGTGAGTGGGAACTGACAGTAATTAATGAAATCACATCAAGATTTCACATCACCGTGACAGAGGAAATGAAAAGGACCAAGAAATCATCAGATGCTGAAGTTCTGGATAGTCACTGAGCCCCATGAGAAGGCTATGTGCAGCCACAATGCCATTTTCCATCCTCATTATCTGCAGGGCTCCTGCCTGTCTGGAATGGTGATGTCGTAAGGATGGAAGTGGATGCAATAACTGGATTGTAGCAACAGACAAGAGAAATGTCAAAATAACAGAATGATGATCCTAAATACATTCCAGCATTCTAATAGCAATAAGGTATGCCAACAATTTAGCATACTTGATAGGATACCTTTAAATTTTTATAATTAAATCATAAATTTATGGTTTTTAAAATGTATTGATGAATTAATTAAAATACATTTTCTAATACACATAATAATCACAATGATAATTTCTCTCTTTTAAAACTTACTTTACACATTTTCTATTTTAAGGCACTATTTAAACATTTTATTCTTATTCTCAGAAAATAGCTTTTAACTTTCAGAGAAAAATGATTAACAGGAAAAGAATGGTCATTCTGGTATTTGAATACATCAGTGTTTCTGTTTTCCTTTCTCCCTTTCTTCTCTGGGGGAAGTGAGCTCATTCTCTCTGCAGTTAATCACATCAAACTGCTTTTACATCCATTAATGACCTTATGCTGTTCCTGGTCACCTTTGTCCCATGCACTTTTCTCATATATCAATGTTTAAATCTACTTCACCCTTAATAAGAGATCACTGGGTCTGTGTTCTTCACTTTTTTATTTAAAGAGAGAAGAAAAAAAAAGAAAGGACATGAAAAACAATGCAGTAAAGGGGTACAAATAATACAGTATTTCAAGAAAAATTATATACAGCACGAAATCAACAGTTAATAGGTTACATATTATCTTCCCAGAAACAGTTGTTCATATTACCAAATTAAAGCATATAAAGTGGACATTCATACAGTGAAATTGGAGACAGTTCCGTTCAATGACCCCAAAAAAGCTCAGTTATATGGATTTCCATCCTACACACTCGAACATACCTGCAGTTATATTCCTTAGTCCACCTTACCTTCCTCCATTTTTACAGTAACAATTAGACTTTTATGGTTTTATTATTCTCATGGTTCTTATTACTTTTTTGAAGAGAATAAAACGAACTGTGACTAAGTAAAACAGAGTCAGAACAGAAGGGTGGGCATATCACATGATGCAAAAATAGAATACCAGGTGATCAAAAGTAGTTACCATTGTGCCTCTTGCTATTTTTAAATTGAGTTGTCTATATCATCAGGTATAATAGAATTGATCAAAACAGTACAGAACAAAACCAATAAAACCGACACTGAGGGCCTTACAGAACTTCAAAAAAAGGATAATAGTCAATCCATATTGGGCATCATAGTATATCTGATTGCCTTCAAAGTGAATGCCTATACTCTCAAACTTGATACTATCAAACAAAATAGAATATATAATAATCAGACAGAACAAAATGGGGAGAGCAATACCTGGGTTCAAGTCAGGTTAATAGGACAACAAAAAATTACTATAATATGTCCTGCTATTTTAATTTATTTTTCCCTTAATTAAAAAATGAGAGAAAATAGATTAATTTAAAAAAGGGGGGATTGAGATAAGAGAGGACATTGTAATAGAACAACGTAGGGCAGAACCGAGCAATTCAAGCATCATTGTGTTTCACCACCAGATAATTTAACATAATAGTAGTCGCCATAGTGCCTCTTTCCTTAAATTATTTGAGTGTAACTTAGTATGCTATAATATCAAGCATATCAAGACAGTGTGAAGCCTTTCAAGAGAATGCAAGAATTACAGGGTATTTAAAACCTGCTAATAGAAAACGAATAATGGTTTCTATATTATCTCTTTGCCTATAAAGATTTTGTTTATACTATAGCATATAGTGAAATATAGTAAGATACAACATGTTAAAACTGGTGGAAACAGTTGTACCACAGCTTGATGGGACTTCAAAACAAGATGATATTAAATCAGCACTAGCTTTTATGTTGTGTTGCTTTCTTCAAAATAGCTATTCATGCTATCATAGATACTAAAATCGAACAACCCAGGTTAAAACCATTGAGGTTAATGAGTGAAAACATTATATGGCTTTAAATCAATATGATTGGGAATCTTGATTACCACATACTTCTTATCATTTCTTACATTAGGGAAACTATTCGGTATTTCTACATGTGAGTTTGATTTATTTCACTTATGAGTATGGTCTCAAGCTGCATCCATTTATTTATAAATGTCTCAATGCAGTCATTCTTTAAAGCTGAGTAGTACTCCATTGTATAAAAATACCACAACTTTTTTATCCATTCTTCAGTCCATGGACATTTAGGTTGTTTCCAAGATCTGGCTATTACCAATTATGCTGCTATAAACATGGGTGCACATATATCACTGTGGTATGATGCTCTCAGTTCTTCCGGGAATATGTCTAGGAGTGGTGTAGCTGGGTCATATGGGGCTTCCAGTGCTAGTTTTCTGAGAAATCTTCAGACTGACCTCCAAAATGGTCGCACTAGTCTACACTCCCACCAACAGTGCAGGAGAGTTCCTTTTTCCCCACAGCCTCTCCAGCATTTGTTGTTGTTGGTTTTCTTGATCTTGGCCATTCTTTCAGGAGTGAGATGAAATCTCAGTGTGGTTTTGATTTGCATTTCTCTATTGACCAACGATGATGAACCTTTTTTTCATATATTTATTTGCCATTTGTATTTCTTCATCTGAGAATTGTTTATTCATCTCAGATACCCATTTTTCGATTGGGTCTTTGAATTTTGTGGGTCTAATTTTTTTTTAATTCTTTATATGTTTTAGACAGAAGTCCTTTGTCTGAAGGGCAGTTCACTAAGATATTTTCCCAGTTTGTGGGTTTTCTTCTCACCATGCTGGAGACTTCTTTTGGCTTGCAGAAGCTTTTTAGTAAGAGGTGATGCCAGTTATTGATTCTGGGAAGTATTTCCCGTGCAGTTTGAGTCCTGTTCATGAATTCTCTATCTACTCCTATATCTTCAAGGTTTTTACCTAATTTGTCTTCCAATAGATTTAGGGTTTCTGTTTTAATATTTATATCTTTGATCCATTTAGATTTTATTTTAGTACATGGTGCTAAGCATGAGTCTAGTTTTAGTTTTAGACATATGGAGAGCCAGTTTTTCCAGCACCATTTATTAAAGAGACTGTCGTTCTCCCAGTGAACATGTTTGGCCCCTTTATCAAAGATAAGGTGGTTGAGTGTTTTTGTAGTTGTGGTTGTATCTTCTAATCGATTCCACAAATCTTCAGCTCTCTTTTGGTTCCAGCACCATGTTGACTTTATTATGGTTGCTTTGTAGTATAACTTCAAGTCAGGGATTGAGATACCTCCTGACTTGCGTTTGCTGCTTAGAACTGTCCTTGCTATTCTAAGCCTCTTCTCACTCCAGATGAATTTTAGGAGTGATTTCTCGAGTTCTATGAGGTATGTTGATGGTTTTTTTGATCAGGATTGCATTGAATCTGTATAAAAGTTTTGGGAGAATGGACATTTTCACAATATTTATTCTTCCTATCCATGAGCAAGGGATGTTTTTCCACTTTCTGAGATTATCTTCAATTTCATTTTCCAGTGTATTATAATTTTCTTTGTACAGGTCTTTCACTTTTTTCCTGAGAGTAATTCTTAGATATTTCATTTTTTTGGTTGTTAGTGTGAAGGGTTTGACTTCTCTTATTTCTCTTTCTGTGACTTTGTTGTTAGTGTATAGGAATGCTATTGCTTTTTGAGTACTGATTTTATAGCCAGCTACATTACTTAATTTATTTATTATATCTAGCAGCCTTTAAATGGAGTTTTGGGGATCTTCTATATAGAATATCATGTCATCTGCAAATAATGATAGCTTAACTTCTTTTCCTATCTTTATGCCTTTTATTTCTCTCTCTTGTCTAATTGCTCTGGCTAGTATTTCCAATACTATATTAAGTAGGAGTGGTGATAAGGGACATCCTTGTCCTGTGCCTAATTTTAAAGTAAAGGCCTTCAAATTTTGGCCATTTAGTATGATATAGGCTGTTGGTTTGTCATAGATGGCCTTTATTATATTGAGTTAAAGACCATCTATTCCAATTTTCTGCAGGGTTCTTATCATGAATGAATGTTGAACCTTATCAAAAGCTTTTTCTGCATCTATAGAAATGATCATGTGTTTCTTACTTTTGGCTCTATTGATATGGCATATTACATTTATTGATTTACATATATTGAACCATCCCTGCATGCCTGGGATCAATCCCACTTGGTCCTGGTGTATAATCTTGATGATTTGCTGCATCCTATTTGCCAATATTTTATTGAGGATTTTTGAATCTGTATTCATTAGAGAGATTGGTCTGTAGTTCTCTTTTTTAGTTGGATCTTTCTCAGATTTTGGTTCTAGAGTAATATTTGCTTCCAGGAATGACTTAGGAAGGATTGCTTCCCTTTCAATTTCATTGGATAGTTTGTGGAGTGTTGGCATTAGGTCTTCTTTGTATTTCTTGTAGAATTCTGCAGTGATTCCATCTGGGCATGGGCTCTTCTTTGTAGGTAAAGATTTAATTATGTTTTCAATTTCATTAATAGAAATTGGGTTATTAAGTAGTTTTACAACTTCATGACCTTGCTTTGGTACTTCGTATATTTCTAGGAATCTGTCCATTTCCTCTGTTTTATCAAACCTTTGAGAGTAGAGGTTTTCAAAATAGGTGTTGATGATTTTCTGTATTTCTAAAGGATCCGTAGTGATTTCTCCTCTTTCATTCCTTATTGCATGCATTTGAGCTTTTTATTTTTAAAATAAGGTTGGCTAGGGGCTTATCAATTTTATTTATTCTTTCAAAGAACCAAATCTTTGGATTTTTTTTTAGTCTCTAATGCATTGATTTCTGCTCTGATTTTTATAATTTCTTCTCTTCTTTTGGCTTTGGGCTTGACTTGCTCTTCTTTTTCTAGATGTTTCATGTGTAACATCAGATTATTTATTTGTATTCATTCTGTTTTCCTGATGTGTGAATTCAGTGCTATAAATTTTCCTCTGAGAACAGCTTTCATTGCATCCCACAGATTCCGGTAAGTTGTATTTGTGTTTTCATTTTCTTGTGGGTAGTGTTTAATTTCTTCTTTAATTTCCTCTGTGACCCACTGATTACTCAAGAGTGTGTTATTCAGTTTCTATGTGTTTGTGGAAATTTTGTAGTATCTTTTATCATTAATTTCTAATTTCATAGCGGTATGGTCCGATATCATGCAAGGGATGATTTCAACACTTTTGCATTTATTTAGATATGTTTTGTGAATTAATATATGATGTATTTTAGAAAATGACCCATACACTGCTGAGAAGAATGTGTATTCTGTTGTTGTTGGGTGGAATACTCTGTATTTGGCTAGTAAGTCCATTTGTTCACAGGTGCGATTTACACCTTTTATTTCTTTGCTGATTTTCTGTCTGGTTGATCTGTCCATTGTTGTCAATATTGTGTTAAGATCTCCTGTTAGAATTGTGTCACTGTTAACTTGGTTTTTCATTTCTGTTAGTACGTGTTTTATATAACTGGGTGCTTTGAATTTGGTGCATATATTGTTAAGATAGTTATCCCTTCCTCTTGGAGTTTTCCCCTAACCAGTATGTAGTGACCTGCTTTATCCCTTCTGATCATTATTGGCTTGAAGTTCACATTGTCTGCAAACAGAATAGCCACCACCGCTTTTTTTTTTTTTTTTGGTTCCTGTTTCATGAAGTATTGTTTTCCATCCTTTGACTTTCAGTCTGTGGGTATCCTTTTGGGTTTGATTGGTTTCTTGTAGACAACATATGGTTGGATTTTGTTTCTTGATCCATTCTGCCAGTCTCTTTCTTTTAATTGGTGCATTGAGACCATTTACATTCATGGTTATAACTGTTATATATTGGTTTATTGTTGACATGTTATCTTTCTGCTGTTGCATCTTTGTCTTTTAGTTCTGTTTAATTATCTCCTTTGTTTAGTGGTTTTTTCCTAGATTCATCTAGACTGTCTTTCAGTATTCTTTGCACGGTTTTCTTGGTGATCATGTAGTTTTTCAACTGTTCTTTGTCATGGAAGTATCTTATTTCTCTATCCATTTTGAAGGACAGTTTTGCAGGATACATCAGCCTAGGTTGGAAATTATTTTCCTTTAGGATCTGAAATACTTCACTTCATACTCTTCTTGACTTTATTGTTTGTGCTGAGAAGTCTGCTGTGATTCTGATAGGTTTTCCTTTATAGGTGATCTGTCTTTTCTCTCTTACAGCTTTTAATATTCTACTCTTTTGTTAGATTTCTGGGATGGCCATTACTATGTGTTTGGGTGTAGTTTTATTTTGGTTATGGCTATTTGGAGTTCTATATGCTTCTTTGATCTTGATATAAGTTTCCAGTCTCATGTTTGGGAAATTTTAAGCTATTACTTTTCTAAATATCCTCTTGACATCTTTTATGTTGTCCCCTTCTTTTTCATTTATCCCTATTAACCTTGTGTTTTTCCTCTTTGCATCATCTTGCAGATGTTGAATTATTATATGCTGATTTCTTGTTATTTTTAAAAGATCTTTCCTTTCCTGTTCACTGGCTAAAATCTTGTCTTTGAGGTCTGAAATTCTATCTTCACATTCATTGAGGTGGTTTTTACAACTTTCAATGGAGTTTTTGATTTCCTGTATATGTCTTTGCATCTGCTTTATATATTCTGTTTGTTTCTTATATTTTTCATCCAGGGATTCTATCTTTTTGTTTATCTACTCCAATTTTTTAACTGTGTCTTCTTTAGATATGTTCAGCATCTCCTTCATTTCTTTTATCATTTCTTCTTTTACTTGGGGGATTATTTCTCATTTGATTTCCTTTAAGGCTTCCCAGAGTTGCTTCTTTATTTCAGTTACTATTATTTCAGGTATGTGGCGTATATTTTCTTTTATGCACATGGTTCTATGCTTTCTTGGGATGGGCTGGATGTTTGAGACTGCATTTTGGTCTTTCATTTTGTCATTTTCCTATATTTTTGAGCTTCAAGTTTTGTTCCAAGTGAGGTAGAGAGGTCAGCCAGGCTGGGACAGTACTCCCTGCCCTCTCCTTACTCAATGATTTTGACAGGAAGCTGGATCCTGGGCCCCAGGTGAAGAAAATAGTTCTCTGGGCTGGGGCATGGTTACCTGCCTCTGCTGGACTTACTCCACCAATAGGAACCCAAAGCCTGGCCCCCAGGCAAAGAAGAGAGTTCCACACCTTTGCTGGACATACTCAACCAATAGGAAGCCAGATCCTGGGCCCCAGGCAAAGAAAAGAGTTTGCTGGCCTAGGGCGGTGTTCGCTGCTTCCACTGGTATTACTGGACCAACAGGGAGCAGGAGCCTGGCCCCCCTTGTTCTTCATTTTCTCCACTGCGTTCCAGTGCTTCCTCAGTGACATCCATTCAATTTCCCCAATCTCATTTTCACCTATTGATGTAGGATGTTTACTCTAACCACAAATAATGTTATAATGTTTAATATGGCAAAATATATTTTTGTGGAAACATTCATATGTTTTAAAATACATATGCATTAACATATCATTGTTACATATCAATGTAACTCCCATTTTACAATCCCCCACCCCTGGATTGTTCTGTACCTACACCTCCCTTGGTTTCTTTCCTAATTTCAAAATGTCCTCCCTACTACCTTGACACATGTGGAGGCATTGTCCTGTGGCTCCCTTCCAAACCTACTTCTTTCTGTCCAAATTCTCTTTTCTTATTTATTAATCCTGTTTGTTTCCTAAACTTACCACCTACGTAATGACAGCTTTTCTGTTTCCATTCCAAAATCACATGTTGAGCTTTCAAAGGGCTCTGGAACAGACACACAAACAGAGAAATTCCAAACTTATATTTAGTGGACATCACTTCCCATCACCATGTGTTTTTAAGGTTCCTGTCTTGTCCATCCTTGTGCCCTGCATCTTCCCAATCAAGTGCTAGTGCTTTAATAATGGAAATATGGAAAATATACAGATTTCCTGCTTTCACATTAATGGCATTTTTAAGTACTGAGGTACAGTTCCAAAGATAGAAAAGGACTCTCCTGCTGAAACACAATCCCAGTCTGACATTCTGTTTTTAAAAGTCATCCCTGTCCTTCCTCATTGCAACTCTTTTTTTTTTTTTTTTTTTTTTTTTGGTCTTTTTCATTTTTTTACCGGTACCAGGGATCGAACTCACGACCGCCTGCTTACAAGGCAGGTGCTTATGTCGCTGAGCTAAATCCCCAGCCCCAAGCTAAATCCCCAGCCCCCTCATTGCAACTCTTAAGGGTCTCTTTCTAATTGATCTGATATCTTACTTCCAAATGGATTACACAAGCTATTTACATGTCTTCCTGGAGGTACACTGTAAAATATACTTAATTTTATCATCTAGGTTAAGCCCTGAAGTGATTGTTTGTTTGAAAATCTCAAATTTAAATATCTTCATGATTAACATATATTAGACATAAAATACAAATATAATAATGCAAGAAAAATGCAATTCAACAGCTCCAAGATGATGCAAAGAAAAACAACATAAGATTGATAGGGATAAATGAAAAAGAAGGTGACAACACAAATGATATCAAGATGTTGTTTACAGAAGCAATAGCTGAAAATTTTCCAAACATGAGAATGATTAATGACATTCGCATTAGTGAAGCATATAGAACTCTAAATAACCATAAAAACACGACACCCAGAAACATGATAATAACCATCCCAGAAATCCAACATAAGTACAGAAAATTAAAATCTATTAGAAAGAAAAGACAGATCACCTAAAAGGAAAACCTATCAGAATGACAGCAGACTTCTCAACACAAACAATGAAGTAAAAAAGAGCATGGGGTGAAGTATTTCAGAACCTAAAGAAAACAACTTCCAACCTAGACTGATGTACCCTGAAAAACTGTCCATGAACATAGATGGAGAAAAACGATACTTTAATGATAAAGAACAGCTAAAGAACTTCATGATCAACAAATCTACCCTGCAAAGAATAATGAAAGACAGTCTAGATACATTTAGGAAAAAACCACTAAGCAAAGCAGACCATTAAACAGAATGGAAAGATAAAGATGCAACAACAGAAAGATAGCATGTCAACAATAAACCACTCACAAACAAACAAAAAAATGCAAATACAACTTACCAGAATCTGTAGGATGCAATGAAAGTGGTGTACAGAGGAAAATTTATTGTACTGAGTTCCCATATCTGGAAAACAGAATGCACACAAATAAACAACCTGACGCTAAATCACAAACATCTAGAAAAAGTAGAGCTAGTCAAGCCCAAAGCAAAAAGAAGGGAGGAAATTATAAAAGTCAGAGCAGAAATCAACGCAATAGAGACTAAGAAAACAATCCCAAAAAATCAACAAATCAAAGAGTTAGTTCTGTGAAAGAATAAATAAAATTATACAGCCTGTAGTCAACCTTATTTTTAAAAATGAAAGAAAAAACTTAAATTCATGCAATAAGTAATAAAAAAAGTACAATCAGTACAGATTGTGGAAATATAGATTATCAACATCCATTTCCAAACCCTCTACACTCATAAGTTTGATAACACAGAAAAAAATGGACAGATTCCTAGAAATATAACTACAAAAGCTGGGTCAAGAAGATAGAAAACAGCTGAATAACCCATTTTCAATTAAGAAATTGAAAATGTAATTAATTCTTTACCAACAAATAAGAGCCCAGGCCCAGATGGATTCTACAAGAAGTAAAAAGACTGACACTACTCAAAGTCTTCAATGAAATTGAAAGTGAAGCAATTATTCCTAACACATTGCTGGAAGCAAATATTACTCTAGTGCCAAAATCTGAGAAAGATCCAACTAAAAAAAGAACTACAGCCCAATCTCCCTAATAAACACAGGTGCAAATTTCTCAATAAAATATAGGTCAATAGGATGCAGCAAATCATCAATAAGATTCTATAACATGAAGATGTGAGATTCATTGCAGACATGCAGGGATGTTTCAAGATACATAAATCAATAAATGTAATCCATCATATCAATACAGCCAAAGGAAATATCACATTATCTTTTCTATAGATGCAGAAAAAGCTTTTGATAAGATCCAACATTCATTCCTGGTAAGAACTTCACAGAAAATTGAAATACATGGTCTTTACCTCAATATAGTTATTTCATCTATAACAAACCAACAGCCAGTATCATATTAAATGGTCAAAAATGTGAAAGCCTTTACTTTAAAATCAAACACAAGACAAGATGTCCCTTATCACTGCTCCTTTTCAACATAGTGGTGGAAGTATTATCCAGAGCAAGTAGAAAAGAGAGAGGAATAAAAGGGGTAAATAAAGGAAAAGAGGAAGTTTAATTATCATTATTTCCAATGACATGATTCTCTACATAGAGGACCTCTAAACTCCATTGAAAGACTCCAAGATAAATACAACAATGTAGGTCAACACAATTTAAATTCTCAGAAATCAACAGCATTCCTATACCCTAACAACAAAATCACTGAGAGAGAAATAAGAGAAGCTACACCCTTAACACTGGTATCCAAAAAAATTGAAATACTTAAGAATTAATATCACAAAAGAAGTAAAAGTTCTATAGAGGGAAAATTATCATACCCTGAGGCAAGAAATCACAGAGGGTCTTACCAAGTGGAAATACATCCCTTGTTCACGGGTAGGAGGAATAAACATTGTGAAAATAGTCATTATCCCTAAAGCATTGTACAGATACAATGAAAATACCACTAATGTAACCCCACTGATTTAGAGATAGCACTCTTAGAATTCGTCTGGATCCAGAAGAAACCTAGAATAGAAAGGCAATTCTAAGCAGCAAAGGCAAGGCAGGAGGCATCACAATCCCTGATTTCAAGTTATCTACAAAGCTGCTGTAATAAAATCAACATGGTACTGGAATAAAAACAGAGATAAAGATCAATGGGATAGATTAGAATATACAAACACAACTACAAACACAGTTAACCAACTTTTCTTTGATAAAGGGGCCAAACATGTTCACAGGAAGAACAATAGGCTCTTTAATAAATGGTGGTGGAAAAACTGGCTCTCCATAAGCCAAAAACTAAAACATGCCTATCACTGTGCACTAAAATAAAATCTAAATGGATCAAATATATAAATATTAAAACAGAAACACTAAAGCTATTTGAAGACAAATTAAGTAAAAATCTTGAAGACATATTGGCAGGTAGACAATTCATGAACAAGAATCAAACTGCAAAGGAAATAATTCCCAGAATCAATAACTAGGATCACATCTTATTAAGAGTTTCTACACATCAAAAGAAATCTACAGCACAGTGAAAAGACAACCCACAAAGTTGGAAAAAATCTAGTGAACTGTCCCTCAAAGGACATCTGTCTAAAACATATAAAGAATTTAAAAAATCAGATCCTCAAAATTCAAAGACCCAATTCCAATATGGGCATCTGAGATGAATACAGAGTTCTCAGATGAAGAAATACAAGTTACAAATAAATACATGAAACGAAGTTCATCATTATTAGTCGTTAGGGAAATGTAAATTAAAAGCACACTGAAATTCCATCTCACTCCAGAAAGAATGGCCAGGCTCAAGAAAACTCCCAAAAACATATCCTGGAGAGACTGTGGCCAATAAAGGAACTCTTCTATGCTGTTGGTGGGTGTGTAGACTCTTGCAAACACTGTGGAGGTCAGTCTGGGGATTCCTCAAAAACCTAGGATTGGAAATCCCATTTGACCCAGATATTCCACTTCTAGGCATATTCCCAGAAAAACTGAAAACATCATACGACAGTGATATATGTGCACCCATGTTTATAGCAGCACAATTTGTAATAGCCAGACCTTGTAAACAGCCTAAGTGTCCATCAATTGAGGAATGCATGAAGGCTAAGGAATAAAATACATTGAGGCTAAGGAATAAAACAATATCCCTGTACTCAAATATTTCACTATATTTGAAGGCAGAAGTGATACAAAAACCAAGCATTTTTATTACAGCGAAATAAATCATGTATGAATAACATCTACATAGAATTTCTAAGCACATGATTTAAATATTGTATATATATTTATATACACACAATGGAAATATATTGCATTATTCTAAGTAAATATTTAGAAAGATAACTGCAGTAATATTGGAACATGTATATAAATATCACTTTTAGATCCTTCTATAAGAAAAGTATTTTTAAGCCGATTTCCTCAGAAACTTTATAGGAATTTTTTGGAACTTTGAGTTTCATTTCTTCTAATTATTCTTGGATCAAATAACTAGATTGCAGATTAAATGTGATTAAGCAGTAGTTTCGCTGTGTACACAACTGAACTCTATTTTTCTTACTCTGTGGGCTTTCACATGTATATGAATAACTCCCAAATCAATATTTTGGGCCTACGCTCTCCTAAAATCTAGTTTCATGCTTATTACTTTATTCAAACATTTTTCAGTTAGATGACCCTTAGAGCTTCCAAACCCAAGATACTGCAAATGAAAATATCATGCTTTATAAAAATTAGTGCTTTAAGTTTTAGAAAGCTAGTTGTACAGCTTTCCAACCCAGATAGAATGTAAGCTTTCTTTTGAGAATTCAATTTTGTTAATGACAGATGATCAAGCATCAACTCACTGAATTTTATAAAGCATCATTAGGCCATTTTGACTGAGGTAAAAAAAATTACCTGAGACTTGATACTCTAAAAATAAAAGATTTTTTTTGTGGCTCATGATATTGAAGGTCAAAAGTTACAAACAGGGCAGACCTACTTGTTCAGGACACAGCGAAGGTTTGATGCCTGTGTCACAACATAAGGAATAGCAATACACAGTGGAAAAGCATGAGAAACAGATTTCATATTAACATGGAAATCAAGAAACTAGTGAAAGAGGATTCATGCTTTTATAATAACCCACTTTCACAGAACAAGCCAGGTCCTGAGACAATTACATTAATAACTTCCAAAGGAAATGTGACTATGATCTAGTCACCATTCCTAGACTCCATCTCTTAAAGATTCCCCCAGATCATAATACTATTACTTTGGGGAATTAAGTATTGATTTGACATTTTCTACATCCAAATCATAACAACTTTCTACATACTATCAATTTAGACAAGGAGATTCTTAACTCAAGTTTCTTAAAATGTAGTTTTTTGAATCTACCTCTTATATCTATGCCTACAAGAAGTAATTCTTATATAAAAATAAGTAATAAACATACTGTTATGATACTCTAAATGGCAGTGACTCATTGTGCCTAATTGTTTTAAAACATTGCAAAAATATATCTTACTAAGTTCCATTTAATGATTATTTTTATCACTAATTATAAGGAAGATCTCTGAATGTATCACTTACAAAGAAGTTTCTTTGGTTTCAAAGGTGAAATCATAAATTATTAATAATTTCTAAGAAATGAAACAATGCAATTACAGGATTTTCTTATTGAGGAAATCCCATCTTTTTCTATAATATAAATGAAGCTTGAGGATCTTGAATCAAAATGACAAATACTGCACGCTAGTACTTACCTAGTATACGTATATTTGTCAAATCCTTAGAAAAATAAAGTAGAATGGTGACTACCAGATAGTGGGAAGGGAAAGAAAAGTGAGTTGTCTGATGAGTATAGTGTCAATTTTGCAAGATGAAAGATTTGTAGAAATCTGTTATACAACAATGAACACATAGTTAATGTTGATTAAGCATAATCAAAGTGTTATAATTTATGTGATTTTTAGCATAATAAAATAGCATTTTTTAGCATTTAAAATGGTTAGAAATACTTCATATATCATTATGAATTCAATAGAATTATCAAGGACAAATATAACAGTAAGAAAATACAGATTTACAGTTTGTGTATGAATTGTACTAGGGCTACATAAAGTTCAAAAAAAGGACACTAGTTTAGAATCTTTAATCACAGTGATTACCTAGAGGTTCTTCTATATATTGACCCCTAGTCTCATTACTATAAAACCTCCTACAGATTCAGTGTTCTGATATTTAGTTTTCTTGTATGTTTAATAGCTTCATAACATCATGGAATTTATTCAATTATATTTAGCTAAAAGCTTTAAAAAGTTAAAAAATAAAAATTGAATTTATTTAGCTGTTGTCATGTGATATTGTGATCTTTTGGAAAGGCAGTGCCCTTCATCTTATAATTTGGCATGCCTCATGAAGCTTTTGAATTTTTACCCTGCAAATTTTAGAGAAAAGATTTATTCATTTTTAAAATATGACAATGGGTTTCATTCACTATGGGAAAAACCACTTAATTTTTCAGAAATCTTGTATTTACTCTTAAAGTCATGTTTAGTAACAATATTGACTTTAGAATATTAGCTGAATTTTTTCAAACAGTATTAGGAGGTTTTTGACCACATCATAGAGTTATGAATCTGTTTCAGAAGATGACCTAACTAGTGACTCCCCATTTCTAAAAATCCTTTATAAAAGATTATCAAATGCATATTATTGAATAATATAAGTGTGTGTTCTGAGATAATATACAGAATATAACCTTGCCTAGATTTATGCTTTCAGTAACATGTACTACGTTTCTTAATGTATTTGTGCTTCTAACATGACTTTTATATTTCTTTAATTTTAGTGTCAAGTCCTACAGAATGCAGTCAAAACACCCAAGTTCAGTGTTTTTTCTACCATGAAGATGTTACAACTTTTCTGATGCTGTTTTAGATATTCAATTAATGTAAGGGGAAACACAAAAATAAATGATAGTATTTAGTAGCTCACAGCATTATCCAACATTTATTTAAAAGATTGCCTTCTTGTTTTATTGAAATTATTGTATAAGAATTACATTACTAGCATTAGCTGACAATTTTATACCTTTACAACATACTTAAGAGGAATTAACTGAGATGGCAGACAATAAGAGCAAGAGAGAGAAGGAGAGAGAGTGAAAGAGAGAGAGACAAAAAAACAGAGAGAGAGAGAAAGAGAGAGAGAGAAAGAGAGAGAGAGAGAGAGACAGAGAGAGAGAGAGAGAGAGAGAGAGAGAGAGAGAGAGAGAGAGAGAGAGAGAAGAGGAGAAAGCAGAGGGACAGATTGGGCTACTAGTTGACCAGAGATGCTGTAGAAAATTTAATGTCTAAATGAAGTTGATGTGTCCACCATTTACTTTCCATAACTTTTCTAGTACTTCTATAGAAACTTACCCACTTCCTTCTCACTAACATTCATTTACCTATTCTAGTAATTATGAATACAAAACAAAACAAAACAAAACTCTGATTGCCTAATAAATAAAAGTATTGATCTCACCCCAGAGCTGTGTGTGTGTGTGTTGCCTGTGTGCATGATGATCATTTAACTACAATCCTCAAGACATAAGGTGCCCATCTTCAGTTGGTCTACAAAATGAAGAGTCAACACTAGTTGAAAGACTTTCAACTTCAGCTACTCCAGAGGCCATCCTACCCAGTTACTAAGAATCTGTCTTAAACTTTAAAAGCTAGTGGGCTAAAGCAAAAATCAGATCAAAGTGGTGGGACTAGTGACAAGGCCAGAGAGACAAGCTTTGCAGCAGGTGTACTTCTCCAGCTCCAGAACACTCCCCAGCTGGCCTCACTATCGGCCTCCAGGTCCCCACAGTCACCAGTGCCAAGGAAACTGAGCTGATCCAGAAGGCCAAGCTGGTCAATCAGGCCAAGTGCTGTGAAGGTATGGTCAATCACAGGAAGGCAGTGACAAGGCAGGCTGCCAAGCTGTCCAATGGGGAGTGTAGCCTGCCCTTTATGGCCTACAGAAATTTGGTCATGGGCTGCTGGTAAGCCTGGAGAGTCATATCTAGCATTGAGTGGAAAACTGACACCTCCAACAAGAAGCTGTCAATTAAGGAGTACCCCATCTGCATTACTGCCATGGAATTGTTGGACAACTATTTAATGGACAATGTAACTACTTCAGAGAGTAAATTCTTCTATCTGAAAAGGAAGAGAGATTACTTGCAAGACCTTGCTGATGTTGCATATGGTGATAATAGAAAAAAGTTAAATAATTCCCAAGGAACTTACAAAGAAGCATTAAATATGCAAGAAAGGGATGCAACCCACACATCAATCTGCCTGGGTTTGTCCCTTGGCCATTCTGCATTTTACTATGAGATCCTTAATAACCCCAAACTTGCCATGCACCCTGACTAAAAATGGCAGAACTATTTCAGAGCTTCATATACTGAAGGAACACTCCTACAAAAACAGCACTCGCATCATGCAGCTGCTCAGAGACAACTTAATATTAGGGAATTAAGACAGTGCAGGAGAAAGACATGATGCTGCAGAAGGGCTTAGAAATAAGTGCACACAAGATTTCAGGATTTCTCCCAACAAGAACCTTTTTACACATCTCCATTCCTTACTCCACTCAGACTTTCTATAGCAAAGAGCTCATTCATGTGTATGAAAGTGAACTCCCTTAGTCCTTTCACACTGCAGCTTTGAGAATGCTGTATTCCTTCATTTGTATTTGCTTTGGCTATCCTGATGTGCAGTTCCTGCTGCAGAAAAGTATTAATAGCTTCATCCCATATAAATGTAAATAACTTTCAACACTTACATAGAGGACTAAAAATGTACCTGGCATTTAAGTAATGTGAACCAGTTCTGAAGTGACTGTGTTTTGTATTACTGTGGAGATTCAATGACATTGTAGATAATTGCAATTTAAAGAGCATTCTGCAGAAATTCTTAATTTCTGTATCACTTCCCTTTCTCTTCTTTGGGGTTTCCTTTCAGTAAGCAACTTTCTCACCCTCTTGCTGTGTTCCTTTTTGATAGGAAACCAGAAATATTCATTTGAATGAGAAAGTACTTAGTGTCTCTGAACAGGGGAGATAAGAAATTGAAAAGCCTCTTGTATTGAGTTTGATGGAGGTTATGTCTGTCGGTGACAATAGAGGTTTTCTAATTCACCTTCATTTGATGCTGTTTAAGTTGACTTCTCTTCCCAATAAAAATTTACTTACACCTTCTGCCTTTGCAGTTTTGGTATTCCACTTGCTATGTAATAGAAGTAGCTAGTTTATGTCAGAATCCAAGGATGCTTTTGGCAGGTTAAAGTATATGACATATCTTAATACACTAGAAGGGGGAAACAAATTAAATGTCTGAGTCCAATTTAATACTTTCCCATGCAGACTTGTGCACATGTGAGATGGTGTCCAGTCTACATAGCAATGGTTCCTTAGAGAGTTGGATCACTCTTGTGTGTTGCCAGTAATTGACCATAGTCCCAGAAAAATCTTGTGAAAATGTTATGCCCTGTGTAATGGCAGAATAACACAATTACACTATATTTAAAAAAAGCTGATTGGGGTAAGGATGTAACACACTGATAGAGCATTTATTTATCAAAGCCCAATACTACTTAACAAATACATAAGTAAATAGATAAGTGAACAAAATGTAAATTTAAAACACAAGAATCTACCCATCTGAGTCTTCCTCAGAAAAGATGATTCACTCTAAAACACTTGGTGGTGAAATATCAATGTAAAATATATTTAAATAAGTGATTGTGGGTGACAATTTGTACATAAATTTGTTCATTTTCGAAGTAAGCAATCAAGATGATAAAAAATGATCATATATGTTTGTTTTGTGTCTTAATGTGTCACTTCTGCAGACACTGAGACAGTAAAGATTGAGGTACACATTGTAGGCTTACAGAAACATTTAAAACTGGTTCTCATGGATTTAATACTCTATAAAACAGAAATACAGTAAAGAATATTAATAAAATCAGTACATTTAGTTACAAAATGTATTTTGGAAATATCTTAGGCACAAGACACTACTCTAGACATTGAGTATATTAAATTTAGTAATATAGGAATAACACAGTTATTGACTCTACCAGCGGATCATAACAACAAATCACACATTAAATATTATATCTCTACATTAAATTGTTTTCACTGAATATTTCATAATATTAAATATTACATTGTTTCAGATAAAAGCCTGTTAGAAAAAATAGTGCAATAAAATCCAATAGCAAAGATATCTATAGTAACACATATTAACACTTAGAAGTTATATTCTATGTGAAATTTGAAGGTTAAGGATCAATAAACATTTAATGAACTACTATATGAATAAGATTTATCCAAAATTGAGGAGCCTAATTCTCGTACTACTCACTTCTGCTGTTTAACATTTTCACTATACAATTAATTTCCTAGTTCTTATTTCTGAAAAAATAATTGATGTTTCTCAGTTTTTATTGCCTACCAATACTTTGAAAATTTTATAAAGAATAATGAAAAAGCAATTTGAAAATGTTAAAACTGTACAAAATTAAATTGGTAATATTTCATATGTCACTGTTATATACCTACTTATAAATGTCTATGTCTTCATATAATTCACAAATATAGCATAAAAATGTAATAGGATGCAAAATCTCAGTAGAGTGCTCTGGTTATATGAATTTATAAATCCATTACCTTATCTAATGAACGATCTTTGAGCCTAACAGCAATGGACTCAGTCTGATTAATTCAACCCACCTGACAATCAGTAATAATTTTGAAGCTCATGTCTATGGCTTCCTTCTTAGCAGTTGAAACTAGATAGTCCCTTAAAATAAATACAATGATTTCATTCATATTAATGGATAGTAAAATTTAATGATTATTAGTGCAACTTCTATGTCTGAAAATCCACAAATTTCTAAATGTCTGCCTTTGATTTTTCTTATTTTTATTTTGTATTAAAGATGAAGAAAGTAGAAAGAAATGGGAAAGTATAAAACTAAATTGATAAACAGCATCCCACACTTTTAGACTCAATAAAACTAAATTCTACAGCTAAATTACAATGATAACAGTTCTTTCCCTTTACAAAAATTGATACAATGGTGATTGTTTGTATGTTTATTTATTTGATACAGGATCACCTTTTGTAGCTCAGGCTGACCCTGGACTTACTATTAGTCCAGATTACCCTCAAATTCATGATCTTACTGTCACACTTGCAAGAGATGTTTTATACTCTTTTGAAGCATGTTTTTCCATTATTGATATGGTGTTCCTGGAAGAAACATCTTAATTTTCTCCTTAAAGAAAATAGACCTCTGCTGTCTGACTGAGCTACAAAAGTGTTGCAGCATGATATCAGTGCTCAGTTATTTCAAAAGAGTAAGTAATAAAAATGAGCAGATATAAGAAGGGCTAAACTGTTACTTTAGTATTAGGTATAAAACTTATAACAAAGTTTCAGATATAAATGATAATAAGAATTGTACTTTATATGAAATAAAAATACTTGTGAGCTGAAGCAAGTGACAATTTAAATAATTCACAAATGTGTGTATTTGCAATTTCAATAATTATATACTGCAGAATGCAAAATTGTGCTTCTATGTGATATCTAAGACAAGCTTTTTAAAAAAAATTTAAATCATAATATGTAAAGTACTAACAGGAGTTATTTGATTATTGAAATTAAAAATGGTAAGATAATCCTTTGATCTTGAATTGCAGTTTAAAAATTAATGTACACTGTTATGAAAATTAAGTTGACATCTGTTATTTCTTGAAACTTCACAGTCGCTAAAATATGTGATTTTCTCTTCATTTCTCTCTGTACAAGTCATCCTTAAACTTTAAGCATGTTTTTCTCATTTTCAAAGTGATGGACAGAGATGTATTTATCTCATGAGTTGTGTTGGTATACCTAATCCCAGTCTAGCCATAAAGCCAAGGATAGATAATATGCTTCCTCTTTTTCTACTTGAGAAGTATAAAACAGTACACTAGTCTTTATATATTTTTCTATTGGGAACAATATTAGTTTATTTAGGATAATACAAATGATTCCAGATTCTAACAATTTAATGAGATAATGATTTATTAATGAAATTGATATTAGAAGAAATAATTGGGAATCTTTAAATAAAACATGGGTCTGAGTCATAAATTGTGGATGGAAATTTTTCACAAAGTTAGAAAAGAAAATCTGAGAATAAATAAGGTCAGTCAAGAGTAATTGCCTAAAAACTAAATGTGCTAACAGCAGGACTCAGGCAGGATGGGTAGAAAAGAAATAAATTCAAAACTTCCTACACATAAACCAAGGAAATGCCAGCTCTAAACTGTCAAAAGTTTACAGGAGAAATCATTGGAAATAAAATTGTAGTAGAATATATATTGCTTCTAATAGGAAAATGGTCTAGAGGGAAGTTTCTCTGACTGGAGTATTTACAAGCATCTGGAGAACTAATTAAGTGTTGAACTATCAGTAGAGAGAAGGTAGCTCCAAAAGTCCCAAGCTGGACATAACGTTTTCTGCAATGTCTATGGTGAGAACAATAGAAAGGATCAGTATAAAGCATACAAGATAATTTAGATAAGGGCAGATTCTGGCATTTTAGCAAAGATATTTATAAAAATTTAAGAGTTCTATACAATGCAGAAAGGATAGGTATACACTTAGAGATTCATACGTGTGGAGAATTCTAAACAGTTTATGGGAACAGATTATATAACGCACGATGTAATGAACAGATACTCTGAAGAAGAGACACTAAGATACCCAGTGCTAATGATGGAGCATTATGACACAAAATCTAGCAATACTATTATTCACTGTTCAGAGTGATATTAGTCTAGTCTCCTATGTTTACTTTCAGCATACATAAAGATATGGACAGCTACTTTGAAGAGAATGAGAGACATTATGGCAGCCATTGTTGACTTCCCTAATCTCGGGTCTTGAAGACCTAAAAAGCCTTCATCATCCTGGTCTGATTAGATTAGTACTATAATGTTCAGTGTGTATTCACTGTGTGTGAAGATAGGGACAACTATTTGGAAGAAAACTAGAGACAATGTGATAGACAGTGAAGATATCGAGTGGAATTGTTTTGAAAGCAGTGTTTCTTAAAATTGTTGCCTTATGATTTGTTTTGTTCTGTTTAATCTTATCCTCTTTAAAATAAAAAAATTAAAAAGAGTTGAGTTAAAAAAGACCAAAAAGAAACAATTACCGTACTAATATATCTGTATGCTATTCCCAGTACTTGATTTGCTCACCTAAAGTTTGTGTGTGTGTGTGTGTGTGTGTATGAGTGTGTATGTGTGTTCATATTCACTCACACTATCTCCTTGAAATGTGACCTTTAAAGAAAAGAGGACAGAAGTTTCTTGACTCTTGTGGAAAGCAGGAGTTTAATTTAGGGTTTTGGGAGTTCTCTGTAAAGTGAAAACCACTTATGGTTAATATATGAGAAGATCTGTTTGACTTGAGTAAGGCAAACTGGCCACATTTCTCAGGTGAGATACTTTCATGGTGGTAGTGATTCCAACTCCTTTTACTTGATGATTAGTGGTGTTTGACAACTCATAAATAATGGATGTTATCTGATTGGCTGCACATAATTTGTGATTTCACTTTCTGAGAGTTGCAATCAAGATATGGATTAGAAAATTCCAGGATTAAATTATTTATAAAATTTCAATAATTTTATTGCAGTACATTAACATAATTGATTTATTTAATGTTATTTAACATTACTCTATTACTGTTCTTGTTAAAAATCTTTAACTTTATTACAGTTATGGTCATGTAGAAAAATTTACACTGTATTTAAGATATAGCACTCTCCTCTGTTGTTGGCACACTTTGGGGCCTTAGAACATATTCTTTGTAGACTAGATGATGGAATTCTGCAGGAAAGGGTGAGGCTGATGTTACTCTTTCCAATATTTCAGTAGATTGTCATGTGTATCACATGTAACTCAAGGCTTGCTGAATTATAAATAAAATTATTTTCTCTCTTTTTACTTTTGTGAATAAATTTTTAGGTTTTCAAGAACTGTACTATCATTCATGTTTCCTGAACAATTTGAATACTTGAGTGGTTTGGTATTATTTTCTGGGTGTGCATTTTGTGTTGTTGTTTATTTTAATTAAGTTTTTTGTCTTTAGTGCTTGTTTACTGTCTTGAAATGCTTTAGAGTTACTTATCTTTTAATTTTGATTTCAGTCAATTTCTTGCCATTTTTAAATCTGTAAACAATTTTAATGTAGAAGAAAATTCTGTTAAACAATGTACAAGTCCAGGACAGCAAATCTTTTTTTGTCATAAGTCATATTTCTTACTTTTCAGTTTTTAATGTCTCCAAGATAATGAAAAGAGTAGACACTAGGAAATTATGCTCAAATCAATAATGGGGACACCAAAACTGTAAAAGTATGTGGAACAGGAATGAAATCTAAATCAAAAAGTAGATTTATGTATGTATGTACTTATTTATTTTTGCAATACTGAGAATTGAAATGAGCTACATTTCCAGTATTTTTAAGTTTTTATTTTTTTAAATTTGAGACATGATCCTGATAAATCACTGAACTGCTGATTCTCCACTCAAACTTTCAGCTTTTCTTTCTCAGACTCCCAGAAGACTGAGATTACAGTCATATGTCACCATACCAGCTAGCAAAATTGAATTTTGACCCCAGCTTTGGCAAGATATACAAAAGTGACACATTTCTTTTCTTCTTCTTCTTCTTCTTCTTCTTCTTCTTCTTCTTCTTCTTCTTCTTCTTCTTCTTCTTCTTCTTCTTCTTCTTCTTCTTCTTCTTCTTCTTCTTCTTCTTCTTCTTCTTCTTCTTCTTCTTCTTTTTTGTCTTTCTTTTTAAAAGTACCTGGGATAGAACTCACGACTGTCTGCTTGCAAGGCAGGCGCTTATGCTGCTGAGCTAAATCCCCAGCCCAGTGACACATTTCTTAAAAATGAAAATTCCTTCTAGGTGTGATGTTGATTGCCTATAATGCCAGTGTAGAAAATAGTTTATTTAGTTAGTTGACGAGTAAAGCAGCTAACTAGGGAAAGGCCTGAGACAGAGATCGGTGAGTAACCCTATTGATAAGAATTAGGTAAATAGAATTAAATAAGAGTAAGAACTAAGAAGGGAACTATGAGTTTAGACCAAGAATGAATGTCCTCAGGCAAATTGAACTGTAGCTCTTTCCCTTCTGGAGGGAGTTTCAGCCCTTCTTTAGTAATCATTTCAAGTGTATGAGTACATATTCTTAATCTAAACACTCTGGGCACTTGAGACAAGAGTACCATAAATTCATTCCCAATGTGGGCAATTTAGAGACTGTGGGAAAATCTTGTCTCAATAAGGTCAAACACACAAAACGAACAAATGAACAGAGCTGAAAATGAGTGGAACTCAAGGATCACTGAGTAACATACCCAGTACTTTATTTTGAGACAAGATCTTGCTAATTTTCTCAGACTGGTCTCAAATTTGTGATCCTTCTGCCCCAGTCTGTTGGAGACCACTAAAAAGTGGCTCTAGGCAGGATTTAAAATTAACTAATTAGCTTTCTATGTTTATCTGTGAGTCTGTCCTAGGCCTCAGCCCTTTGCCTGGCAATGGGAGCTGATTCACACTAAGTGAACCTCTATGAATAACTGGTCCTGGCTGAGGCCTGTAGTGGTCTGTGAGGCCAGAAATACCTCAAAGGGCAAGATATGACCACAAATGCAGACACTTGGCTCAAATATGAGTTAAGTAGGTAGAGACTGAAGCTGCAGAAATTTCTCTTACAGTCTCACTCCTAGCATGTCTTCATGATAAGATGGTTCTCCTCAGTTGACATGATTCATTACTTGGAGACATCCTTGAGGTAACTCCCAAAGTCCTGCTCATTGACACTGCTTTCCTCAGTTTTCCCACCCTTTGTTGTTGGACCTAATAAAAATGGGCAATCCAGAGAAGGCTTTGTCCTAGCACTCAAAGTCTTGAACAAAGCTAAACGGTTTTGACACTTCTGGAGCTCTAAAATTATACCATTTGTCCCATTTTATTTAAGCCTTCACTGTACACTCATTTGGGAGACTGGAGTCCTAGGTGAGAACCCAATACCAGTCTCCCACATATCTGGGATTATAAATGTTCACCATATTTTCCAGTGTTCTGACTCTATTCTGATTTTCTGTGAGCTGCTGCTTTATGGGAGAAGAGAGCCATTACAATAGTACTATAACTAAGGTCTGTGAAAGAGGAGGTCTTAGTTACTTTTCTTATTACTGATGACTGTTATCAAGGTTGCTCTGGCTTCAATGGCAGCAGGTACCAGCTTGGCTTCCTCATGGGCAGCCAGACATATACACAGACATACAGACAGACAGACAGACTGACAAAAGGGGACAGGACTGTGGGTTCCTCTAAGACATAGGCCCCAGAGCAACATGCCCATCTGTGTGTCAGTATAGTTCTTTCTTCACTTGCCACAGACAGGTAAACGAGTCTGTGTGACCCTCTGTCCATCAGTGTGCCACCATTTGGTGCTCCCGCATGGGCTTCTTCCTAGGTCATGACCTTCCTTCTGTTTCCCCTGACTGCTTGTCCCATCCAGGGTGGATGTCCTGCTGGGGCAAACATCCTCTCAGACAGACACATATGTGCACCTTAGAAATGGGCAGATACATATCTACAGCACACTGATTTTGATCCAGGGGCGGATGAGGCTTTGCATTAGGCTGGGTGATTTTTTTGGCTTCTGTTCTTTAGGTTTCTCCCAGTTCTCATGTGTCTTTTAAGCAATATCTAATAACTGACTGAAGGGCATTCCCTCAAATCCCTCAAACTTCTGAAATTTTCCCTTAATATCATGGGCTGACTGGGTTACAAAGCCAATATTAATGGCCCTTGCATTTTCAGTTGCTACCTGATTTATGGGTGTGTAAATGTCATAGACCATTTGCAATGTTTCCAGAAAACATGAGGGAGACTCATTAGCCAATTGTCTTACCTGTGCTACCTTGGGAAAAATGGTGGGTTTTTTGAGGCACCCTTATGGGCTTCCAAGAACAACTGGCAATACCGATGGAGAACCTCCTTACCTCTGGTTGTCCATTCGGGGTTGGACAAGGGGAAAACATGGTTCTGGTGTTCAGGATCAGAGGACAGGTTCCATCTGAATCACACACTGCTTTTTCCTCCCAGGTTGCAACTGCTCTCATTCACTCTTCTGCTGTAAACAGCACCTGTAAAATCTTCTGGCAATCATTCCAAGTGGGATAACTGGTGAAAAAGATAGATTCCAGAAGAGAAATTAAGGCCTTGGGGATCCTCAGAAAAATGGTGGGTTCTGCTGTTTCTGATAATTTTAGGATTAAATCTATTTGTTCAGCTTCCACATTCAAACTTGTTTGTTCACCTCAAAAATCAGAATCACTAGTCAGCACTACTTTCCACCTTTGTGACAAACCTCTTCCCCACAAGTTAACAGGAACAGGTGCCATATAAGGTAAAAAGAAACCCTTTTGTTGGTTGGGTCCCCTCCAAGGCAAAGGTGAAGCACTCTGTAACAAAATCAACTGGGCCACGTAGCCTCCCTGTTCAAAAACCAGATATCCAAAGCACATGAAAGAACTTGTATTTTATATCTAAAATGTTCAATCACACTAGGCACAATAGTTTCTTTTAAATTTAGATCAGCTTTTTCCAGCACAAGGCCAACTGTTCCTTCAGTGGGAGGAGCCCAAATTCCTGTCCCAGAAAGCATTTCCTCACACAGATTGCGACCCAGTCTACTTTTATGCACCTGCTGCAAGACAAGAATTTTTAGCTTTACATCAAAATGCAGGAATTGGTTACGAGACATGCACATTATTGCCAAATGTTTGATATCATAAGGTGTCAATTGATATGTATCAAAAACATTTTGCAGTAAAGTTTACTAATCCAATTCTATCAAATTCTGAAAATATTCAGTTCTTTCTTTTATTTAAAGCCTATTATTTATAGGTACTGTAATGCAAAGCAAACAAAATTCACATCCCCTCAAGCTTTCTATCACTTACTACATACCCTCAAGTTGAGCTTGTCCTCTTTCACATTGTGGCACAGCCAGACATTTTTACTTTAAGACAAAACCACTTTCTTTGTCCCTCTTTTTCTTTTTTTACTTATTTCCAGTAAATTACCTTGTCTCTCACTTTTCAGACATTAAAACCTTCAACAAAATCCTTGAAGTGATCTTCTTTCAGTAATCTAAAACATATTTAATCATTTCATAACTTTCTTAACTGGCCCAATTACATTATGATGTGGTTTCACTTGGTAAAGTTAATATGATTTTTAAGACCTGTATATATATATATATATGAATGTGAATATATATATATATATGAATGTGAATATATATATATATATATATATATATATATATATTCACATTTTAACCAGAAATAAAAATACTTTTAAAAGGCATTCTGAGGTTGCAAGTAATCAGTTGAGGACTGAAACATTAAACAAGGAGCTGCAAAAGACAAAACCAACATGAAAGACACAAACAAAGGTTTTTCTATCCACAGTTTGGTGAGCTAAAGGGAAAGAGTTTTCATTACGAACCTTGAGTTCAATAAACTGCATGGATCGTGAAGCAGAAATGGGCAATGAGCCCCTAAATTAGTAACAAATTCAACAAGTTCAAATGGGCAAACAACCCCAAAGTTAGTAACAAGATTCAACAGATTCAAATGAGCAGATAGCTCCAAAGTACAGAAACACTGAACATAAAGACAAATGGGCAAAAAGCCCCAAATTACAAACAGATGAAAAGCCCCAAATTACAAACGGGTGAAAAGCCCCTGGAAGGCATCCCAATCCAGTGCAGAAGAAGCACTAGGCTCGTCTGCAGTTACAATTGTGCGCACCCAAATTTCAAACAGGCAAAAAGACCCAAATACTTACAGATGTTTAAGCCAATCAATTGGTGAAAAATAATTTGGGAAGGGGCCCCCAGTAATACCAGATGAGCCCCAAGTGTTGTATCCCAAAAAATTAGACCCCAAAATGTTGCCCAAGAAATGGAGCCAACTTTTTTTTAAAGAAAAGGAGCAGTTTTATTTAAACTGGCAACAGCCACACAGTGCAGTTGGAGTTTGCAAAGCTGTTTAACTTGGTTAAAATTTTGACAGACTTTTATAGAAACAACAATCACAAAGTAAATCTTGGGTGGGGTAACAGGAATAAGGAAGACCTTTGTTCACTCTTGCTTGAGGGCAGAGAAGTTTTGCAGTTGGTGGTCAGCCATTTTCTTCTTTACAAGAATTTACCACCCTTTGTCTACTAATTTCAGGATCAACTATCTTTCACAAAAGGAGGACAAAGGTCGAGAGGAATGTAGGTAACTCAAGGTAGACTGATTCTAGGAACAATTGTCCCTCACAAGGGGAACAAGGGTTAACACAGCACACATGTTACCAGGGTGATGGCACATGCAGAACAGTTTGGCAGTGCTTTTTAGAATAACATTTCTCCTTTCCACTAATTTCCCTTTCCCCTTGGTTTTATTTGTCTTTAATCATCTCTCCTCTACTTTCATGTCATTTTATTTATTTTCCACATTAAGAAAAGATATTTATATTTGTCATTGTGACTCTGAATTATTTTGCTTAACATGATGATCTCCAGTTTCAGGAAATGATTTCTTATGGGACTATGCCTCAGTGATACTCCAGTATGTATATATGCCACATTGTGTGTATCCATTAATCAGTGGGTGGGGACCAAGGCTATTTCTATGGCTTAATTATTGTGAATTGCCCTGAAATGAGCATAAGTACACAGGTACCTCTAGAGTATCCTGGATCTATATTATTTACACAGTATGGAGAAGGTTTCAATTTTTGAGGTGCTATAATATGTATTTCCATGGTGACAGTCCTAACTTACATTCTTTCAGTGCTTACAAGCATTTATTGTTTGGTAATCATTATGACTCAATCTAGATGGAATATTAATGTAGTTTTATTTCCGTTCATTCATGTCTAAAGATGTTGAACACACTTTTATGTACTTATTCATCATTTGTTTGTATGTTTTATGGAAGTATCCATAAAGTTCACCTGTCCACTTCCAACTGGGCTTCTGTTATTTTTTTCTTTTTTCTTTTTTTTTTTTTCTGAGATTGGGTCTTGCTCTGCAGTTGAGGCTAAGTTTGAACTCACTAGGCAGTGCACACTAGCCTCAGATTCACAGCAATTGTCTTGCCTCAGCTTTCTGAGTGCTTGGATTACAGGCACACACTACAACACCCAGTTTGTTTCTCTTTTGGTATTAAAATTTTGAATCTATATACATTTGCATATTAAGCCTCTGTTAGAAGAGTAACTTACCAAGATTTTCTCCCAAGTTTTAATGGGTGTTACTCTTCAATCTGTAGATTACTTTTTGTGCAAAGGTTTTTGAAATCAATGCAAACTTCATTGGCAATTGCTGCTATTATTCCCTAAGATATTCAACTCCTGTAACAAAAAGGCTTTTTGATGTTGAAATCACTTGATTAAGCATAACTATTATGAGTTATTGTCACATACACTCAGAAGTAGTGCTGTTTGAGTGATATGTAATCCTAAATAAGGTCATGGAGGTCACAAGACTCTCACAACTGAAGTACATCAGGTTGGAGGTTTGTAGGTTGAAGTTCAGCCTAGTTGGGCTGCCTCCTGTCCCCTCCCACACCTCTGAACCCAAACTCCAGTGGCCACACGTGGGCTATCTCTGACTATGAGCACCTGCATTGCTCTTTCAGTACCACACCCTGCTTTCCGGAGCCAAATATATCATACATGTCATACTGTTTTGCACAACCAAGACAGAATACAGAGACCTTAAAGTTTTTCAAAATAGATTTCTAATGGATTCCCAATGTAAGTCTGTTTGGGTAAATGGACTTGCTTTGGTGGAAAGAGAGAACTTATGGATATTTAGAGGAAATTTCTCATTCCTGAGAGTTTTCCAAAGGTGAGACCAGAGCCTATTATATATTAGATACCAAGAGATAGATCAAAAGAGTGTTTGCTGATAGAGGGATAAGTGATCCTTCTTGTCCAGTTTCCCTGGGCTGACTCACAGGACCAATAATCCATGCCTGCCACCAGGGGGAGAGTGGGCTCCAAGGCCAGGCCAGGCAGAAAGGGCTGAGGCTGCCCTGAATTCACAGGAGTTGATAATTCACAGGAGGTGATGGCCGAATCCTTGGAGAATGCTGGATTGGAACAGGATGCAGCCAGGGCTGCTGAGGGAGAAGTGGAGCATTGCAAGTTTTGTGAAACTGGCTGACAGCGGTGAATCCACACAGAGTTGTGATCTCTTCAGGAAGCTGGAAAGGAATGGAGTTGGTGGCCAGAGACACTCAGGTGGAGCCAGGCATTGTTGTGCAAAGGCCAAAGCAAGAGGGAGGAGGTGGACTGAACTTTGTGTTGGCCCAGGATAGGGACCCAGGAAATGGGACCTGGTAATCCTGAGGGTGATCTCAGCCTCCTAAGCAGCAGACAGCACTGAAAGGGGGAGAAACTTGCAATACTGGGGAGAGAATCACTGAAAGAGGAAAGTGAGTGCTCTGAATCTCCTGAGTCTCTAGGGTTAACACTTTTCACTGCCCTGCTCTATTCCCTGCCAAATCGTTTGGGATATCACAAAGATTCTTGAACTAGAGATGGTAAGACATTCCTGAAGCACAGTGATACATATTTGGAAGGTAAACTGTAAGATTGTGGAACCTTCTGTGTGATGATGCCTCCTAAAGCTGAGTGCGACTCTCCAGTGTGCATTGAGGAATCCACTTTGGAGAACTGAACATTAAACAAAATGGTTGTGAGCAACAAGTGAGGAATTGTATGGGATGAACTTAAGGAATGAGGGAGGGCTGGGGAGAAAAGAGGAAGCCACAGTCAGAATGGCCAGCACAGCTGTTTCACACTCATTAGGGTTCAGGGAATAAATAGGATTTCAGGCACAGTCATTCTTCCGATCCATTTACTGTAACTGTGCAGTGGCCTGGGTTCCTGGGAGTGATTTATTCTGCCTCAGTAAAGATGATGAGGCACAGAGGAAGTCAATCTTGTGCCTGCTGTTAGAAGTGCTCCATTGTCTTCTTTATCCAGGGCAGGAAGTGGGAGAACTTCATGAAGACGCCTGGGGGTTTTCCATCCTTTTCTCCATAGAAGAAAATGCCATGGATCATGTTTTTACACATGAGGGGGACCCCAGAGTCCCCCTGTGGACAGAGAAGGAAAACATGGAAGAGGCCTCTTCCTGTTTGTGCTCTTTGAACATCACCACTGTGGATGACCTCTGTCAGTGGGCTGTGAGCATGAGATCAGGGCAGGGTAAGTCTGGCTGCCTCCTGCAGACCTGAGGCTCTACCCTCACCCCAGCTTTACTTTCCAATATTAACTTACCTGAACCTTTCTGGGCAATCCTAGAGATACTCAAGTGATTACACTGAAATCGGTTTACTGGTATTTCCTGATCCTCTACTCCTATATACCTAGGAAATGGATTAACTACTGCATTGCTGCAGAACACAGGCTTTCAAAGTCTGGACTCAAGGAATGTGATATCGACACCATCATCTTCCCATCAAGTTTCCTTTTCCCTGGGTTCTATCTCTATAGGCAATGGAAAACTCACCTTGAAACCAGTCTTTGTTTTCCTTTGCTTTCCCACACAAATCTCAGTGAGATTGGAGTAGGCATGGATGGAAGATTTGCATTTTTTTGTACTGTCAGCTCCACCTCTTGCAGTGTCCTTGCTAAGGGACCCAAAGGGGTGATTCTCCCCCAGCCTGCCACAAGACATGTGTGTCCTGGATTCACCTGCCTCATGGGCTCATGCAGTCAGGGGCTGCACAGCTTTAGTCTGCTTGGCTTTTCTCTTCAGCTGATGGGGAATAAGCAAAATAGTGGAGATCAGCCTCTGGCATAGACACTAAGTCTTCTGGACCTATACATGGTGATAGCTGTGAGGCAAGAAGGAAAAGAGCAGGGACCCCCTGGGAGCAACAACCCTGTATGAGAAGACAAAGAGCAGCAGGAAGGTTTAACTTACCTACAGCAGCATGACGATACTGGAGAAGGTTTCAGGACTATATTCTGGGTGTGGGATGGCTCTTTTCCCATGGATGTCCTGATAGGTCTTCTTTTGTTTCTGGGTGTTGTGGGCTCCTAGGATGTCACTTGCTGAGCTGTGCAGAGAGGAACATGGAATTTAGATTGTGAAACCACAGAGAAGCTGTGCAGTGCAGGCTGCGCCAGCTTTGCTTGGCAATGTGGTTGCTATGTCTTGTCACCTGTCACTTGTTCTGTACTCTCACAATCTGACACCAAAGCTTAGCTCTTGTATTTCTCAGCATTTCATTTTCCCAGTCTTCTTTATTTTTTTAAGGCAAATGAGGTGGAACGCTTTTTCATGCACTGAACTAAAGCTTTCAGTCCTTTTAAATTTATTTTTATTTTTGAGAAAGGATCTCACTAACAATTTAACTTACCAAAACTTTGTAGAAATATTTTTTGGACTTTTGTCCTAAATGTTTGTAGTATACAATGACTAGCTCCACTGTAAGAGATTATTACAGGACCATAACTCATTCAATTTCTTTCTTTTCTCCCCTTCCTTCATCTCCTTTTTATTTTTCCAGCCTCAGAATCATTTATTTATCTTAGAATGCTTGATACAGTTAATTCTCATAATCCAGATACTGGGCTGAAACTTTTGATTTTCCTCCCTTTCCTAATTTCTGATGAGCTCTTATGGGTTTGTGAACCCCAGTAGCTCCTAAGACTGTGGTCTCTGTGGAAGACAGTGGCCCCTGTTGGATCTTAGCAAATGTGGGCTGGTTGTCCCTCCTCACTTTCCCTTGCAGTGAGCAGCTGTCAGTACAATTTTATTTCACACCACGACACTACCACATCTCTTCTTCCTATCTGCATTCAGAAACTGAACAAAGGCTATATAGAGATGACAGTGGGGCTTGGCCTTATGGCCTCCGATGATTTTATCTGAAAGAAAAACTGCAAATCGGGTGTCTGGGAACAGTGCGGTCGAGAGAGAATACTGGGGAAAGTGAGGGCTGAGTGTGGGATCTGGAGTACTCTGTACTCAGCAGAGGGACTCATCTTAGGTTCTGTAGGGAGGGTGCCTTGGAGCCAGAATGACTTTTTCTGAATGTCAACTACTCTGAGAAAGTCAGGATAGTGCTGGTCTTCTACTTCCTACCATGGACACTTGAATGGAAGAGGAATGAGTAATGGTAAAATTTCACAAGATACTAGGAAGCTGTCTTTATTCCTGTTTTCTCCCTGAGTCTTTCCAGTTTTGAACTTCTGTTAATTTCTGGATTGCTGGCACTTTCTAACAGTCTACCTATGGAGATTATGAACTTGGATTCTTCAAACACCTAATGATCTATACCTAACATATTCTGTGCTCTCAGGAGCACACGCTGATTTAGGCTGTATATGTGATGTGTAATCAATGTTTCATCAGTGCTTGATTGGCCAGTGTAATGTGGTGGATTCAGGGTCATAAAAATTTAGGAGGAGGAGGTGCCCAAGGCAGGGGACACGTGGGAAGCCAGCAAGGCAGAGAAGATCATTAAAGTGAAGTTGCAAAGTCCTAAGTTGGAGCCAGACTAATGGAAAAGTGAATGCAGTAATCATGCAACCTCTGAGTCTAGCTGCACCCTGAGATTCTCTTCAGGGTGCAATAAACAATACCTAAAAGAAAATGAAAATGCAGATACAGCTTACCGGAATTTGTGGGATGTAATGAAAGCCGTCCTCAGAGGAAAATTTATTGCACTGAATTCCCACATCAGGAAAACAGAATGAATACAAATAAATAACTTGATGCTACCCCTCAAACCGCTAGAAAAAGCAGAGCAAGTCAAGTCCAAAGCCAAAAGAAGGGAGGAAATTATAAAAATCAGAGCAGAAATCAATACAATAGAGACTAAGAAAACAATCCAAAGAATCAACAAATCAAAGAATTGGTTCTTTGAAAGAATAAATAAAATTGATAAGCCCCTAGCCAACCTTATTTAAAAAAGGGAAGAAAAAGCTCAAATTTATGCAGTAAGAAATGAAAACGGTGAAATCACTACAGACCCAATAGAAATACAGAAGATCATCAACACCTATTTTGAAAACCTCTACTCTCAAAAGTTTTTTAACACAGAAGAAATAGACAGATTCTTAGAAACATATGAAGTACCAAAGTTAGATCAAGAGGATGTAAAACTATTGAATGACCCAATCTCTGTTAATGAAATTGAAAATGTAATTAAGTCCTTACCTACAAAGAAGAGCCCAGGCCCAGATGGATTCACTGCAGAATTCTATAAGAAATACAAAGAAGACCTAATGCCAACACTCCTCAAATTATTCAATGAAATTGAAAGGGAAGCAATCCTTCCAAAGTCATTCCTGGAAGCAAATATTACTCTAGTACCAAAATCTGAGAAAGACCCAACTAAAAAAGAGAACTATAGACTGATCTCCCTAATGAACACAGATGCAAAAATCCTCAATAAAATATTGGCAAATAGGATGGAGCAAATCATCAACAAGATTATACACCATGACCAAGTGGGATTTATTCCAGGAATGCAAGTATGGTTCAACGTACGTAAATCAATAAATGTAATCCACCATATCAATAAAGCCAAAAATAAGAATCACATGATCATTTCTATAGATGCAGAAAAAGCCCTCAATAAGGTCCAACATTCTTTTGGGTTAAAAGTATTTCTGACTTGTGCTATTATAAAACATTTTAAACAGAAGGAGTCAAAATTTACTGAGTGTGAGATGATTGTAGCAATGGTTCATGGTGCACAGCTATCCCAAAACATGATGCTGTGCAACTTAAGTAAATTTGATTTTGTCAATTATATTCAATCAAGTGAATTAAAATTGATATATCTTCCCAAGGAATTAAACTGATAGTCCTCATGGAAGGACTGTACATGTCCTTCACAATACTATTTTCTTAAAAATCAGGATTTTCTTTTAGTTTTCCACCTATTCTGGTATTCTGTCGTACGTCTATTTTCATTTTCCTTTTAATTTTTGCAATGTATTACACATAACCTGTGTTTATATTTTGCTTTTATCTCCAATCTGATTATCTTGTGCTTTTACTGATTTATGAATTATTCTGAATTTTGTTTTATTTAGATATTTAAATGATTATTTTTACATGCACTCTTACGTTACTTATATCAACTGATCTATCAATCTTGACTGGCTTTTTTTTTCCTTTGGGCTTATGTTTGTTTTAAGGAACCTTTTTAATATTACAGCAAACTCTTCAATTTTTAAACAGCAATTTAGGTTTATAGAAAACTGGAGAGATAAATACAGAGATTTCCCCCAAATCCCTGATCCCACACATGTGCAATCTCCCTCATTACCAACATTTTCCCCTGGTGCAACATTTGTGACAACTGACAATAATACAGTACAGTAATTGTACTATTGGGAGAACATCCTGCAAACAGAAATGAAAGTGTGGGCACAGGAGCACACACACACACAACACCACACACAGCATACACTCAACTCTCAGCATAAAGATTCTAGTTTTCATACTCCTTAAAATTATCAGAAATTAGAAAGATTTTGCATAATAACATATTAGGAAGATGTAGCCATGATGTATAAACATAATATAGTATTATAAATGCGAGGCAGGATTTTTACGAGCCCTAGGGAAAATGATGCTAAAAACACTAAACATTTATTTGCATCCCTCCCTCTCCCAAAAGAAAATCACTAATTATAAAGAAAATAATTTAACTTCATAGGCTGACAATGATTTATCAAAAAACCAAGTACTTTAAATAGCCTGCATGTGAATAAACATCTATCCAACCTTATCAGATAGCACTGAGAAATACATATGATAAGTGCAAAATGAAAGGACACAATAAGCTAGCAAACCTATTTCACTTGCATATCCTCAGAAGACTGAGACAAATATATAAATGATATTCCTGAGAGCATTGTATGTACTGGGGGGAAAGTGAGTAACCTGCCAGGAGGCAAAAGTGAAATCACTGAAGTAAATATGTTCAAAAGCTACCTGTAAGGGACAAAAGGAAAGCAGTCACCTGAAATGATGATAGAAGTTACTACAACATGATAGCCGTTTATGATTAAGCAAAAATACGACTTAAAAACTCTTGTGTGAAACAGGACCTCCTTTATATTTTTCTGTCTCCTCTGCAATGAGGATAAATAAAAGCCCAGGCAGGGTGCACATGATTTCACCTGGTTATTACAGCCAGGAATGCTGGAGAGCTAGGAAGCTGACACACTGCTTATTACCCTCATGCCCAACTGTCTCTTAAGTCCATGGTCTTTCCTAACCCAGTATGAAAATTTGGACCATTTACACCACGTGTATTCAAACATTTGTTTACTTTTTGGTCTACAGTATGTAAAGAGAAATGGTCATGGATTACATTTTAAATCTATAAAATATCTAATGTATATGAATATCATAACAGTTATATTTTTCTTTTCACTGTTTTAAGGGGGAAAATGCAAACATAAAATTAATGGCATCTTTGGCCTGATTTGTTGAAACTAATTCATCCATAACTGGTTCAATGAAAGTGGTTACAATTTTTAGTGAGTTTTCAAGATGCTTCTCAGAAAATTTTGACATAGTTTTATGCTTTCTGTTCTTCATCCTTGTAAACAGCAGTTCATGATGCACTGTGTGCGGTGAGCACGGAGGGTAGAGTTAACACTGCTCTGTGCCCACACATACAGAGTTCCACTGTCACACAGTCTGTGCAAGAGCACTGTACAGTCAAATCATAAAAAATAGTGCTGAAAATCACAGAAAATTGCTAAAAGTGTGATCGTGTGGGGCTGATTTTTGGAGACATTTATAGCTTTCAGGCAATGGGTTGAACACACCTGCTTTAAAAAATCTCTCAGCCTAGCACTTCTCCTTCAAATGACCTTGACCTGACCCAGTGTCTCTATTCATTTCCTCACACAGTACTCCCTGAGCATGTCTTTGCCTAGTGGGACTTTTCAGTGGACTAACAGGGACTTTTAATCAGGTACGTCTTCTTCTTTTCTCTTAACTTGTCTGAGAGTGATTCTAAGAGGTCAGTATTTGCTGGTCCCAGGACAGTTGTAGAGAAAAATCAGGCAAGATCTCTCCCGAGATCTCTCAGTTCCATTTCATGGCTATGCAAACAAAACTCATACCTGGTCCAACAACCCTCATGAGCTCAGGATGCACTGAGAAAGGAATTAATTCAATAGCTTCAGCCCTGCTTCACCAATCCCAACATAGCCTCTGCTTCAAGACCTAGGTGCCTCCTCAGGTTGTAGCTACCTTTAGAATAGCTACAAGATTTTTCTTCAGAAGTACAAAAACACCCATTTGTTATTCATCAGCAAAAGATATAAAGCAGGTGCCAGGTGCTAGAGGTACTAAAATTAGCATGGTGGGAGACCTCCAAACCTTCACCAAATTCAGCCATATGACATTGTATCAATGCCTTGTCTCTTCACTCAGGTAAAATAGGTTAGTCTGAATCTGTCTGAGAAATCCACATAAATGAAAATTTTTTAGGATATTTCCATTAATGTTTCTTACACTAAAAATACTCATGAGCATTGTCACATTTTAAGTTAGTACAGCAAATAGGGAATTAGAAAGACTTTTTAGATCTTCTGGTCTGAAAGTTTCCAAATGTGTACTCACTGTAAGATGCAGGCATACAGAGAGGAAAAACAAAAAACGAGCAGTCACATTTGATGGTTTACCTCAAAGTGTAGTGCAAGCTCAGACATGGAAGACATACCACATACTATTACATTTTTTAAAGAACATTAGATTCAAAGAAGTTCACGTTGCTCCAGAAAATTGAATAACAGCCCGCACCCACAAACCATAATGGTTAATGCTACATGTTTCCTTTCCAAGCCCACAGTGACCCCTCAAAGTCAGGCAGCGCTTAACATACAGACCACGCTTGTGCTATGAGACAAACTGTTGACACTGTGTCCATGTATTTAGGCTGTTCTTGGCTCATGCATAGGGAACAATCATTTCCCGACATCCTGATGCCAACTAGAGTGTTGTCAAGTTACCATTGGGCACAAGTACCCCTCATCAAAATACTCACACGTAGCCAATATAAAATTCATTTTCACATTGGGATAATATCATATTCTAGGTACCTGCCACCTGCCTTCTTTTTGTTTACGGAGAATGTGGTAGCAGAATACCTTAATGTCGCAGGTCATCTTCATAATAAGATTGAAGCAGATGACTCCAATAATTCAGAGTGAATTAATGTCTCCTGAGACACAGGTCTTCCAGGCTGTTTGAAAATGTAAATTGAAGACATACAAAGTAACAAAATCATATAGTATGATGTACATGAACACACACAAATATAAATCTACATGTATGTTCTGCATATAATCATACACAAAACCACATAATTAATATGCATAAAGGTGTGGCAATGTATATGAAAATGTACAAAAACACAAGGAGAATTATTGCATATAGAAAGCTAGAGATACAGATTCAAAAAGCCGTGTTGATACGCACACTGCACTTTCTAACTGACATTATAGTTAATAACATTTTAAAGGCCTTTTATATAGCTAATAGTGTCTCTGTCAAATGAGAACATGAAATACAGAAATAGGAAACTGAGCCATGTAACTGAAACAAAGGCCAGAATTCTAAACCTCAGACTCTTCCAACTGATAAACTCCAAACTGCACTGAAATCTGTCTAGTGATCTTTCCCCCAAAACCCACTGTAACCTGCTAGCATACTAAGATATACTCCTGCTTCTATTTCAAGAACTGCCCAAAAAGAAAATACCTAGACTTACTAGAATGACCATTCAAAAAACATCTCTAATTAGGAGATCACTTCCTTTTGCGCTCCGGAAATTGGTCCAGTGTTGTTTTGACGACTTGTAAGAGTGATAAACAGTTTTCAGTATAGTAAGCATGCATCTTCCGTGTGTGTTTTGTGTGTGTGTTTGGATTTTTTTTTGTGTGTGTGTGTACCAAATTTTCAGAAACCATGTAACTATTGGTACATTACTTAATATCTCTGACTGTTTCATCTTAGAATGTGTAAATGTAAGTCCAGTACAGGATATTGAAACTACAGTGTAATAAGCTAAATAAATCTTTCTTAAAACATGGTGTCATGGTTTATGTCTGTGTCCCCCCAGCCCTCATGAGTTTGAATTGTGCATGTGTTATTCATTTATTGTCTAGTGCTTGGGTTGATTATGTCAGTGCTCCACCCACATGGGGGTGGAGCCAGGATGTGATGTAATGGCAGGAAGAAGGTGTGTCTTCTTTCTTTGCTGGTTTGAGCTTGCTGTTGGCGGCTGCCATGAACTGCAGCTCAGTCATGTCTGCCTGTCTTGGAGCCAACTGAGTGTGGACTTGAAACCTCCAAAAACTGTAAGAAATAAACCTATCCTTTCCAACTTTGGGCTTCAGGTATTTTGTCTCAGCGATGAGTAAAAAGTAACTAAGTCAGAAATTTGGTACTGAGGAGTGGAGTCCTTTGCTGTGACTATATCTGAACTTGTTTTTCGAGAGGCTTTGGAAATGGCTTGTGGGCGGAGTTTGGAAAGGTTTGGACATGTCGCCTGGATGCATAGAGCTGGAGCAGCTTAGGCTGTTCTGTAGAGGAGATTCTGGTCAGAGCTCACGAGACCAGAAGGCTGATGATAGAAAGCCTCATGGTAAAGACCAGGCTTGGGAGGTTTCTGCTGGAAAGGACTGCATTGGTTGTTCGACTCCACATGATGTGTGTTATGGCTTGGCAGAAAGTTTGTCTGTATTTTGCTTCTGCCCAGAGACTTTGCCTGAGACTGAGACAAAGGACAATGGACTGATTAATTTTGAAAAAGAAATTAAAAAGCAATCGAATATTGAAGCTGTGCCATGGCTATTGTTGGGGGCTTTTAGCCAGCTTTATGTTTCAAATCAGGAGCAAAGAGCAAAGCAGGATAATTTCCAATACTGTGAGTTTGGCCTGAAGGAAGATTCCAGGAATGGTGTGGATTGTAAAGACAGAGTTGAGATTTTGTTTCCTGAGGAGAAACAGAGAGATAAGAAAGATGGCCCTGGGGCATCCCAGGAAGCAGGTCCCCACTCTGTGCAGCCTCACAGCAAAGATGAAAAATTTTGCTCAGAGGAAAAAGCTATGGAGTGCCAAGCTCCAGAATGGTGACAGAGGCCAAGTGAGGTTCCAGAGTGGTGGCAAAACAGAAGCTTTTCATCACAATCAGGTAAACAGAGCCCTGCGATCCAGGCAGCTGACCCCTACAGCCAAGAGAGAGAGAAAGCCTGGCCACTGCTTCAGCTAGCAGCAAACCTTGGCGGCATCCACAAGGTGCTGAGTTTAGGTGCAAGGAAAATGCACAAATTCTGAGGGTAAGATGGCTTCAACCTTGATTGCAAAGGGCCTGGTAGGCCAAGCAGTGTGCCCCTGAGAGGGCAGTTTGTGAAGATGTAAAGGTGAAGCCGAAGGTGCAGTGGAGACCCCAGAAGTTTGGAAAAGCCAGGAATGTGGATGATCCAAGGAAAGCTGCAAAAAGCAAGCAGAGAGGATTTAAGAGAAAAGCTGTGGGAATTGAAATCCCTGGAAGTGCCCTGGGGGTGGGATCACCCAAGGCTTTTGGAACTTGCAACCAGATTGCTTCAGATGCTGAGCATGGAACTCTAGGACTTAATGTTTGCCCTGCTGGATGTTGGAATTGCTTTGTTTTGAATGTTTTCTATTCTCCTGTTTGTAACTTTTGGAATGGTAATGTTTATCTTGTGCCTTTGCATTTCAGAAATGTTTAACCTTGTTTCATTTGTACAGGGTCTTACAGTTAAGAGTTTGCCATAGAACTTGGAGGAGACTTTGGACTTGGACTCTTCAGCAATGCTGAAGCTGTTAGGACATTGGCAACTCTTGGAGGTGGACTAAATGTCTTTTGTATAAAGGATGTACATGAGTCCTGGGGACCAGGGGTGGAATGTCATGGTTTATGTCTGTGTCCCCCAGCCCTCATGAGTTTGAATTGTGCATGTGTTATTCATTCATTGTCTAGTGCTTGGGTTGATTGTGTCAGTGCTCCACCCACATGGGGGTGGAGCCAGGATGTGACGTAATGTCAGGAAGAAGGTGTGTCTTCTTTCTTTGCTGGTTTGAGCTTGCTGTTGGTGGCTGCCATGAACTGCAGCCCAGCCATGCCTGCCTGGCTTGGAGCCAACTGAGTGTGGACTGAAACCTCCAAAAACTGTAAGAAATAAACCTTTCCTTTCCCAACTTTGGGCTTCAGGTATTTTGTCTCAGCAATGAGTAAAAAGTAACTAAGACACATGGTAGGTATGGATTAATAATGATGCCCTTTATCTTCCCTTTTATTGTGTTTGTTTCATACATTCTGCTACTAAGTAATAGTCACAAATTATTTCAGTATAGCTATGATGGGCCTTTACTTACTTCTTCAGATTTTTATGACTGAGCTACCAGTTCACTGCACCATAAAGATCCTTCCTTCAGAAACATTTCACAGCACCCAGGCTGAAAACTCTCACAACTAACTAATTCCTCTTCTTTTAACCCATTATAAAATATAGGGAAAAATAAAACCCTGGCCTTACTGATTCTGTGACGACTGGAGCAACAGTGAGATTTCTGGAGAGAAAGAACTTAACCCAATGATGTGAACTGATAACAGCCCCACTAATTCCAGTTCCCATTATGTCCTCAGGGGTTCTTAAGAACCACTTACGATCTGTGCATAATTAGTTAAGAACCCATACCTGAAATTTCAGAATCTTAGTGTATAAGGCCAAAGGGATCCGGAGAACAGACACCTTGGAGCCTCAAGGAGAGAGCCAAAGCTTTGGAAAATTTACTGTAGTCCAGAAAGACATGTGAGTGTGCCAGGCTGCAACATAAGTCTCATCTGGGAAGTTTTGGCAAATGATTCAACATACAGAATTAATGACAATAAGGTAGCAATTAGTTGCTCAGTAAGTCACCCTAGCACTGTGCCACCAACACAGCTCTCAGGACTACTTTTCTTTCACTAATAAGAAAAAATGCCCAACAAAAAAACTGCAAAGGGAAACAGGTTTCTTTAACTCACAACTTGCACTGGTTTCAGTCGAAAACTGACCAATTTCCAGACAAGGTGGCATGGCAGAGAGGCACTGCAGAGGGAAAACTGTTCATGGTAGTGAGCAAACAACAAACCCGAACAAGGGACAACCATGGCACATCCTATCCCTTGTATTTTATCCAGGTTACACAGAATAGGGATCACTCACACCCTTAATCCCAAAGCCCTTCATCTTAGCATTGTACCATGAATCAATATCAGTGTCACACATTCTAGATCCAGCCTCCTCTGAAAAAGCCACATTTAAGACTGCATGACACTTTGGGGCAATATTTAGACACATACAATGACAGCAATGTTCTCAGTTTTCTGCAATACCTAATTTCAAACAGAGCACACTTTGAAGGACAGCCTGGAATGGTCTAGGCTGCTTGCTCTTTTTACATAAATGCATTAGGTTGTTCTTGAGTTTTCAGTTGGGCACTGAAGCCCAATAGAAGAGGGGTTTCTATTCCTGGTCTGTCACACCAATGTAAGATAATGGAAAATATACCACATTAATTAGCAAGCAGAAGTTAGAGATACAAAGGTTTATTTAACATCAATTTTACAATCATACACTTGATGTTTCGGTAAATGATTCAGTACATCTCTTATGGACCACAAAATATACATCTGCCCCATCCTCCATAGATGTGGTAAGAATGTTCACAGCATGAGACCCTGAGAAAAATGAGAAGAAAAAGAACCCATCCCTCTAGAAACATAAAGTATAACCTTTGGTCCCTGTGTAAACAAAATGCTATGGAAAGGAAAATAAAATTTACAGCGTGAGGAAACTTTCACATTTACAATACACCCAATGAGTAGATTTGAGAAAAGAATTACAGAGAATAAAAAAGGAGTAACAAAGTATCGCACACTAACAAAAAAATGAAAATTATGTAAAACATTTTTGAACATGTTAGGCATTGGATAGACTAACAAACGTTTAAAGTCCGCCCAATTTAAAAGGCTGAAAACACTGAAGTGAACTGACAAATAATTAAACCAGACACGATGTACAAAAAAGTAAAGAATACTCATGGAAACAAAAATTTTATTTCTGGAGCTTAAAAGCATGATAGTTGAAATGAAAAGTTCACTAAGAAAGTCCAACTACAGATCTGAACAAAGAGAAGAAAAGAACTAATGAAATTTTCATAAAAATGAAAAAACTCAGTCTGAAAAATGAAAGAAATAAAGAAATATGAACAAAGCCTCACATTCAATATCATATATATAATGTATATATATATATATGTTATGATATATATATCTGATATATATATATATCAGAGAGAATGGAATTTCAAGATACTGAAGAAAACAAGATAGATACTGAAGAAACAAAGATAATTTCAAAATCAAAAATATTTCCAATAAACAATGGCCACAAACTACCCAATTATGATGAAGTATAAGAATGCACAAACCCAATAAGCTCAAAATTTCTAAGCAGATTAAACTCAAAACTCAAAACGGCACTTGGTACAAGGAAATGGTTACATCACAAAGAGAAAACCTTCCAAACAGCAAAACAAAAGTGATTCATTCCAGAAAATGATTCTCAGTGATATTAACAGTAGATCTCACATCAGAAACCTTAAGGGCCAAAGGCACTGAGACCATTTCCTTACAGTGCAGAAAGAAAGTTCTGTTGGGTAGGATATATAGTTTAGTGGCACAGTGCCTGCCTGGCAAGTGCAGGGTGTAAATTCAACCCTCGGGACCAAGAAAAAAGAAAAAGAAAGCCGTCAACCAAGGATTCTACATCTAGAAAATCTGTCCTTCATCACTCGGCATTAAGTGAGGGGTGGTGGTAGATGACTGCCATCCCAAGACTCTGGAAGGCTGCTGCAGGAGAAACCTAAGATCTAGCCAAAGCAATTTAATGAAATCTTGTCTCACAGTAAAAACTAAAGAGAAACGTAGGATGTAGCTCATTCCAAAGACCCTGGGTTCAACCTCTAGTACCACCAGAAACAAACAAACCAAAAAAAGAATATATTCCAATTTTTAAAAAATGTGCCAGCTCATAATAAATGCCAAGGCAGTATGGAGAGAACTGATTAGTGAAAAACACATGACATAAAAAACAAGTAGCACAATGCCAGAAATAAGCCCTTCATTATAATAATTATTTAAAACGTAAATAGTATAAACTTGCCAAAGATTTAAAGGATGACTTCAGAAACATAATCCAACCATGCACTATTCAAAATAGACAAGTGCATAGAGAAAAAAGATTAGCAGTGCAGTGAGGAGGACGATGAGAAAAAGCTGAATTGGGAGCAATCATTTAATAATTATACATCATTCTGAGGTGCTAGAAATATTTTGAAACTCCAAATGCACACTTTGAATGCCATAAATTCTACTGAATTGCATGCTTGAAAATAGTTACATATGTAATGTGTTAACTTTCCCTCAGTTTTAAAAATGAGTCTTAAATGTGTTTAGCATCATCCCTTGTTAAATTTCACAATGCAAAATTTACATGAAAAATATATTAGATCATACTTCAAAACATTAAAGCTAAGTATGGATGAGTGAAGAAAATCAGGTAATTTTAGTTTTTTATGCCACTGAGCAAAAAATCTGGCAGAGTTTAATTATTTACACTTTGTTTATGTTGCTTTTTTAAATTTACAACTTTAGAAATTTGTTGCATATTAAATTTTTAAATAAAACTATGAAACAATTATTAAGGTAATACTGAGTAATTGGATATTTTAAATGTGGTTAAAAGGTTTAAATTGTAAGATTAATTAAGACTGAGTACAATAGGAAGTAAATTGTAGTGTATATATAGCATTGCCCAGAGTTAATATCCTCACCGCATAAGTTTAATTGGTTTTATATAAGACTATGGAAATCAGTACAGTGATTGCTCAGAAAACTAAAAGTCAACTATTCAGCCCAGTCATCTCCCTTCTAAACACAGTAGTTTCCCTATCTTCCTAAACCAGTGAGAAATGTTATTACAGTAATATACTCATGTCCATGTTCATAGTAGCACAATTCGTAGCAGCTATAACTTAGAAGCTCACTGTTTGTCTATCCAACAATACATGCATTTTTAAAAATGTGGCATTGTACACAATGGAGTACTACTCTTCTATAAGCAGGAAAAACATGAGTCATTTGTAGAAAATGGTTGTACTTAGGACCACGATGTTAAGTAAAATAAACAAACAAAACAACATTAAATATCACATGATACCTTTTTTTATAAGAAACCTAAGTATAAATAAATTAAAGAGCCACTTAAAAGATACATAACAAGAAACAGTGACAGAATTTTTTCAGAGAAGAAGAGGACTAAAATTTGTAAGGGGGGAAAGAGAAGAGGCAAGAAGAGGACAAGAAGAAATAAGATGCATTACATACAAAATTCCCACAATAAATATAATCATTATGTAACAAAAATCTGTATAATAAAATTTTCAATTGTCTGAGGGAGATAGACAAATGCATGCTATTTTTTCCTTCCTGCTCTGTGAATTTTCTTTTTTCTTTTTTTAATTTAACGAGAAAAACAATACTAAACGAGGCAAGACAGTACAAGGCTAGAAGCCACACAGAATTTCAAGAGAAAAAAATACAGTAAGAGTTCACCAGTTAATAGATCACACATTGTCAACTTATAAACAGCTGTCCAGATTACAAAATTAAAGCATACAAAGTGGAGATTAATACGGTGAGATTGCAGTCAGTTCTGTTCAATGATTCAAGAAATACTCAGCAATATGGTTCTCTTTCCTACATATTTAAATAAACTTGCAGTTATATCCTTGAGATCACTTTCCTTCCTCTCTTTTTTACACTAACAATCGTGTATTTTAGTTTCTATTACTTTCACAGCTTTTTTAACTTTTTCTTTGAAGAGGAAAAGAAAAAAGATTGAAAAAAAAGGCCAAAAAACAAAAAACAAAACAAGACGGACCAAAGAAAAACCTAATGTGACAAAGCAAAACAGAGTCATTTAGATCAGGAGGATGGACATAGTATAAAATGAAAAAAAATAGGGGTGGATTTTTAGGTTATCAACAATGGTTACCATTATCCCTCTTGTTATCCTAAAAAGAGTAGCCTTTATCAGGTGGTATAAAAGAATTGAACAAAACTGTACATAAGACCAATAAAACCACATCGGAGAGCTTATGGGATTCCAAAGAAGATAATAGTCAAATAATAATGCGCATCATAGAATATCTGGTTGCCTTCCAAATGGTTGCCTATACGCTCAAACTTGATACTATTAAGTGAAACAGAATATAATAAAATCAGTCAGAACAAGACATGGAGATCACTACAGGGGTTCAAATCAGTTTAATAGGGAAACAAAAAAATTACTATAATCTATCACACTAGTTTTAATTTAGTTTTCCATTAGTTAAAAGATAATATGAAATAAATTAATTTTTACAAAAAAAGGAAAGAAAAAGGGGGGGGAGACTGAGATTAAAAAAAAAGAACGTATCAATATAACAACACTGGTCAGAATTGAAAAATTTAACCATCATTGTGTTTCACCCGCAGATAGCTTGACATTAATCGTAGTTACCATAGTGACTCTTTCCTTGAAATGTTTGAGTCTAACTTTGTATACTATAGCATCAAATTTATCAAGACAGTGTGAGACCGATCAATATAATGAAATTATTGCAGGGTATTTAGAACCAGCTAGCAGAAACCAAACATCAATTTCCATATCATCTCTTTGTCTATAAAGAACTTGCTTATACTATCACATACATTAAGATACAATAAGGTACCACATGTTAGAACCAATGGAAACAAATGAAAAAAAACTTGATGGTTCTTCAAAACAAGATGATATTAAATCAGCGCTAGCTATTACACTCTTATTCTCTTCAAAATAGTTATTTGTAGTATCACAGACAATAAAATAAAACCACCCAAATTAAAACCATTCCAAGTAATGAGTGAAAACATTATATGGCTTCAAACCAGTGTGACTGGGAATCATGATTACCACGTACTTTCATGTATTCTTATCATTTCTTACACTAGGGAAACTATTCGGTAATTATACAGGTGAGTTTGATTTATTTCACTTATATGTATGGTCTTGAGCTGCGTCCATTTTTTTAAATAAATATCTCAATGTGATCATTATTTATAGCTGAGTAGTACTCCATTGTATAAAAATACCACAATTTTTTTTATCCATTCCTCAGTTGATGGACAATTAGGTTGTTTCCAAGATCTGGCTATTACAAACTGTGCTGCTATAAACATGGGTGCAATATATTACTGTGGTATGATGCTTTCAGTTCTTCTGGGAATATGCCTAGGAGTGGAATAGCTGGGTCAAATTGTGCTTCCAGTCCCAGCTTTCTGAGAAATCTCCAGACTGACCTTCACAATGGTTGTGCCAGTCTACACTCCCACCAACAGTGCAGGAGAGTTCCTTTTTCCCCACAGCCTCTCCAGCATTTCTTATTGGTGGTTTTCTTGATCTTGGCCATTCTTTCAGGAGTGAGATGAAATCTCAGTGTGGTTTTAATTTGCATTTCTCTAATGACTTCTGATGCTTAACAGTTTTTCATATAATTGTTTGCTATTTGTATTTCTTCATCTGAAAATTGTTTATTCATCTCCAATGCCCATTTTTAGATGGGGTCTTTGAATTTTTGGGGTCTGATTTTTTTTTAATTCTTTGTATGTTTTAGACAGAAGTCCTTTGTCTGAGGGACAGTTCACTAGAATTTTTTCTCAGTTTTGGGTTTTCTTTTCACTATGTTAGAGATTTCATTCAATGTGCAGAAACTTTTTAATAAGATGTGATCCCAGTTATTGACTCTGGGAAGTATTTCCCGTGCAGCTTGAGTCTTGTTCATGAATTCTCTACCTACCCCTATGTCTTCAAGGTTTTTACCCAATTTGTCTTCTGATAGATTTAGTGTTTCTGTTTTAATATTTAGCTCTTTGATCCATTTAGATTTTATTTTAGTATATGGTGACAGGCATGGGTCTAGTTTTAGTTTTTAGCATATGGAGAGCCAATCTTTCCAACACCATTTATTAAAGAGACTGTCATTCTTCCAGTGAACCTGTTTGGCCCCTTTATCAAAGATGAAGTGGTTAAGTGTGTTTGTAGTTGTGGTTGTATCTTCTAATCTATTCCATTGGTCTTTGGCTCTGTTTTGATTCCATTACCACTACAGTTGCTTTGTAGTATAACTTCAAGTCAGGGATTGTGATGCCTCCTGCCTTGCCTTTGCTGCTTAGAACTGTCCTTGCTATTGTAGGTCTCTTCTCAATACAGATGAATTTTAGGAGTGATTTCTCGAGATCTATGAGGTATGTTGATGGCATTTTTATCGGGATTGCATTGAATCTTATCACAGTTTTGGGAGAATGGCCATTTTCACAATATTTATTCTTCCTATCCATGAGCAAGGGATGTCTTTCTATTTCCTGAGATCATCTTCAATTTCATTTTTCAATGTATTATAATTTTCCCTGTATATGTCTTTCACTTCTTTTGTGAGAGTAATTCCTAAATATTTCATTTTCTTGGTTGCTAGCGTGAAGGGTGTGGTTTCTCTTATTTCTCTCTCTGTGATTTTGTTGTTAGTATATAAGAATGCTATTGATTTTTGAGTATTGATTTTGTATCCAGCCACATTGCTGAATTTATTTATTATATCTAGGAGTCTTTCAATGGAGTTTTGGGGGTCTTCTATGTAGAGTATCATATCATCTGCAAATAGTGATAATTTAACTTCTTTTCCTATCTTTATGCCTTTTATTTTTCTTTCATGTCTAATTACTGTGGCTAGTATTTCCTATATTAAATAGGAGCAGTGACTGGGGACATCCTTATCTTGTGCCTGATTTTAAAGTAAAGGCCTTCAATTTTTGGCCATTTAGTATGATACTGGCTGTTGGTTTGTCATAGATGGCCTTTATTATGTTGAGGTAAAGACCATCTATTCCAATTTTCTGTAAGGTTCTTATCATAAATGAATGTTGTACCTTATCAAAAGCTTTTTCTGCATCTATAGAAATGATCATGTGATTCTTACTTTTGACTCCATTGATATGGTGGATTACATTTATTGATTTACATATATTGAACCATCTCTGCATACCTGGAATGAATCCCATTTGGTCATGGTGTATAATCTTCTTGATGACTTGCTGCATCCTATTTGCCAATATTTTATTGAGGATTTTTGCATCTGTGTTCATTAGTGAGATTGGTCTCTAGTTCTCTTTTTCAGTTGGGCCTTTCTCAGGTTTTGGTAGTAGAGTAATATTTGCTTCCAGGAATGACTTAGGAAGGATTGTTTCCTTTACAATTTCATTGAAGAGTTTGAGGAGTGTCAGCATTAGGTCCTCTTTGTATTTCTTGTAGAATTCTGCAGTGAATCCATCTGGGCCTGGGCTCTTCTTTGTAGGTAATGACTTAATTACATTTTTGATTTCATGAATAAAAATTGGGTTATTCAGCAGTTTTACTTCTTCTTGACCTAGCTTTGGTACTTCATATGCTTCTAGAAATCTGTCTATTTTTTCTGTGTTATCTAACCTTTGAGAGTAGTGGTTTTTGATACAGGTGTTGATGATCTTCTGTATTTCGATTGGGTCTGTGGTGATTACACCTTTTTCGTTCCTTATTGCATGAATTTGAGCTTTTTCTTCCATTTTTTAATAAGGTTGGCTAGGGGCTTATCAATTTTATTTAGTCTTTCAAAGAACCAACTCTTTGATTCATTGATTCTTTGTATTGTTTTCTTAGTCTCTATTGTGTTGATTTCTGCTGTGATTTTTATAATTTCCTCCCTTCTTTTGGCTTTGGACTTGACTTGTGCTTCTTTTTCTAGCTGTTTGAGGTGTAGCATCAAGTTATTTATTTGTATTTGTTCTGTTTTCCTGATGTGGGAAATCAGTGCAATAAATTTCCCTCTGAGGATAGCTTTCATTGCATCCCACAGATTCTGCGAAGTTGTATTTGTGTTTTCATTTGTTTGCAGGTATTGTTTAACTTCCTCTTTAAATTCCTCTGTGACCCACTGATTAGTCAAGGGTGTGTTATTCAGTTTCCATGTGTTTATGGGATTTTTGCAGTATCTTTTATCATTAATTACTAATTTCATAGCGCTATGATCTGATAACATGCAGGGGATGATTTCAACTCTTTTGCATATCTTTAAATGTGTTTTATGAGTTAATATATGGTCTATTTTAGAGAATGACCCATATACTGCTGAGAAAAATGTGTATTCTGTTGTTGTTGGGCGGAATACTCTGTATATGTCTATCAATTCCATTTGTTCACAGGTGTGATTCAATTCTTTTATCTCTTTGCTGATTTTCTGTCCTGTTGATCTGTCTATTGGTGTCAATGGTGTGTTAAAATCTCCTGTTATAATTGTATTACTGCTAATTTGGTTTTTCATTTCTGATATTACTTGTTTTATATAACTGGGTGCTTTGGAATTTGGTGCATATATATTTAAGATAGTTATCTCTTCCTCTTGAAGTTTTCCCATAACCAGTATGTAGTGACCTACTTTGTCTCTTCTGATCATTATTGGTTTGACGTTCACATTGTCTGCAAACAGAATAGCTACCCCCGCTTTTTTGGGGGGTTCCTGTTGCATGAAGTATTGTTTTCCATCCTTTGACTTTCGGTCTGTGAGTATCCTTTTGGGTTAGATGGGTTTCTTGTAGACAATGTATTGTTGGATTTTGTTTCTTGATCCATTCTGCAAGTCTATTTCTTTTAATTAGTTCATTGAGACCATTTATGTTAATGGTTATAAGTGTTATATATTGGTATATTAGTGACATGTTATATTTCTGCTGTTGCATCTTTTTTTTTCTGTTCTGTTTAAGTGTCAGCTTTGTTAAGTGTTCTTTTCTTAGGTGTATCTAGACTGTCTTTCAGTATTCTTTGCAGGATTGGCTTGGTGATCATGAATTTCTTCAGCTGTTCTTTGTCGTGGAAGTATCTTATTTCTCCATCAATTTTGAAGGACAGTTTTGCAGGGTACATTAGTTTAGGTTGGAAATCATTTTCCTTTAGGGTCTGAAATACTTCACTCCATGCTCTTCTTGCCTTTATTGTTTGTGCTGAGAAGTCTGCTGTGATTCTGATAGGTTTTCCTTTATAGGTGATCAGTCTTTTCTCTCTGACAGCTTTTAACATTATATTCTTTTGTTTGATTTCTGGAATGGTGATTACTATATGGCTGGGTGTAGTTTTATTTTGGTTATGGCTATTTGGAGTCCTATATGCCTCATTGATCCTGATATCAGTTTCCAATTTCATGTTTGAGAAGTTTTCAGCAATTACTTCTCTAAATATCCTCTTGACATCCTTTGTATTGTCTCCTTATTTTTCATTTATCCCTATCACCTTATGTTGTTTTTATTTGCATCATCTTGCAGGTGTTGTATAGTTATTTCTTGATTTCTTGTTATTTTTGAAAGATCTTTCCTTTCCTGTTCACTGGCTGCAGTCTTGTCTTTGAGTCCGAAATTCTATCTTCACATTCATTCAGGCGGTTTTTACAACTTTCAATGTTGCTTTTGATTTCCTGTACATCTCTTTGCATCTGTTTTATATATTCTGTTTGTTTCTTATATTTTTCATCCAGAAATTCTATCCTTTTGTTTAGTTCCTCCAATTTTTTAGCTGTGTCTTCTTTAGATATGTTCAGCATCTCCTTCATTTCTTTTATTATTTCTTCTTTTATTTGATATATTACTTCTAGTTTGAATTCCTTCAAAGCTTTCCGGAGCTGCTTCTTTATTTCTGTTACTATTGTTTCATGTACTTCAGGTAAGTGGCATGTATTTTCTTCTATGTACATGGCTCCTAGGCTTTCTTGGGATGGGTTGGATGTTTGAGATTGTATTTTGGTCTTTTGTTTTGCCATTTTCTTATATTACTGTGTTTCAAGCGTTGTTTCAGAGTTTCCCCTGGTTGTGTTGTAATTGACTCAGATCCTGGGCTCTTGGGACTCCTCTTGTAGTAGCTCCCTCCTTGGGCAGTGGAGCCCCTGGATTAAAAGAGGCTTGCCAGGCTCCTCTCAGATAGACCTAAAGCTTCCTCAATTTGCACAGTTTCAGGGTTGGACTGGAGTCGCCTCCGCTCAGCTGGATGCACACCTTCCGGTCCCCAGAGGTGGTAGTATGGGCCCCGGGCAGGAAAGGCGGCAGCAGGGCCAGCGTCCACTCAGCTGTATGCGCACCTTCCGGTCCCCACCAGTGGCAGTATGGGCCCTGGGCAGGAAAGGCAGCAGTAGCGCCGGCCACCACTAGGCTCTCTGTGAATTTTCCTAATGAATATGTATTATAATAACAGTCAGAAAGAAAATTTTATCTTGTAATTATTTACTACTGGGAAAAGTTCAGTTAAAAACAAGCTCACCTTTGATAAATGTTGATGGTCCTCTATTGAAAAGGAAGATACACCAGAATGATTTCTTCTCAAGTGTAATACTCCTCATAGAAAAACATGTAAAACATGAACAGGAAACTTAAATCACCAAATCAAATTGTTCATACCTACAGTTGGTCCTTGAGCAACAGGGTTGCAGTGGATTCAGGCAGGCAGGCTTCAAAACAGGAGTAGTATGGCAGAAGGATTTCATGGAGCAAGGCAACTCTCAATTCCTATAGAATGGGAAGAAGAGAAAAGAAAAAGAGCCCTAAAAACAAGGGATCAGTATCCTGATATACAACTCAAGACACCTCCATATTTAGTTCAGGTGGTTCTATTGGGATCCACAAGCACAACCAAAGCAAAGGGACAACCTATGTCAAGACATAGATTGAGTTGCAAGGACCCAGAGCAATTTGCTAATTTAAAACAAAAATGCCAAGTGCACACATTTTGTTTAAAAATATTGAGAAGAGAGTCCTACTCCATCACACTGAATATTTATAATTAAATAAGAGATGTTTAGGATTCCCTTAGAAGGAGGCAATGATAACGTCAGAGTCACCAGATAGATTGAGCAGATGCTGGCCAAGCTTTGTTATTCCTAAGTACATTGCTCAACTGTGGCCTTCCTGAAATTGGATTATGCATTTCTGTCTCTTTCATCAGATGGTCAGCTCACTCTCCAGCATGCTTGCTCCTAGCACAAGAGATGGTACTAATACTCAAATGCTTCTAAAACTACTCTGATGAAACCTGGCTTTGATAATTCTGTCAATGGTAACGCATTTATGCTTATGAGAATGTCCTGGCCAATACCACATCCTGCAGACCCACCTTGCACACCTGGGTTTCTCATGAGGACAGGAACACATGATTTGATCTGACTCATCAGCTGTGGTCATTATGCAGGTCTCACACACTTAAAAGGTGTCATGATGAGAACATGTGGTGGCAATAGTATGTTGTTTTAGAAAGCCTCTCAGGGTAAAGCACCACAAAGCCAATGACAAACATGAGGACACTGAGCCAACTCACCTTTCCTCTGCTGGGGGCTAAAAGACAACATGGACAAATCTTCAGAAGCTCTGACTTGGAGATGCTTCTTGCTTCTTGGGAAAATGCAGCTCTCCTGCTCCTGTTGGCCTTCCTTAGGCTCCCCAGAGCAGAGGCAGGTGAGTGACCATCTTCACCCTCCAGATGCCCAATCTTATTGCAAAGAACATATGAATCTCCTGTCCCCATGCAACACCCCCAGAGCCTTCTGTCCGCCAGCAGCTCTGAACCTGAACTCCAATCCCACCAGAGGGAATCAGGTAGGACACTGCATAAGCTACCAGAGTTTGCTTTCAAGAAGAGCCTGTGGATAATGTACCCTTAGTAAGACTCAGCTTGCACATCTAGAGAGTCTTTCTTCAAAGTTCATGCAGGTGAGAAGTAAAAAGAAGAAAATATCAAGTACTAATAAACAGGGCAGAATAGGCCCATCATCCTGGTCAGGGGAGGGGAAAGGCTTTGCATTCATCAACTGCCTTGTAGAGATATCCAGAGCTCAGTGACCCCAGAATGGATGGAATCTCTGTCCTCAGAACACTGTTTTTGCCTCTCCTCACTCCTACTAACTTTCTCCAGCTCTGCTTTCCTCCTCTGGACTTCAGTGGCTCCTCTGTTTTCCAGTAGGATCCACAGAGGTAGACTCACACTTCTCTGCTTTCCAGAATTCCATCTGCACTGCTCTACTAACCAAACACTAACTGCAGCTCTTCCTTCATGTTGCCAGGGAACAGATCTGAGACACCCTCTACATTGCAGGCATTATGAAATAGGTTAAGACCATGCCTACAGTACACCTAGAGCCCTGCCAGGAGGAAGCATCACCATCCTAGATACCACAGGACTCAGAAGAGTTTTATTTACTCAAGGGAAGTAAAAAGTAAGCAGAGGAATGATGAAAAGCCTCAGAAGTTTTAGTTTCCCCTGATACATATAGTCATCTCCATCAAACAGAGAAAAAGTATTTGTAGAACAAGACTGAATTTTTCTGCACTTTGGAAAACAAGTTCAGGCATCTTCCTCTAGGTTCCTGTCCACTTCAAGGAACTGCTTGCTCCCAAATGCCCAACTGTTCAGAGATGTAAGTAGATACTTGTTTAAGGACTCAGTGGCTGTGCCCTGTCTTCTTGTTGTTTTCAGGAGAGATCATTGAGGGACATGAAGCCAAACCCCACTCCTAACCCTACATGGCTTACCTTAAGATCAGGCTCGAGAAATCTAGAAAAATTTATGGTGGCTTTCTGATTCAAGAGGACTTTGTGCTGACAGCTGCTCACTGTTTACAGAGGTGAGAAAGGAAAAGGAATCCACAATCTACAGGATACGCTTCTCAGAGTACTGGCAAAGTAATAGATTACAACAACAGATTAGAAGATGGAAACACAACTACCAAAACCCTCAGCCATTTGATGTTTGACCAAGGTGCTAATCATGCTCACTGAAAGGATAGCCTCTTTAATGAATGTCGTTGAAATAATTGGCTCTCTACATGCCAAAGACTGACACTAGACACATGACTATCACCATGCACAAAACTAAAGTCAGAATGGATACACTATCTAAATATTAAAACAGAAATAAGAAATCTACTGAAAGACAAGGTATGTAGACGTCTTGCAGACATAGAGCTAAGCAGATAATTCATGAACAAAATAAAAACTTCATAGGAAACACTTCAAAAAATCAACAACTCGGATCTCATATTATTGAAAAGTTTATGCACTTCGAAAGAAATCACCAACAGGGTGAAAAGAAAACCCACAGAACTGAAAGAATTTTAGCCAGCAACTCCTCAGACAAAGGACTTATATCCAGAACATATAGAGAATTACATTAAGGCCCTAAATTCAAAGCCCCTCTAAAAATGGGCTTCTGAGATGAACACACAGTTCTCAAATGAAGATTCACAAATGGCACACAAATACATGCAGAAATGTTCACTATCACTGGTCATTCAAGACATGCACATTAAAACAGGATTGAGATTTTCTCACTCCAGAAGGAATAGCTGCCATCCACAAAGCAACTGATAACAAATGTTGGCTAGGATGTGGGGAAAAATGAACACTGTTCCCCTGTTTGTGGGTGTGTACATTGGTGTAGTCACTATGGAAATCAGTATAGAGATATCTCCGAAGTCTAGAATTGGAAGTTCCATTCAATCCAGCTACTCCCCACCTGGGTATTTTCACAGAAAAAATGAAAAGTTCATAGCACAGTGATATGTGTGCCCAGTTGTTCATAGCAGCACATCGATGATCTCGAGACATTCATAGGTAAATGGAGACAACTTGACTCTATCCTTATAAGTGAAATAAATAAAAATCATATTTACAAAAATCACATTGTGTCTGTAGTGTGAAATGTATTAAAAAATGTAGGAGTAGGGGCTGGTGGTTTAGCTCAGCGGCATAAGCGCCTGCCTTGCAAGCAGGCAGTCGTGAGTTCGATCCCCGGTACCGATAAAAAGGAAAAAGACAAAAAAAAATGTAGGAGTAATAAAACCCCAAATGTGTAATTTCTACTGTAAAGCAGACAGGAAAAGAAAATGCTATAAAGGATACAACTGCAGGTATGGTTAAGTGTGTAGGATTGATAACCATATTACTAAGGTTTTCTTGGATCATTGAGCAGAACTGTTTGCAGTCTGAGTGTTTGAATGTCTACTTTGTACGTTTTAATTTTGTAACTTAAACAACTATTTCTAAGGCAACAAACTGTAATTTATCAACTAGTGTTTACTGTTTAGGTTTTTTTTCTCAAATTCTGTATTATTTTTACCCTTTTCTTTGTTCTTTTATTTTCTCTTCAAATAAAATTTTAAATAAATAAATAAAAAAAAACTTTACTAGCAAAGAATAGCCCACTGCAGAATTCTACAAAAAATTGAAAGAAGACTTAATGCCGACATTCCTCAAACACTTCAATGAACTTGGAAGGGAAGCAATTCTATCTAACTCATTCGTGAAAGCGAGTATTTCTGTAAAACCAAAACCACAGAAAGACCCCCCAAAAAAGAGAACTACAGGTCAAATTCCCTAATGAACATACATGCAAAAATTTCTCAATAAAATACTGAGAAACAGAATTAAGCAAATCATCAAGAAGATTATGCACCATGACCAAGTGGGATTCATCCCAGGAATGCAGCAAAGATTCAACAAACACAAATCAAAAAATGTAATCCATCATATCAATAGACCCAAAAATAAGAATCACATGATCATTTCTATAGATACAGAAAAAGATTTTGATTAGGTCCCACACTCATTCATGATAAGAAACTTACAGAAAATTAGAATAGATGGTCTTTATCTCAATCTGATAAAAGCCATCTACGATAATCCAACAGCTAGCATCATATTCAAAGTCCAAAAACTGAAAACCTTTACTCTAAAATCAGGAACCAGACAAGGATATCCATGGTCACCACGCTTATTAAGTATAGGGCTAGATATAACAGCCTGAGCAATTAGACAAGAGAGAGAAATAAAAGAAGTAAAGATGGGAAAAGAAATTCAATTTTCATTATTTGCACTCAACATGATACTCTACATAGAAGACCTCCAAAACTCCATTGAAAGATTCCTGGTTACAATAATTAAATTCAGTCATGTTGCTGGATACAAAGTCAACACACAAAAATCAATAGCTTTCCTATACCCAAACAACAAACTCATTGAAACAGAAATAAGAGAAGCAACACCTTTCACAATGGCATCTAAAAATAAAATACTTAGGAATCAATCTAACAGAAGAAGCAAAAGAGCTATCTACTTAGGGAAAATTAGGCTATTTCCCCCAAAAAGAAATTGAAGTGAATCTCATAAAATGCAAAAAGAATTTCTTGTTCATGTATAGGAAGAATAAACATTGTGAAAATGGCCATTCTCACAAAGTATCCTTAGGTACCTCAAAGAGCTAGAGCATTCTTTCCTGAAATTTATCTGAAACCTGAATAGACTTAGAGTAGCAAAGAAAATTCTCAGCAACACAGGCAAGGCTGGGAGCATAGCAATTCCTGACTTGGAGTAATACATAAGCCACTGCAATAAAATCAGCATGGTACTGAAATAACAATAGACTTGAACATCAATGGAATAGATTAGAAGATACAGCTACAACTACCAACACACTCAGCCACCCTATCCTTGATAAAGGAACCAAACACATTCACTGGAAGAAAGATAGTCTTTCTAAGAAGTGCTGCTGGAAAAACTGGCTCTGCACATGCCGAAAAATAAAGGTAGACCCATGCCTACTACCATGTACTAAAGTCAAAATGGAAAATATATCTAAATATTAAAACAAAAAATAAAACTAAATTTTCTGGAAGACAAAGTAGGTAGAAATCTTGAAGAGTTAAGTGGTAGGGTAGATAGAGAATTCATGAACAAAAATCAAACTGTATGGGATGCTTCCCAGAATCAATAACTGGATCCTTGTCTTATTAAAAAGTTTTTTGTGTTGAAAGAAATCTTCAGCAGAGTAAAGAGGAAACCCATGAGTTTAAAAAAAATCTTAGTCAACTGTCTCTCAAAGAACATCAGTCCAGGACATATAAAGAATTTTAAAATTTCCATCCCCTGATATTCAAATACCCAATCAAAAAATGCGCATCTGAGATGAATACACAGTTATCTGATAAAGAAATACAAATGGCAAATAAATACATGAAAAAATGTTCATCATCATTGTTTGTTAGACAATTGCACATTCAAACCACATTGAGGTTGCGTATCACTCCAGAAACAATGGCCAGGATCAGGAAAACCACAAATCCTAGAGATTCTGTGGGTAAAAAGGAATCCTCGTGCACTGTTGGTGCAAGAGAGTGGTACTCCCACTATGGGGTTCAGTCTAGAGGTTCCCCTAAAAGCTGGGGTTTAAAGTCCCATTTTACCCAAATATTCCACTTCTGGGCACCTTTCTGGAAGAACTGAAAACATCAGGTTGCACTGATATGTGTGCACCCATGTTTATAGCAGCACAATCTGTGTTAGCCAGATCTTGGAAACAACCTAAATGCCCATAAACTGAGGAATGGATAAAAAGGATGTGGTACATTTATACAAGGAGTACTACTCAGCTATGAAGAATGATCACATTTAGACATTTATAGGTAAACGTATGCAATTTGACACAATACTCACATGAAACAAATCAAACTCACATGTGTAAATACTGTATTTTCTCTCTAGTGTAAGATATGATTAGAGTATAAAAGATACAAAATCCTCAATAAATACAGTGATAGGGCAAGTATCTGCTCTAAGGAGATAAAAGAGTATCTCAGAGAGAAGGAGGAAAAAGAAATAGGAAGGGAAAGTAAAAATTATCTAAATTTGTATAAACACACAGGATAGCTAAGATGATTGTGATAAAAATTCTAATAGTTCTAGGAACAAAACAGTTAACATTAATAGGAATTGAACAATTTGGCATATTTGGGTCTGGTGAGCTGAGGAACTCTTGTGAAGATCACAATACAAAGAAACAACCCTGATTATGCTCCTGTCACCTTGATGTGCAGGCCTATATCGTCATTGTTTTGGGCACTTAGCTATCGTCATTTAAATGCATTTTTGTTTCTTGTTTTTCTAGTAATTTGTTTTGTTTTTCCTGATAATACAGAAAGGATAGGTGTACATGTAGAGGCTTATCGATGTCTAGAATTTCTCCTAAACAATTTAAGAGAATTAATTATATTATGCATGATAGGATGAACAGATACTTTGAAGAAAAATAGACATTATGGTACCCACTGCGGACACCATATCATCATGCTGTGAAATCCAGTAATTATTTAATTCTTTGTTCAGAGTGGTTTTAGTCTGTTTTCTATTATTGAATTTCAACATACGTGAAGGGATGGGCAGCTCTATTTTGAAGAGAACAAGAGACATTATGGCAGTTATTGTTGATTTTCTTTTGTCTGATTGTGAAGGCCTGCAATGCCTAGATTACTCTGTTTCTATATGTTTTGTACTACATTATTTTGTATGAATTCATTGTATTTGAAGATCTGGAAAACAATTTAGAAAGAAACAAGAGACATGCTAGCCACGGCAGATCTCCTATTGTCTTGCATTGAAATCTATGTCACTTACATTGTTTTCTTCTGATCTGCTTTGTTCTGTTTTGTTATGTTTTCTATTTTCAATTTTAAAAGTAAAGAACAACAACAACAACAATAATAATAATAATAATAATAAATTGTGGTGTATATGTACAATGGTATATTATTTGGCCATTAACAGAATCAAATCAGAATTTTGCAAAAATGATGAAACTGAAGGTTGTCAAGTTAAATGAAAATATAGGTTTCAGAAAGACAAATATTTTATGTTTTCCCTAATATGTGGAATGTAAAACATGACATGAAAGGAGTGGGTAGACTATTATTTGACCACAGACAAAGAAATAAAGAGGAGCAAGAGAAAGTTGTAATCAAGGCACTATTTTGAATTGAAAGTTATTAAGTATGTCATTAAGTTAGTATGATGCTGACATGAATTTATTGAGGTAACAATGTGTCCAGTACACTTCATTAGGTGAAAAATCAGAGTACAAAATCCTATACAGGAACATGATAAATTGTTTTATTTTCAAAACTGCATTAATATAGAAATATGAAATCTTTGAAAATGGTCTTCATTAACTGTTTAATGACTCTGAGAATGAGATGCTGAACACATATTCTTTTTGATTAAAATATTTCTGACTTGTACTATTATAAAACATTTTAAGCAGAAGGAATCAAAATGTGATGTTTTTTAAGGTGATTGTAGTAATGGTTCATAGTGCACAGCTATATCAAAACATGATGCTGTGCAACTTAAGTAAATTTGATTTTGTCAATATATTCAATAAAATGAATTAAAATTAATATATCCTCCAATGGAATTAAACTGATATTCCTCATGGAAGGACTGTACATGGCCATCACAATGCTATTTTCTTAAAAATCATACTATCTGTTACTTTTCCACCTATACTGGTATTCTGTGTGTATTTGTATTTTCATTCTCCTTTTAACTTTTGCAATGTATGAAACATAACATGTGTTTATATTTTGCTTTTATCCCCACTCTGATTATCTTGGGCTTTTACTGATTTATTAATTCTTCTGAATTATGATTTATATAGATATTGATATGATTATTTTTACATGCACTCTTACTTTACATATATCAACTGTTTTATGAATCTTGACTGGCTTGTTTGTTCCTTTGGGCTTATGTTTGTTTTAAACAGCCTTTTTAATATTACAGCAAACTCTTCAGTTTTTAACAGCAACTTCAGGTTTATAGAAAACTGGAGAGGAAAATACAAAGATTTCCCCCAAATCCCTGATCCTACACATGTGCAATCTCCCTCATTACCAACATTTTCCCCTTGACCAGCGCAGCCCCAATGAGACAGGAGACGCTTCAGGTGGTAAGAGGAACTGCCAACTTTATTGTTGCGGGTTCTGGCTTATATATCTGACTGTGGCCAATCAGGCTACCACGAGGGCTGCCACGAGGAGGAAGGGCTGGAATAAGATTCGGGCTCTGTCTAATATACTCAGCTGTGGTGAATACGAAGTGAGCAAGGGGTGGCTAATTTGGAGAGAGACGTAGCACATTGTGGAAGCTGGCATGGTCCTTAGTCCCGGGTGGGGTATGGTATGTTGAGCACCTGCGCCCAACATCCCCTGGTGCAACATTTGTGACAACTGACAATAATACAGTACAGTAATTCTACTATTGGGAGAACATCCTGCAAACCAAAATGCAAGAGGGCGCACAGGAGCACACACACAACACTGCACACGGCATGCACTGAGCTCTCAGCATAAAAATTACAGTTTCAATGCTGCTTAATATTATCAGAAATTAGAAATAGTTTGAATAATAACACATTAGGTAGATGGAGCCATGATGTATCCACATAATATCGTGTTATAAACGTCAGGCTGCATTTTTAGGAGCCCTAGGGAAAATGAGGCTAAAAACACTAAGCAGTTATTTCCTCCCTCACTCTCCCAAAAGAAAATCACTAATTATAAGGAAAATAATTTAACTTCATAGGCTGGCAATGATTTATCAAAAAGCAAGTACTTTAAACAGCTTGCATATGAATAAACATCTATCCAAAGTTATCAGATACAATTGAGAAATGCATACGGTAAGTGCAAATTGAAAGGACACAATAAGATAGCAAACCTATTTACTTGCATATCCTCAGAATACTGAGACAAATATATAAATGATATTCCTGAAAGCATTGTACGCACTAGGGCGAAACTGAGTAATCCGCCAAGACACAAAAGGGAAATCACTGAAGTAAATGTGTTCAAAAGCTACCTGTAAGGGACAAAAGGTGTAGGGAGCCGAATGACAGGCATTGCTGCATCCATGCCTCTCTCTATGGGCACTGCGTCTGCCTACATTAACCATAATCCTCTCCTGCTTACGTCATGAATCTGGATTTGACGGTGACCCTGTTGTATTCATCTGTTTAACCTCTTCCTGTCCCAGCTCCCGCCCTGAGCCTATAAATGGTGTGACATTTTCTGAATAAACCGGAGGCTTGATTGGATTACATCAAATTGCCTTCGTCTCTTTTGTCTCCCCTATGTCTTTTATTTAATCCCCCTTTCCCCTCCAGGAGTTCTGGACTTGTTGATCTGCAGGCCGGATCAAGTGGCGCCCAGCGTGGGAGCTCCTGGCACGGAGGAGTTAACGAGGGAGTCGTTCGAGAGACAGCCGGCTTAAAGTGAAAGTGAAAGCAAATTGAACCAGAGACCTCGGCTGAGGAATGAGTAAACTGACTCAAGGATTAAAGCTTAAAGCAACAGGACATTAAATTAAGTACCGAGACCTGCACAGACGACTACCCAACGTCCTGCCTGAGTCACGGTGAGTGAACGGCAACCCCATTTCCCTTCCCAGACATGGGTCAAGTATTGAGCGAACACGAAGTGTTCGTTGGAGGTCTTATAAAGGCATTAAAGACAAGAGAGATAAGGGTTGGAACAAAAGAATTATTGCAGTATTTTCAATTTATTCATAAGGTTTGCCCTTGGTTCCCCCTAGAGGGTTCTATAGATACCAAGAGGTGGAATAGAGTAAGAGATGCTTTAAAAGATTATTATAGAGTTTTCGGTCCAGAAAAGGTTCCTGTGACCACCTTTACATATTGGAATTTAATTTCTTTTTTTTTTTTTTTTTTGTCTTTTTCATTTTTACCAGTACCGGGGATCGAACTCACGACCGCCTGCTTGCAAGGCAAGTACTTATGCCGCTGAGCTAAATCTCCAGCCCCTGGAATTTAATTTCTGAGCTGCTTGCCCAGAGGCATGCAGACCCTCAGGTTGAGGAGACAGTTACACTAGGTGAGGCTGCCCTGCGTGACTCCGTTAAATCTACCTCAAAACCATCCTCAGAAAAATCTGAAGCCTCTGATTTCTCAGATGCAGAAAATGATGGCCTGTTAGAGGTCCTCGTACATGGTGATCTGCCACCACTTCCACCTGTTGACATGATCAGCAGGTCCCAGGATGGCAGCCCGCCACTTACTGTGCCTCCATGGCCAATTGGGGATTCATATATGCCTTTAGACCCCGTCCTTTCTGATTCTCAGGAGGTCAACTGGGAACAACCAACACAAGCCTCTACATATCACCCTAACCCTGTTGCAGCACCGGTCGCTATTAGGCCGTCCCCTGACTATGATGATGCACTCAGCATCTGCTCTCAACCTTCTAGCACATTAGTGGAGTTAGAGCAAAGAAAAACAGATCTTTTAAAACAGATACAGATAGAAAAAGAATGCCAAAATCTTTCAATTCAATTGCAGGCCCTCCGAGCTACACAGTTTTATAGTGTCCCTGAGATGGAGCCTGCCTCCAGCATGCCTTGTAGTGCACTTAAAATGGGGCCTGCCTCTGGCAGCCAGCCTAAAATGGCTTTCCCAGTCACAGAGGCCTTTACTCCCCCACGGGATGTTGAAGAGGGCACTGAACCACAAGCTGTTAGGATACACACACCTCTCACAGTGGCAGCCTTAAAAGAGTTAAAGGCTGCAGTCTCTCAATATGGCCCAACTGCCGCCTACACCATTGCAATTCTAGATTCTTTGACTCAGGGTTGGATTATTCCTAATGAGTGGAAAGACTTAGCAAAAGCCACCCTCTCTGGAGGCAATTATCTATTATGGAGATCTCTATTATGGAGATCTTAATTTTTTGATCAATGTGAGGACATAGCCAGAGACAACGCCACACGGCCAAACCCCTGGACCCTCACTATGCTTACAGGAACAGGAGATTTTGCCACCAAAGAGACCCAAATGCAGTTCGATTTGGGCCTCTTTGCCCAGATTAATATGGCAGCCATTAGAGCGTGGAAACAGCTCCCCTCAGGAGGCGAGCCTACCTTATCTCTCACCCAAATAAAACAAAAGCCTGAGGAGCCCTTTTCAGACTTTGTGGATCGCCTCTTACAGGTGGCAGAGCATCTTTTCGGCTCCACAGAAACAAACTCTGCCCTGGTTAAACAATTGGCTTATGAAAATGCAACCTCAGATTGTCAGGCTGCAATTCGACCGCATCGCAAAACAGAGGACCTATCAGGTTATATACGCTTATGTACAGATATTATGCCAGTTTATCAAGGCCTAGCCATGGCTGCAACACAACAAGGTTGCATAGTTACACAAGCCCTTTCTCGTTCTAAAAAAGATGCCATTTGTTTCAAATGTGGCCAAAGTGGCCACACGGCTCGTGAGTGCAAAAGAAAAAATCAAAATCAGTCCTTTACAAAAAAACCAGGGCTATGTCCTAGATGTAAGCGAGGAGACCACTGGGCTAATGAGTGCAAATCCAAAAGAGATGTTCACGGTAACCCTCTTCCCCCACAGGGAAACGGGTTACGGGGCCGGCCCCAGGCCCCCAATCCCGGAAAACCCCATGGGGCTCCAAGGTTTTTCCCAGCAAAAAACCATCCATTTCAGACCTTTTCAGGGCAACCCCAGGGAGTGTGGGGTTGGACCTCTGTTCCACCTCCAGCACAGTATTAACCCCTGACATGGGTGTTCAGATCATACCCTCAGGAATCTATGGGCCCCCTCCCCCTGGGACTTTTGGACTTACTATTGGACGTAGTAGCACTACACTTAAAGGATTACAAGTTCTGCCTGGGATAGTAGATAGTGATTACACAGGAGAAATAAAAGTCATGGTTTCTCCCCTTGTCGGTGTCATACCAGTTAGGACAGGGCAACGCCTTGCTCAATTGCTGCTATTGCCATTGGCTCAAACATCTAACAAATCCATAACTCCCTATAGAGGGAACTCCTTTCCTGGAGCTTCGGATATATATTGGGCCCAACGTATCTCCAAACAAAAGCACCTCATGACTCTATCTTTAGATGGAAAAAGTTTCTCAGGCCTCATTGATACAGGTGCAGATGTTTCCATTATCAAAAAGGAGGAGTGGCCTACTGCCTGGCCTTTAGAAACAACCTTAACACACCTCCAAGGGATTGGACACTCAAAAAATCCACAACGCAGTTCCAAACAACTGGTTTGGAGAGATCAAGAAGGTAATCAGGGACACTTACAACATTATGTCATAGAGAGTCTGCCTCTTAATTTATGGGGTAGGGACTTACTCTCCCAAATGGGATTAATTATGGGAAGCCCTAATAGTGTTGTCACAATGCAAATGCTTAATAAGGGCTACCTGCCAAAACAGGGCCTAGGAAAAAATAACATGGGCATTACTGATCCCATCATTCCCATCCCTAACAATGCTAAAGTTGGGTTAGGCCATTTTTCTTAGGGGCCATTGACACTCCTGCGATCCATGCTAAACAAATTACATGGCTATCAGAAGAGCCGGTATGGGTCGATCAGTGGCCTTACCTTTGAAAAGCTTGCAGGCGCACAGCAGCTGGTGCAGGACCAGTTAGATGCAGGCCACATTGTTCCTAGTAATTCCCCTTGGAACACACCTATCTTTGTTATCCGGAAAAGGTCAGGGAAGTGGAGGCTGCTACAAGACCTTAGGGCGATAAATAAGACAATGGTCTTAATGGGGCCCCTACAGCCAGGCCTCCCCTCACCCAGTGCCATTCCCTTGGGATTTTTTAAAATTGTCATAGATCTTAAAGATTGCTTTTTCTCTATTCCTTTACATCCAAAGGACCAAAAGCGTTTTGCCTTCAGTCTCCCATCAATTAATTTTAAAGCCTCTATGCAGAGATTTCAATGGCGAGTTTTGCCACAAGGTATGGCTAATTCCCCCACACTATGCCACTCCTTTGTAGCCACTGCAATACAGTCAGTCAGAGATCATTGGCCACATATCTATATTATTCATTATATGGACGATATCCTCTTGGCAGGAGATGATCAAAGCCAAACCCTAAGGTGCTACCAGGACTTACAGGTTGTCTTACAAGAGGCTGGACTTCAAATAGCCCCTGATAAAGTACAGCTTACTGATCCATATACATACTTGTGTTTTCAATTACGTGGCACTCAAATACTCTCTTCAAGGCCCCAACTGAGGCTTGATGGCCTCAGAACACTTCATGACTTCCAAAAACTATTGGGAGACATTAATTGGCTCATAACATTTTTAAAACTAACTAAACACGATTTACATCCCCTTTATGCACTGCTTCGGGGAGACATAGATCCAACTTCCCCCCGAGAGCTTACACCTGATGCCAGGAGAGCACTCAGTAAAGTAGAAGAGGTTATTGCTCAACAAACTGTTTCCTTTATGGACTACAATGAGCCTTTACAGTTTCTCATTTTTAATACAAAGCTTTGCCCCACAGCAGTGTTCTGGCAACAAGCTCCCCTCATGTGGGTCCATTTATCAGTCTCCCGAAAAAGAACACTTTTGCCTTATTTCCAAGCTGTTTCAGACCTAATAATTCAGGGTAGAAAGCAAGGAAAATGTTACTTTGGCAAAGAACCAGACATTATCATTCAACCTTTTACAAAAGACCAAATAGATTGGCTACTTCAGAGTATGGAAGTGTGGCCTATTGCCTTAGCTTCCTTTTCAGGGACTATTGACAATCATTACCCTCCAAATAAGCTAGTTGACTTTGCTAATCATCACTCATTTATATTCCCTAAAGTCACAGCTTCACAACCCCTTCCAGGTGCCCTGGTGTTATTCACTGATGGCTCATCCTCCGGAAGGGCTGCTTATGTATCCCAAGACAATGTTTCTACCCTCCAGGCAAACACTTCCTCTGCACAATTAGCAGAGTTAGAAGCTATTCTTGCAGCCTTTGCTGCTTACTCTGACCAACCATTTAATTTGTATACTGACAGTGCTTACCTTGCTCAGTCTGTTCCATTATTAGAGACTGTTGCCACCATATGTCATGCTTCCCCAGCTGCAAATCTGTTCAAGCAATTACAATGCTTCATATGGCTTCGCCGTCATAAGTTCTTTATCGGTCATCTGCGAGCTCATTCCAACCTCCCAGGGCCTCTTGCCCAAGGAAATCATTTGGCTGATGTTGCTGTACGAGCACAGTTTTTATGGCTCAGGACTCCAAGGTGTCTAAGGCCCAACAAGCCCATCAGCTACACCACCTCAATGCTCACACCCTCTGCCTCCTCTACAAAATTACCCGTGAGCAAGCCAGAAAAATCGTAAAAAATTGCCCATCTTGTGCTATCCACTTACCTGTTCAACACCTAGGAGTCAACCCTAGAGGTTTAATTCCTAACACCTTATGGCAAATGAATGTTACCCATTTCAATGAGTTTGGCAATCTAAAATATGTACATGTCATTATTGACATATATAGTGGCTTCATTTTTGCCACTCTCCAGACTGGAGAAGCTGCTAAACACATTATAGCCCATATGCTGTCAGCCTTCTCAGTTCTGGGATGTCCTCAACAGCTCAAGACCAATAATGGCCCTGGCTATACCAGTACCTCCTTTGCTCAATTTTGCAAGAGCCTTAATATCCTCCACACCACAGGTATACCTTATAATCCTCAGGGACAAGGCATTGTTGCACGTGCACATCATTCTCTTAAATTCACCATAGATAAAATAAAAAGGGAGACATGGTACCCCACCCGGGGGTCCCCTAGAAATGTCCTTTCACATGCTCTTTTTATTTTAAATTTTCTGACCCTGGATGCTTCAGGCTGCTCCACAGCATCTCAGTTTTGGGGCATACTCAGACTCAAACACGGTTTGCATCTGTTTTATGGAGAGACCCACTAACCAATGTGTGGAATGGCCCTGACCCAGTCCTTATCTGGGGACGAGGTTCAGTGTGTGTTTACTCTCAACAAGATAGAGAAGCTAGATGGCTACCTGAATGCCTCGTAAAACAAGTAGACAGTTGTTTAAAGACCCCAGGTAATGCCCAGGAATAATGTTATTTCCTGAGGCACAATCCCCTGTGTTCTCTTACAGGTGATACATCTCCCTGGAGCCTTCTTCTTGAGCCACACCACACCCATGGTGAATTTCGACCCCTGCCAAACAGACTACAATTACTGACAGCCATGCACAGAACCCCATGACTGCAGAAGAGGCTCTTCTTGGTCTGGAGGAACATACACCAGCCAAATAGACTGCATGCAGTGTTATGCAAGGCATGCTCCAAGACACAGGAGAATGACTTCATACAGAGACACCAACAAATGGCTGTCAACCCCTTCTCCTTGATTTGGGGGGGGTTTCCCTTACCTAGTGCCCCTTTTGGGTCCCATAGCTGCCCTATTGTTTCTCATTTCTGTGAGTCCTTGTATTTTTTCAGAGGATTATGATGTTCATTAATAACAAGATAGATGCATTTATGGCAAAGCCCATTCAGGTACACTATCATCAGCTGGAGATGGCAGATGAACAGACCTACCGGGAAGGAATTCCCACAAGTGGCCCATATGATGATGCGGCCTAACTGCCCTGGAGCAATGGACAGGCAGTCAGAGACGGGCAACTAGGACATGCATGTTAATTCCAACGGCCACCTAAGACAGGCACAGGACCAACTGCTGTTCTGCAAGTCCATGATGGGTAAGGCCTGGTTGGGTTCATGTAATGAGGTCCTAGACCTAAGACAGACGCTGTCCTCACAGGGCCTGCCATACTCTTAATTAAATAATATAAAAAGGGAGGAGATGTAGGGAGCCGAGTGACAGGCATTGCTGCCTCCATGCCTCTCTCTATGGGCACTGCGTCTGCCTACATTAACCATAGTCCTCTCCTGCTTACGTCACATATCTGGATGTGATGGTGACCCTGTTGTATTCATCTGTTTAACCTCTTCCTGTCCCAGCTCCCGCCCTTAGCCTATAAAAGGTGTGATCATTTTCTGAATAAACTGGAGGCTTGATTGGATTACATCAACTTGCTTTCGTCTCTTTTGTCTCCCCTATGTCTTTTATTTAATCCCCGTTTCCCCTCCAGGAGTTCTGGACTTGTTGATCTGCAGGCCAGATCAAAAAGGAAAGCAGTCACCTGAAATGATGATAGAAGTTCCTACAACATGATAGCCGTTTATGATTAAGCAAGAAAACAGCTTACACACTCTTGTGTGAAACAAGACCTCCTTTATTTTTTGTTTTTCTGTCTCCTCTGCAATGAGGATAAATTAATGCCCAGGCAGGGTGCACATGATTTCACCTGATTGGGACAGCCAGGAATGTTGGAGAGCTAGGAAGCTGACACACTGCTGATTTCCCCCATGCTCAACTGTCTCTTATGTCCATGGTCTTTCCTAAACAAGTATGAAAATTTGGACCATTTACACCAAAACATTTTTTTTTACTTTTTGGTGTATAGTATGTAAAGAGAAATGGTCATGTGTTACACCTTAAATCTACAATATAGCTAATGTATATGAATATCAAAACATTTATATTTTTCTTTTCACTGTTTTAAGGGGGAAAATGCAAACATAAATCTAATGGCATCTTTGGCCTGATTCGTGAAACTAATACATCCATAAATGGTTCACTGAAAGAGGATACAATTTTTAGTGAGTTTTCAAGGTGATTCTCAGAAAATTTTGATATATTTTTATGCTATGTGTTCTTCATCCTTGTAAATAGCAGTTAATGAATGCACTGTGTGTGGTGAGCACGGAGGGTAGAGTTAACACAGCTCTGTGCCCAGGCCAACAGAGTTCCACTGTCACCCAGTCTGTGCAAGAGCACTGTACAGGCAAATCGTAAAAAATAGTGCTGAAAATCACAGGAAATTGCTAAAAGTGTGTGATCTTGTGGGGCTGCTTTTGGGAGACATTTACAGCCTTCAGGCAATGTGTGGAACACACCTGCTTTACAAGATCTCTTGGCCTAGTACTTCACTTTCAAATGACCTTGACCTGACTCAGTGTCTCTATTTATTAGCATGTCTTTGTCTAATGGGATTTCACAATGGACTAACAGGGACTTTTATTCAGGTACATCTTCTTCTTTTCTCTTAACTTGTCTGAGAGTGATTCTAAGAAGTCAGTATTTGCTGGTCCCAGGATAGTCGTAGAGAATAATCAGGTAAGATTTCTCCACAGAGCTCTCAATTCCATTTCGTGGCTATGCAAACAAAAGTCTCATACCTGGTCCAACAATCCTCATGAGCTCAGGATGCAGTGACAAGGAACTAATTCAATAGCTTCAGCCCTGCTTCACCAATCCCAATATAGCCTCTGCTCCAAGATCATAGGTGCCTCCCCAGGTTGTAGCTACCTTTAGAATAGCTACAAGATTTTTCTTCAGAAGGACTGAAAGCACCCATTTGTTATTCATCAGCAAACAGATGTAAATCAGGTGCCAGGTGCTGGAGGTTCAAAAGCAAGCTTGGTGGGAGACCTCCAAACCTTCACAAACTTCAGCCATATTACAGTGTACCGATGCCTTGTTTCTTCATGCAGATTAATTTGGTTAGCCTGAATCTGTCTGAGAAATCCACATAAATGAAAATCTTTTAGGATAACAGCATTTATGATTCTTACACTAAAAATGTTCATGAGCATTGTCACAATTTAAGTTAGTATAGCAAATAGAAAATTAGAAAGACTGGGTAGATCTTCTGTTCTGAAGGTTTCCAAATGTGTACGCACTGTGAGATGCAGGCGTACAGGGAGAAAAACCAAAAAAAGAGCAGCCACATTTTATGGTTTACCTCCAAGTGTAGTGTAAACTGAAACATGGAAGTCATAACACGTACTATTACATTTTTAAAAGAATATTAGATTCAAAGAAGCTCACGTAGCACCAGAAAATTGAACAACAGCCCAAACCCATAAACCACAATGGTTAATGCTACAGGTTTCCTTTCCAAGCCCACAGTGACCCCTCAAAGTCAGACAGCGTTTAATGTACAGACCGCACTTGTGCTATGAGACAAACTGTTGACACTGTATCCATGTTTTAAGGCCATTCTTGGCTCAAGTATAGGGAGCAATCTTTCCCTGTCATCCTAATGCCAACTGGAGGGTTGTCTAGTTACCATTGTGCACAAAGACCCCTCATCCAATATACTCACAAACAACCAGTATAAATTTCATTTTGACATTGGGATAATATCATATTCTAGGTACCTGCCACCTGCCTTCTTTTTGTTCATGGAGCATATGGTAGCAGAATATCTTAATGACTTGGGTCATCTTCATAATGAGGGTGAAGCAGCTGACTTCAAAAATTCTAACTGAGTGAAAAAATGTCTCCTGCAGCACAGGTGTTCCAGGCTATGCTTGAAAAGGTAAAAATGAAGACATACAAGAAACAAAATCATATAGAATGATGTACATGAACACACACAAAGAAAAATCTAGATCTATGTTCTGCATATGTAGTCCACACAAAACCACATATTTAATATGCATACAGCAGTGGCAATGTATCTGAAAATGTATAGAAACACAGAGAGAAGTATTGCATATAGAATGTTAGATATAGAGATTCACAAACCCATGTTGAAAATCACATTTCCCATTCTAACTGACATTATAGAAAAAAACATTTAAAGGCCTTTTATGCAGCCCGTAGTGTCTCTGTCAAATGAGATCATGAAATCCAGAAATAGGCAACTGAGCCATGTAACTGAAACAAAGTCCAGAATTCTAAACCTCAGACTCTTCCAACTGACAGATAAACTCAGAGCCCCATTGAAATCTTTCTAGTGATCTTTCCCCCAAAACCCATTGTAACCTGCCAGCATACTAAGATATCCTGCAGCCTCTATTGCAAGAACTGCCTGGAAAGAAAATATCTAGACTTACTAGAGTGACCATTCAAAACACATCTCTAATTATGAAATCACTTCCTTATGCTGACCTGAAATCTGTACAGGGTTGTTTTGACGACTTCTAAGAGTGATAGACAGTTTTTAGTATAGTAAGCATGCATCTTCTGTGTGTGTTTTGTGTGTGTGTGTGTGTGTGTGTGTGTGTGTGTGTGTGTGTGTTTGGGTGTGCACCAAACTCTCAGAAACAATTTGACTATTGGTACATCAATTAATATCTCTGACTGTTTCATCTTAGAATGTGTAAATGTAAGTGCAGTGCGGGATATAGAAAGTGCAGTTTGGTAAGCTAAATAAATCCCTTTTAAAACATGGTAAGGTATGGATTAATAATGATGCCCCTTATCTTCCCTTTTATTGTGTTTGTTTCATACATTCTGCTAGTAAGAAATAGTCAGAAATTATTTCAGAATAGCTATGATGTGCCTTTACCTTACTTCTTCAGATTTTTATGGCTGAGCTAGCAGTTCACTGCACCATAAAGATCCTTCCTTCAGAAACATTTCACAGCACCCAGACTGGGAAACCTCTCACAACTAACTAATTCCTCTTCATTTAACCCATTATAATATATTGGGAAAAATAAAGCCCTGGTCTTACTGATTCTGTGATGACTAGAGCAACAGTGAGATTCCTGGAGAGAAAGAACTTAAAGCAACAATGTGAACTGACACCAGTTCCACTAATTCCAGTTCCCATTATGTCCTCAGGAGTTCTTAAGTACCACTTACAATCTGTGCATAAGTATTTAAAACTCATAATTGCAAATTCAGAATCTTAATGTGTAAGGGCAAAGGGACCTGGAGAACAGACACCTTGGAGCTTCAAGGAGAGAGCCAAAGCTATGGAGAATTTAGTGTAGTCCAGGAAAACATCTGAGTGTGCCAGGCTGCACTGTAAAGTCTCCTCTTGGAAGTTTTGGCAAATGATTCAGCATACAGAATTAATGACAATAAGGTAGTAATTGGTTGCTCAGTGAGTCACCCTAGCACTGTGCCACCAATACAACTCTCAGGAAGACTTTTCTTTCATGAATAAGACAAAATGCCCAACACAAATATGCAAGGGAAACAGGTTGATTTAACTCACAATTTGCACAGGTTTCAGTCCATAACTGACCGATTTCCAGACAGGGAGGCATGGCAGAGAGGCATTGCAGAGGGAAAACGGCTCATGTCAGGGAGAAAGCAGCAAAACTGGACAAGGGACAACCATGGCACTTTCTATCCCTTGTTTTTTATCCAGATTACACAGAACAGGAATCACTGTCACCCTTAATCCAAAAGCCTTTCATCTTAGAATTGCACAATGAATCAATCTCAGTGTCACACATTCTAAATCCACGCTCCTCTGAAAAAGCCACATTTAAGACTGCATGAGGCTTTGGAAGAACATTTAGACACATATAATGACAACAATGTTCTCAGTTTTGTGCGATACCTAATTTCAAACTGAGCATACTTTGAATCCCAGCCTGGAAATGTCTAGGCTGCCTGCTCTTTTCACATATATGCATTAGGTTGTTCTTAATTTTTTAGTTGGGAACAGAAACCCAATAGAAGAGGGGTTTCTATTCCTGGTCTGTCAAACCAATGCAAGATAATAGAAGATACACCACAATAATTAACAAGCAGAAGTTAGAGATACAAAGGTTTATTTAACATGAATTTTACAATCATACACTCGACGTTTCAGTAAATGATTCAGCACATCTCTTACCTACCACAAAATATACATGTGTCCCATCCTCGATAGATGTGGTAAGAATGTTCAAAGCATGATACACTGAGAAAATTGAGAAGAGAATGAACCCATCGCTCTAGAAAGACAAATATAAACTTGGGGCCTTGTGTAAGCAAAATGCTATGGAATGGAAAATAAACTTTACAATGTAAGGAAACTTTCACATTTACAATACACCCAATGACTAGTTTTGAGCAAAGAACTACAAAGAAAAAATAGGAACAATAAAAGATCACCCACTCACAAAAAAATGAAGTTTATGTAAAACAATTTTGAACATCTTAGGCTTTGGACAGACTAACAAAACATTTTAAATCCGCCCACTTTAAAACGCTCAAAACACAGAAGTGAACTCACAAATAACTCAATGAAACCAGACAAGATGTATAAAAAAGTAAAGAATACTCATAAAAACAAAAAATATTTATTTCTGGAGCTTAAAAGCATGATAGTTGAAATGAAAAGTTCACTAACAAAGTCCAACTAGCTGAACAAAGACAAGAAAAGAACTAGTGAATTTTTCATAAAAATGAAATAACCCAGTGTGAGAAATGAAAGAAATATGAACAAAGCCTAAGGGTCCTATAGGACATATTCAATATCATATAAATCATATATATTTTTATCTTATTATATATATCAGATATATATAAAGAGAGAGACAATGGAAGTTCAAGATACTTAAGAAAGAAAGATAATTTCAAAATCAAAAACATTTCCAATAAACGATGGCCCCAAACTTCCCAAATATGATGAAGTATAAGAATACACAAACCCAATAAGCTCAAAATTTCTAAGCAGGTTAAACTCAAAACTCAAACGGGCACTTACTACAAGGAAGCTGTTACAACACAAAGAGAAAACCTTCCAAACAGCAAAAAAGAAGTGACTCATTCCAGAAAATGATTCTCAATGAGACTAACATTTGATTTCACATCAGAAACCTTAAGGGCCAAAGGCACTGGGACCATCTCCTTACAGTGCAGAAAGAAAGTCCTGTAGTGCAGGATATATAGCTTAGTGGCACAGTGCCTGCCTGGCAAGTGCAGGGTGTAAATTCAATCCTCAGTACCAAGAAAAAAGAAAAAGAAACCTGTCAACCAAGGATTCTACATCTAGAGAATCTATCCTTCATCACTCGGCATTAAGTGAGGGGTGGTGGTAGATGCTTGCAGTCCCAAGACTCTGGAAGGCTGCTGCAGGAGAAACCTAAGATCTAACCAAAGCAATTTAATGAAGTCTTGTCTCAAAATAAAAGCTACAGAGAAAGGTAGGATGTAGCTGACTCTAAAGATCCTGAGTTCAACCTCAAGTACCACCAGTAACAATCAAACTAAAAAAAGAATATATCCCAAATTTTTAAATGTGCCAGCCTATAGGAAATGCCAAGGCAGTTTGGAGAACACTGATGAGTGAAAAACACATGACATAAAAAACAAGTAGCACAATGTCATAAAAAACCCTTCATTATAAGTAATCCTTTTAAATGTAAATAGTTTAAACTTTCCAAAGATTTAAAGAACGATTTTAGAAACATGATCCAACCATGCAATATTCAAAATAGAGAAGTGCATAGAGAAAGAAGATTAGCAGTGCAGTGAGCAGGATGATGAGAAAAATGTTAAAGGGGAGCAATCATTTAATATTTATACAACATTTTGAGGTGCTAGAAATATTTTGACAATCCAAATGCACATTTTGAATGCCATAAATTCTACTGAATTGAATTCTTGAAAGTAGTTACACATGTAACATGTTAACTTCCCCTCGATTTTAAAAATGAGTCATAAATGTGTTTAGCATCATCCCTTGTTAAATTTTTCATTGCATACGTTACATGAAAAATGTGTTAGGTCATACTTCAAAACGTTAAAGCTAAGAATTAATGAGTGAAGAAAATCAGGCAATTTTAATTGTTTATGCCACTGAGCAAAGATCTGGAAGAGCTAATTTACACTTTATGTTGATTTTTTAGTTTACAACTTTAGAAATTTATTGCATATTAAATTTTTTAATAACACTATGGAACAATTATTAAGGTAATACTGAGTAATTGGATATTTTAAATGTGGTTAAAAGGTTTAAATTGTAAGATTAATTAAGACTGAGTACAATAGGAAGTAAATTGTAGTGTATATATAGCATTGCCCAGAGTTAATATGCTCACCGCATAAGTTTAATTGGTTTTATATAAGACTATGGAAATCAGTACAGTGATTGCTCAGAAAACTAAAAGTAAACTATTCAGCTCAGTCATCTCCCTTCTAAACACAGTAGTTTCCCTATCTTCCTAAACCAGTGAGAAATGTTATTACAGTAATATACTCATGTCCATGTTCATAGTAGCACAATTCGTAGCAGCTATAACTTAGAATCACACTGTTTGTCTATCCAACAATACATGCACTTTTACAAATGTGGCATTGTACACAATGGAGTACTATTCTTCTAAAAGCAGGACAAACATGAGTCATTTGTAGAAAATGGTTGTACTTAGGACCAGAATGTTAAGTAAAATAAACGATCAACACAACATTCATTATCACATGGTTTCTCTTTTATAAGAAACCTAAAGTATAAATAAATTCAAGAGCCAAATAAAAGATACATAACAAGAAACAGTGACAGAATTTTTTCAGAGAAGAAGAGGACTAAAATTTGTAAGGGGGGAAAGAGAAGAGACAAGAAGAGGACAAGAGGAAATAAGATGCATTACATACAAAATTCCCACAATAAGTATAATGATTATGTAACACAAATATGTATAATAAAATTTTCAATTGTCTGGGGGAGATAGAAAAATGCATGCTATTTTTCCTTCCAGCTCTCTGAATTCTCTTAATGAATATGCTTTATAATTACAGTCAGAAAAAAATTTCGCCTTTTAATTATTTACTACTTGGAAAGTTCAGTTAAAAACAAGCTCAGCTTTGATAAATGTTGATGGTCCTCTATTGAAAAGGAAGATAGACCGGAATGTTTTCTTCTCAAGTGTAATACTGCTAATAGAAAAACATGTAAAACATAAACAGGAAGCTTAAATCATCAAATCAAATTGTTCAGACCTACATTGGCCCTTGAGCAACAGGGTTGCAGTGGATTCAGGCAGGCAGGCTTCAAAACAGAAACACTACGGCGGATGGATTTCGTGGAGCAAGGCAACTCTCAATTCCTATATGAGGGGAAGAAGAGAAAAGAAAAAGAGCCCTAAAATCAAGGGATCACTATCCTGATATACACCCCCAAAAACCACCATATTTAGTTTAGGAGATTCTGCTGGAATCCACAACAGCACAACCAAAGCTATGGGAGTAACCTTTGTCAAGACATAGATTGAATTGCAAGGACCCACAGCAATTTGCTAATTTAGACCAAAAATACCAAGTGCAGACATGTTGTTTAAAAATATTGAGAAGAGAGTCCTACTCCATCAAACTCCATGTTTATAATTAAATAAGAGATGTTTAGGATTCAGTTAGAAGGAGGCTATGATGATGTCAGAGTCACCAGATAGATTGAGCGGATGCTGGCCAAGCTTTGTTATTCCTAAGTACATTGCTCCACTGTGGCCTTCCTGAAGTTTGGTTCCTGGGTTTCTGTCTCTTTCATCAGATGATCAGCTCACTCTCCAGCTTGCTTGCTCCTAGCACAAGAGATGGTCCTAATACTCAAACGCTTCTAAAACTAACCTGATGAAACCTGGCATTGATAATTCTGTCACTGGGAACCCATGTTTATGAGAATGTCCTGGCCAATACCACATCCTACAGACCCACCTTGCACATCTGGGTTCTGGTGAGGACAGGAACACATGATTTCATCTGACTCATCAGCTGTGGTCATTATACGGGTCTCACACACTCAAAAGGTGTCATGATGAGAGGAGGCAATGGCCGTAGTGCGTTGTTTTAGAAAGCCTCTCAGGGTAAAGTACCACAAAACCAGTGACAAACATGAGGTCACTGAGCCAACTCCTCACCTTTCCTCTGCTGGGGGCTAAAAGACAACATGGACAAATCTTCAGAAGCTCTGACTTGGAGACGCTTCTTGCTTCTTGGGAAGATGAATCTGCTCCTGCTCCTGTTGGCCTTCTTTCTGCTCCCCAGAGCAGAGGCAGGTGAGTGACCATCTCCACCCTCCAGAGGTCGACTCTTATTGCACAGAGCATATGAACCTCCTGTCCCTGTGCAACACCCCCAGAGCCTTCTGTCTGCCAGCATTGCTCTGAAGCTGAACTCCATTCCCACCAGAGGGAATCAGGTAGGACACTGCATAAGCAACCAGAGTTTGTTTTCAAGAGAGCCAGTGGATAATATACCCTCAGTAAGACTCAGCTTGCACATCTAGAGAGGCTTTCTTCAAAGTTCATGCAGGTGACATGTAAAAAGAAGAAAATATCAAGTAATCCTAAATAGGGCAGAATAGGCCCGTCATCCCGGTCAGGGGAGGGGAAAGGCTTTGCATTCATCAACTGCCTAGCAGAGATGCCCAGAACTCCCCAGAATGGATGGAATCTCTGTTGATGCCTCTCCTCACTCCTACTAACATTCTCTAGCTCCGCTTTCCTCCTCTGAGTTTCAGGGGCTTCTCTGTTTTTCAGTAGGAGCCACATAGGCAGACTCACACTTCTCTGCTTTCCAGAATTCCATCTGTACTGCTCCACTAACCAGACACTAACTGCAGCTGTTCCTTCATGCTGCCAGGGAACAGATCTGAGACACCCTCTACATGTCAGGCCTTAAGAAAGAGGTTAAGACCACATCTACAGTACACCTAGAGCCTGCCAGGAGGAAGCATCATCATCTTAGACATCACAGGACTCAGAAGGGTTTTATTTCCTCAAGGGAAGTAATAAGTTAGCAGAGGAATGATGAAAAGCCTCAGAGGTTTTATTTTCCCCTGATACATATAGTCATCTCCAATCAAACAGAGGAAAAGGATTTGTAGAACAAGACTCAATTTACTGCACTTTGGAAAACAAGTTCATGCCTCTTCCTCTAGGTTCCTGTCCATGTCAAGAAACTGCAGGCACCCAAATGCCCAACTGTTCAGAGATTGTAAGATACTTGTTCAAGGATTCAGTGGCTGCACCCAGTCTTCTTGTTGTTTTCAGGAAAGATCATCGGGGGACATGAAGCCAAACCCCACTCCCGCCCCTACATAGCTTACCTTAGGATCAGGCGTGAGAAATCTAGGAAAATTTGTGGTGGCTTCCTGATTCAAGAGGACTTTGTGCTGACAGCTGCTCACTGTTTACAGGGGTGAGAAAGGAAAAAGGGTCCACAGTTATAGGAAACACTTCTCAGTGCCTTTTTTCTGAGGAGCTCGATGAGCTCATGGACATAACCATGAGGAGGACTGGTGAGAGTGAGAAAGGGTCATCATATCCCAAGGGCAGCGAAGCAAGTTGGCACCAAAGAATTCCTGATATAAGGAAAACCAGAGCAATCAAACCTGATTACATGTAGACCCAGGAGCACATTTGGCATAACCAAGCAACGTAAAACAGTTTCATATCCTTTCCTGGAGGCACTGACCACTGAGAACCTCTGGTACCCAAGGTGCCCTCCCTCAGTACTAAGAAGGAGGGAATGTCATTCAGCCGGGTAGCCCTCTGTCCTCTACAGCTATACCCTATTTCAGTTGTGGCCTCCATTTACAGATCCTGGGTAGTGTCTTTTGTAGCTCTCCATCCACCAATCTACTTAGTTCTGTGTACAGCCCAATAGAGGTCACCTTCTGGGCCCACAACATCACGGGACAAGAGGACACCCAGCAGGTCTTCCGTGTACAAAACGCGTTTCCCCAAGAAGACTAAAATCATAAAAAAACGCATCAATGACATCATGCTGCTGAAGGTAAGGCATATGTCCTTGTGGCTCTTGCTCTCCTCAAGAATGGTTGCCACTCCCACTGGCACCCTGCCCCTGCCCTCTTTGCCATCATGTCCATCACACTGTGCATACCCAGGAGCATACACTGAACTGGACTTCCTCACTTATTTTCCACCAGCTGGAGAAAAAGGCCAAGCTGACTAAAGCTGTGCAGCTCCTCAGGCTGCCCAAGGGCAGGACAGAGGTGAATCCAGGTACCCAGTGCCAGGTGGCTGGATGGGGAACTTTTACTCCAGAGGGAACATACCCAGAAACACTGCAGGAAGTGGAGATGATAGTGCTGAAGGACGAGAAGTGTGAGGAACTCTTCCCAAAGTATTATGATCGTGCTACTGAGATTTGTGTGGGAGACCCAAAGATTAAAAATACTTTGCTTAAGGTAAGATGAGGCATCTGTCACAATTGGCTTTATCGGAAAGAGTGTTTGGGACAGATCTAGTACCAGGAGACCCAAGCATCATGGATTCCTTCACCCCATAGGCTGTTATGTTTCTCCCAGAAAAGAGAAGAAGGGAGCAGCCTGAGCTGGGAGGTACTAAAACCTAAAGCCTCTACCATTTTACTAAGGGGCCTCTGGAGAAGGAAACACCACTGGAAGCCTCAGTTTGTAACACATTGCCTGAGCTCATGGCACAGGCATGAGAAAACTGTTTCCTTGGTGTGCAGGAATAATATTGTCCTCTGAGAGGGAAGCCCTCGTGGCCAATGAGCTCATCATCTGTGCTCATTGTCGGACCTGGTCATCAGGCTCCCTGGCCTGTAATGAATGGTCCTCACAACTCTACAGGGGTGAGGTCCAGACCTGGGGATGAAGACAAAGGCTGGCTCCAAGAGTGAAAATGCCCATAGTCAGAGCTCAGCAGCTAACAGCCTGTAGTTCCCTCTAATCTCTCACAAGCAGACCTTACAATCAGTACTGCATGAGACGGTTTGGGATAGTGGAAGTGAGAAGTTAAGTGGTGCCATGGTTCACAGACTCACTCTCTATTTACAGGGTGACTCCGGAGGCCCCCTGGTGTGTAATAATGTGGCACATTTTCTCCTATGGATGAAAGAATGGAACAACACCATGTATCTTTACCAAACTCTCATGGTTTTTACACTGGATAAAGAATACTATGAAACAGAGCTGACTGCACACAGTAAAGTAAATCCCGTCTATGAGCAACCATCTTACCTGGAGCTGAGTCTAGAATCATTCTAGAGCAGATCCCAGCAACTAAATAAATGTTTCATCTCAGTGGAAGGCTAGTTTCTTGTTTTCTCACTTACTTTGGTTCATGGGGACCAACTCTGTGGTAAGCAGGACAGTGACACAGTTCTGATGATTTCTGCCTCCTCCACTCCTTCTCCACTCAATACCTTTCCAAATCCCCTCTCAAAACTTTTACCAAGCTCTGCCTTATACACTTTAGCTTCTCCACAGCCTCTCTTTTTGCAAGGGCTACAGTTAAGCACCAACTGAAGAAAAAGTGGACATCTTTCTTTCGAGGGCTCCAGGGGAATATGTCACTTCTTTTTTGTCACATGTAGAGGGGAAGGGGATGATTTCCTGGGTCCTGGAGTTCAGCCAGGCACCAGTGAGGTCACTATGGGACCCTATCAGGCTCGGTAGAGGAAGGGTATTCCTGAGGAGGACATTTCTCTCCCACAGCTTTAGGGATACACATGGAGTGTCAGGTAAACTGACTGACTCTTTACCTTCACCTGAAATTTGTTTCCTTCTCCATTCTGCTCTAATACCAAGGCTAACCTTGACATACAGCCACTTGGCTGTCAATTTTTATCCCTCCGAGAGTTGTCACTGTCTACCAACTACTCTCCTTATGAGGCCACACTGATTTGATATAGTAACCTCTTCAAATCTCCCAATCCAGGACTAAAACCTGTCTCTCTTCACAAGTTAATGAAACCTTGGTTCAGAACTGGGTGGTGGCCTTTATTCTGCTTAGCTATTGTTGTGACTGGAACCAGGAACTCCTTGGTTCCCCACAACTACAGATACTGGTTTAACTCTTTATTCATGGCATGAGTTTCACTGGAATTGGTAGATTGAAATTTATTTATTAGGATTCCAATAACTTTTCCTGGATTTACCAATATAATTTCCTCCTTACTGTGACAATACTGGAACAGTTTCTGTATTAGTGCATACAAAATGCTAGACCAGATGCTGGAGATTAGCTCACCTGCCAAGGCACCTGCTAGGCAATCACAAGGTATTGAGCTCGGTCCTAGGTAAAAAACAAAAAATAGTGCCAGGTCTTAGGTTCTATGATGAACATAATCATAGATCCCAGTGAAGCTGGTATGGTCACAGACTTTCCAAATTGACTCCCTCCCATCCTCCAGACTGCCCAATGAAGCCTGTGTGGAAAACCTGTGAAATAAAACATATGATTTATATCTCTGCTTACAGTTTCTATCAACATTATCACATGATACTTCAAAATTGTATGAGATTTAAAAATGACCATAGTCACACACTTTTCAGATAGGAAGTTGCTAAATGATTCAAAAGAGGGCCCGTAGGTGATAACATAATGAAGCAGGCTTATTTTCATTTCTTTGAAAGGAAACAGATATAAATGTTATCATACAAAATCAAATTACAGGAAACACACATACCCAGTCAACCTGCTGGAAACCATAATACCTGTCAGCACTACAGTGCCCCCCTTTGAAGAATCAAACTTGAGTGTGGGAGGCCAGCACAGAAGAAAACGGGGAGATATGTGTAATATTAAGTCATCATGGATACTGATACATCCATTATATCTAATATTATCCAAACTTCTCTTTGTTGAGAAGTTCATAGCTTAGAGAAAACAAAGTGCATGGCATTTTGTTGAACAAATGTCCTGTGGGTGCTTTGTTTAACTTGCTGAACATTCCCTCCACCTTGGGCTGCAGGGTCAGGTCACTAATATCCACACTGTCTGGCAGAATTTGGCTCAATCTTAATACCTCTATGTCTCAAATACACAAAATACTACATTCTTTTTTGGCACAGAGTTAAATCTTACTCTGAGATCCTGTAATTCTCAAAGGCATGCCTTCTCCCATCTGTTTACAAAGCATGCTACATCACAGTCTCATAATTAATTGTCTTGTGTAGCTTTACAAGGAAAAATCAGCTTCTGACTTGAGCCTGAAAACCAAAATTCCTGCACCTAATACCTACTGAAGATCTGGCTCCTTCCTCAGGAAAAAAAAATAAAGAAAATCTATAAAGCAAAAAACCAAAAAATAATATTTTAGTAAGTTTTCCGGTCATATACATGAATACTCACGGGTTCTATTTACTTTGGGGCAATGGGTTTGTAGTTTAAAACTCCTTTGAAAAGTATTCCAGTAGATTGGTCCCAATCCTACTCTAAAAAATAAAAAGAAACAGATTCCCCAGAAAAGATAGTGAGGACCAAAAGTAATGCAGAAGTTAGGAGAGAGCTTGGACTGAGCCAGATTCCCTAATGATCAGCCTACCAGCAGCCCTGGTCTTGTAACTGTCAGTCCATATTTTGGCTCCATCTCCACAATCTTGAAATTTTCTGGTCTATTGGTCTTACTTCCTGAATAAGAAGGCAGCTGTCATCTGCTTATGTGGGCCATGATGATAGGTAGATGATTGATCCTGATGTCTAAGGGAAGATAGGTTTTGCTGAATTGACCCTTAGTGACAGTTAATGAAAGTCAATGGAAGGCCATCACAGGGGTATCCTGACTGCACCAGGTTACCTTACTAGGACAGCTGAGTTGAGATCTACCAATTTGTGACTTTTATTATCTACAAGGAAAGGTAATGGAAGTTTGCATTTTGACATAGATGCGAACTGTTAGCTTCATTCCACTTGACATACTATCTAAGGTTTCTCATCTTCTTTTATCTACACATGTAGTTAGAAATAGGTATCTCCCACACTGGAGTTTTATATAACGTATCTACAGTCGCTGGTATATCCTCTAAAGCACAGTGATAAATGAATACATATAAATTCCCATTCATTTCACCAAATACTATTTTTCCCATGCCAGGATTTACTCAATCAAATGATATTTAAATATTATTTCAAAATTCTTTTCTTGAAGATATTTATGGTGTTCTAAGTGTTGTTATGGTATATATATATATATATATATATATATATATATATATATATAAAATTTGGAATGATTAAGGCTGATCCACAGAACCAATAGTTTAATAATTATGATTTTTTATACTCAGAGCATCTGAAATTTGCACTTAGCAATTCTGAAATATGCACTACTAAGTAAGATCAGTGTGATGTATACACACTACTAAGTATGATCAGTGTGATGTACAAATAGATATCAAAAATTTATTTCTCTTGTCTCGCTAAAACTTTGCACCCTCTGAGCAACATCTCCAAATGCTCCTAAATCCCTAGCCTGTGACAACTACTATTGTACTCTATGTCTACAACTACAATGGTTTTCAATTCCCCACGTAAGTAACAACTTATATTGTTCTTCTTTGCTTGGCTATTTGTGCTTCACATAATAGCCCCCTGGTATATCCAGGCTGTTGCAAATGACAAGATCTCTTTTTTAATGTAGTTTGGCTGAAATATATATATATATATATATATATATATATATATATATCAACTAAAACATACATATCATTGTCTTTATTAAATCATTGATAGATACAAGTTGACACTAGACTATTATGAATAATGTAGCAATAAAAATGGAAATTCAGGTAACTTCTTAGCACACTGATCTCTAGTCCTTTGGAAAACACTAGCATAGGATTCCTGGACAGAGTATTAGTGCCAATGACAGCCCGATCTATTTAGGTGCAAGGAATGTAGCATGCTCTCCTCTCCTAGAAGTACATCCTCTTGGAGCCAGGGACTGTTGGGCTCAGCCAGAAGCTTCAGTCTTGTTCTTGCCTGAGATTCTGTTCTTCTACCTTTCACTGTCCACAATCTCAAGGGTTCCATGAGATTCCTAGCAGACTTATTTCTATATTATTTTTCCTAGGTCACTTTTGGATACTGGCTTATTTTCTACCTTATCCATAGATGACAAAGAAGGCAGGACATGTCCAAAGAAAGCTGGGCCAGAGCATTACACTAGACAGGGCACTGTCAGTTCTCAGAAAGACAGATCTTGCTCCTAAGCTCAGAGCACACCTTCTGAGAGGACACTCAGCATCCTGATTTCTTTCAGCCTGTCCTTTTTGGTCATTGCTAAGGGCACGGTCTCTGAGTTGGAACTCCATGATTGATTACCAGTCTGTAATGACCAAGTGAGAGTGACTACATCTACAGCAGGACTAGAAATCACTTATACATAGATTATTTTCAGGATATACTGTGTGTTAGACAGTAGATACACAGAAAAACAACCTTTTATGTAATTACTGTGGGTTCTCTCATTTTATATGCTACTTTTCCTGTGTGAGATTGTTGGTTTATATCTGGGTTTGAAAGCCACAAAAATCAAAATAGTCTTGCACTGAAGACAATATTTATTTGATTCTAAGAAGTCAGCATTTGCTGGTCCCAGGATAGTCGTAGAGAAAAATCAGGCAAGAACTCTCTCCAGAGCTCTCACTTCCATTTCGTGGCTGTGCAAACAAAACTCTACTACCTGGCCCAACATCCCTCATGAGCTCAGCATGCACTGAGACAAGAACTAATTCAATAGCTTCAGCCATGCTTCACCAATCCCAACATAGCCTCTGCTCCAAGACCATAAGAGCCTCCCCAGGTTGTAGCTACCTTTAGAATAACTACAAGATTTTTCTTCAGAAGGACTGAAAGCACCGATTTGTTATTCATCAGCAAATAGATATAAAGCAGGTGCCAGGTGCTGGAGGTTCAAAAGCAAGCTTGGTGGGAGACCATCAACCTTCACAAACTTCAGCCATATGACATTGTACCAATGCCTTGTTTCTTCACCCAGGTTAATTTGCTTAGCCTGAATGTGTCTGAGAAATCCACATAAATGAAAAATTTTAGGATAACAGCATTTATGTATCTTACACTAAAAATGTTCATGAGCATTGTCCCATTTTAAGTTAGTAGAGCAAATAGGGAATTAGAAAGACAGGGTAGATCTTCTGTTCTGAAGGTTTCCAAATGTGTACTCACTGTGAGATGCAGGCACACAGAGAGAAAAAACAAAAAAGAGCAGTCACATTTTATGGTTTACCTCAAAGTGTATTGTAAACTCAAACATGAAGACATACCACGTACCATTACATTTTTAAAGAGCATTAGATTCAAAGAAGCTCACGTAGCACCAGAAGATTGAACAAGAGCCCTAACCCACAAACCATAATGGTTAATGCTACATGTTTCCTTTTCAAGCTGTCAGTGACCCCTCAAAGTCAGACACTTAATGTACAGACCACACTTGTGCTATGAGACCAACTGTTGATACTGTATCCATGTTTTTAGGCTGTTATTTGCTCAAGCATAGGGAGCAATCATTCCCTGTCATCCTGATGCCAACTGGAGTGTTGTCTAGTTACCCTTGTGCACAAGGACCCCTCATCCAAAATACTCACCCACAACCAACTTAAAATTCATTTTCACATTGGGACAGTATCATCTTCTAGTTACCTGCCACCTGCCTTCTTTGAATATGGTAGAGTAGCAGAATATATTAATGACCCAGGTGATCTTCATAATAAGGGTGTAGCAACTGGTTTAAATATTCTAACTGAGTGAAAAAGTGTCTCCTGGGACACAGGTGTTCCAGGGTATGCTTGAAAAGGTAAAAATGAATACATACAAAGCAACAAAATTATATAGAAATGATGTACATGAACACACACAAATATAAATCTAAATGTATGGTCTGCACATGTATTCATATACAAACCACATATTTAATATGAATACAGGTGTGGCAATGTATATGAAAATATACAGAAACTCAGGGGGAAGTACTGTATATAGAAATTTAGAGATTGAAAGAGATTCAAAAAGCTGTGTTGACACGCACATTTCCCATACTAAGTGACATTATAGTTAAAAACCTTTTTAAGTCCTTTTATATAGCCCATAGTGTCTCTGTCAAATGAGATCAGGAAATCCAGAAACAGGCAACTGAGCCATGAAACTGAAACAAAGTCCAGAATTCTAAACCAAAGACTCTTCCAACTGAAAGATAAACTCAGAGCTGCATTGAAATCTTTCTAGTGATCTTTCCCCCCAAATCCATTGTAACCTTCCACCATACTAAGATATCCTCCTGCCTCTATTGCATGAACTGCCTGCAAAGAAAATATCTAGACTTTCTAGAGTGACCATTCAAAAGACATCTCTAATCATGAGATCACTTACTTTTGCTGACTTGAAATCTGTCCAGTGTTGTTTTGACAACTTGTAAGAGGGATAGACAAAACAGTATAGTAAGCATGCAACTTCTATGTGTGTATATATGTGTGTGTGTGTGTGTGTGTGTGTGTGTGTGTGTGTGTGTGTATGCGTGTGTGTGTACCAAACTTTCAGAAACCATGTGACTATTGGTATAAAACTTAATATCTCTGACTGTTTCATCTTAGAATGTGTAAATGTAAGTCCAGTGCAGGACATGGAAACTGCAGTGTGACAAGCTAAATACATCTCTCTTAAAACATGGTAAGGTATGGATTAATAAGGATCCACTTTATCTTCCCGTTTATTGTGTTTGTTTCATACATTCTGCTACTGAGTAATAGTCACAAGTTATTTCAGGATAGCTATGATGTGCCTTTATCCTACTTCTTCAGATTTTTATGACTGAGCTAGCAGTTCACTGCACCATAAAGATCCTTCCTTCAGAAACATTTCACAGCACCCAGGCAGGGAAACCTCTCACAACTTACTAATTCCTCTTCATTTAACCCACTATAAAATATAGGGAAAAATAAAACCCTGGCGTTACTGATTCTGTGATGACTGGAACAACAGTGAGATTTCTGGAGAAAAAGAACCTAAAACAACAATGTGAAATGATTGTCCCACCCTAGCACTGTGCCACCAGTACCAGGCCCACTAAGTCCAGTTCCCATTATGTCTTCAGGAGTTTTTAAGTACCACTTATCATCTTTGCATAAGTAGTTAAGAGCTCAAACCTGCAAATTCATAGTCTTAACATGTAAGGCCAGAGGGACCTGGAGAACAGACACTTGGAGCTTCAACGAGAGATCCAAAGTTTTGGAGAATTTAGTGTAGTCCAGAAAAACATTTGAATGTGCTAGAATACAGTGTAAAGACTCATCTTGGAAGTTTGGGCAAGTGATTCATCATACAGAATTAATGACAATAAGATAGCAATTTGTTGCTCAGTAAGTCACCCTAGCACTGTGCCACTAATACAACTCTCAGGACTACTTTTCTTTCATGAATAAGACAAAATGCCCAACATAAAAACTGCAAGGGAAACAGGCTTATTTAACTCACAATTTGTACAAATTTCAGTCCATAACTGACCGATTTCCAGACATGGTGGCACGGCAGAGAGGAATTGCAGAGGGAAAACTGTTCATTGCAGGGAGAAAACAACAAAACTGGACAAGGGACAATCATGGCACTTTCTATCCCTTGTATTTTATCTAGGTTACACGGAACAGGAATCTTCTCACACCCTTAATCTCAAAGCCCTTCATCTTAGCATTGTAACATGAATAAATCTCAGTGTCACACATTCTACATCCAGCCTCCTCCGAAAAAGACACATTTAAGACTGCATTAGGATTTGGGGGAATATTTAGACACATCCAATGACAAAAATGTTCTCAGTTTTCGGCAATACCTAATTTCAAACAGAGCACACTTTGAAGGGCAGCCTGGAATGATCTAGGCTGTCTGTTCTTTTTACATATATGCATTAGGTTGTTCTTCAGTATTTAGTTGGTAACAGAAGCCCAATAGAAGAGGGCTTTCTATTCCTGGTTTGTCACTCCAATGCAAGATAATAAACGATAAACTACAATAATTAGCAAGGAGAAGTTAGAGGTACAACTGTTTATTTAACATCAATTTTACAATCATACACTGGAAGTTTCGGTAAAAGCACATCTCTTCCTGCCGCAAAATATACATCTGCCACTCCCTCCATAAATGTGGTAAGAATGCTCACAGCATGAGACCCTGAGAAAATGAGAAGAGAAAGAACCCATTGCTCTAGAAAGAGAACGTATATCCTTTGGGCCCTGTGTAAACAAAATGCTGTGGAAAGGAAAATAAACTTTACAATGTGAGGAAACTTTCACATTTAAAATACACCCAATGACTAGTTTTGAGCAAAGAATTATAGAGAATAAAAAGGAATAATAAAGTATTACCTGCTCACAATAAATGAAATTTATGCAAAACATTTTTGAACATTTTAGGCATTGGATAGACTAACAAAAGTTTTAAATCTGCCTCTTTAAAATGCTCAAAACAGTGAACTGAACTGGCAAATAACTAAATGAAACCAGACGGGATGTAAAAAAAATGTAAGGAATACACATAAAAACAAAAAAAATTATTTCAGGAGCTTAAAAGTATGATAGTTGAAATGAAAGTTCACTAACAAAGTCCAACTACAGATCTGAACAAAGAGAAGAGAAGAACTAGTGAAATTTTCATAAAAATGAAATAACTCAGTCTGGGAAACTAAAGAAAGAGAGAAATATGAACAAAGCCTAAGGGTCCTATAGGACACATTCAATATCATATGTATCATATGATATTGATATATATCTTATGATATATATATATATATATATATATATATATAGAGAGAGAGAGAGAGAGAGAGAGAGAGAAAATGGAAGTTGAAGATACTGAATAAATAAAATAATTTCAAAATTAAAAACTTTTCCAATAAATGATGGCCCCAAACTTCCCAAATATGATGAAGTGTAAGAATACTCAATAAACTCAAAATTTCTAAGCAGGTTAAATTCAAAACTCTAAAGGGAACTTACTACAAGTAAACTGTTACAACACAAAGAGAAAATCTTGCAAACAGGAAAACACAAGTGATTCATCCAGAAAATGATTCTCAATGAGATTAAAAGTTGATCTCACATCAGAAACTTAAGGGCCAAAGGCACTGGGACCCTTTCCTTAAAGTGCAGAAAGAAAGTCCTGTTGGGCAGGATACATAGCTTAGTGACACAGTGCCTGCCTGGAAAGTGCAGGGCGTGAAGTCAATCCTCAGTACCAAGAAAAATGAAAAAGAAAGAAAGGATTCTACATCTAGAGAATCTATCCTTCATCACTCAGCAATACTTGAGGGGTGGTGGTGGATGTCTGCAGTCCAAAGACTCTGAAAGGCTGCTGCAGGAGAAATCTAAGATCTAGCCAAAGCAATTTAATGAAATCTTGTCTAAAAGTAAAAAATAAAGAGAAAGGTAGGATGTAGCTCAGTCCAAAGGCCCTGGATTCAAGCTCTAGTACCACCAGGAACAAACAAACCAAAAAAAGAATATATCTTAATTTTTTAAATGTGCCAGCCTATAAGTAATAACAAGGCAGTATGGAGAGAACTGATTAGTGAAAAACACATGACATAAAAAACAAGTAGCACAAGGTCATAAATAAGCTCTTCATTATAAGTAATCATTTTAAATGTAAATAGTTTAAACTTTCCAAAGATTTAAAGAATGATTTTAGAAACATAATCCAACCATGCAATATTCAAAATAGACAAGAGCATAGAGAAAAAAGATAAGCAGTGGAGTGAGCAGGATGATGAGGAAAAGCTAAATGGGGAGCAATCATTTTATATTTATACAACGTCTGAGGTGCTAGAAATATTTTGAAATTCCAAATGCACATTTTGAATGCCATAAATTCAACTGAATTGTATGCATGAAAATAGTTACACAATTAAAATGTTGCCTCACATTAGTTTTAAAAATGAGTGATAAATGTATTTAGCATCATCCCTTGTTAAATTTAACAATGCACATATTTCATGAAAAATGTACTAGTTCATACTTCAAAACGTTAAAGCTAAGTATCAATGAGTGTAGAAAATCAGTTAATTGTAATTGTTTATGCTACTGAGTAAAAGATCTGGCAGAGTTTAATTATTTACACTTTGTTTATGTTGCTTTTTAAATTTACAACTTTAGAAATTTATTGCATATTAAATTTTTTAATAACACTATGAAACAAATATTAAGGTAATACTTACTAATTGAATATTTTAAATGTGGTTAAAATGTTTAAATTGTAAGATTAATTAAGAATGAGTACAATGGGAAGTAAATTGAGTATATATGCAGCATTGCACTGAGTTAATATGCTCAACGCATAAGTTTAATGGGCTATATATAAGACTATGGAAATCAGTACAGTGATTCCTCAGAATACTAAAAGTAAACTTCTATTCAGTACAGTGGTCTCCCTTCTAAAGATAGCAGTTTCCCTATCTTCCTAAAAGAGCGAGAAACCTTATTACAGTGATAGACATATATCCATGTTCATAGAAGCACAATTCATAACAGCTATAACATGGAAGCACACTGTTTGTCTGTCCAGCAATAGATGCATTTTTAAAAATGTGGCATTGTACACAGTGGAGTACTACTCTCCTATAAGAAGGACAAACATGAGCCATTTGTATAAAGTTGTTTTACTTAGGACCACAATGTTAAGTAAAATAAATTATCAACACAACATTAAATATCACATGATTTCTCTTTTAAAAGAAACATGAAATATAAATGAAGAGCCAAGTAAAAGATACATAACAAGAAACAGTGATAGATTTTTTTCAAAGAAGAAGAGGACTAAGATTTGTAAGGAGGGGAAAGAGAAGAGACAAGAAGAAATAAGATGCATTACATAAAAAATTCCCACAATAAGTATAATCATTATGTAACACAAATATGTATAATAAAATTTTCAATTGTCTGGGGGACAAAGACAAATGCATGCAATTTTTCCTTTCTGCCCTTTGTATTTTCTTCATGAATATGTATTATAATAACAGTCAAAAGAAAATTTTCCCTTTTAATTATTTAATATTGGGAAAGTTCAGTTAAAAACGAGCTCAGCTTTAATAAATGTTGGTGGTCCTTTACAAAAGGAATATACACTGGAATTTTTGCTTCTCAAGTGTAATAGTCCTCATAGAAAAGCATGTAAAACATGAACAGGAAGCTGAAATCACCAAATCAAATTGTTCAGACCTACAGTTGGCCCTTGAGCAACAGTATTTGCAGTGGATTCAGGCAGGCAGGCTGTAAAACAGGAACACTATGGCAGAAGGATTTCATGGAGCAAGGCAACTCTCAATTCCTATAGAATGGGAAGAAGAGAAAAGAAAAAGAGCCCTAAAGACAAGGGATCAGTATACTGATATACCCCAAAACACCTCCATATTTAGTTCAAGTGGTTCTACTGGGGTTCACAACAGCACCACAAAAGCAATGGGAGGAACCTATGTCAAGACATAGACTGAATTGCAAGGATCCACAGCAATTTGCTAATTTAGACCAAAAATGCCAAGTGCATACATTTTGTTTAAAAATATTGAGAGGAGAAGCCGACACCATCATAATGAATGTTTATAATTCAATAAGGGATGTTTAGGATTCCCTTGGAAGGAGGCTATGATGATGTCAGAGTCACCAGGTAGATTGAGTGGATGCAGGCCACACTTTGTTATTCTTAAGGACATTGCACCACTGTGGCCTTCCTGAAATAGGGTTGCTAAGTTTCTGTCTCTTTCACCAGATGGTCAGCTCACTCTCCAGCATGCTTGCTCTTAGCACAAGAGAAGGTCGTAAAACTCAAATGTTTCTAAAACTACCCTGAAGAAATCTGGCATTGATAATTCTGTCACTGGGAACACAGGTTTCTGAGAATGTACTGGCCATACCACATCCTACAGACCCACCTTGCACACCTGGGTTTCTGGTGAGGACTGGAACACATGATTTGCTCTCACTCATCAGCTGTGGTTATTGTACGAGTCTCACACACTAAAAAGACATCATGATGAGAGGAGGCAGTGGCAGCAGTGTGTTTTTTTAGAAAGCTTCTCAGGGTAATGCACCACAAAACCAGTGACAAGCACAAGGTCACTGAGCCAACTCCTCCTCTTTCCTCTGCTGGGGGCTAAAAGACAACATGGACAAATCTTCACAAGCTCTGACTTGGAAATGCTTCTTGCTTCTTGGGAAGATGCAGCTGCTCCTGCTCCTGTGGGGGCCCTCTTTCTGCTCCCAAGAGCATAGGCAGGTGAGTGACCATATCCACCCTCCAGAGGCCCAGTCTTACTGCACAGAGCACGTGAATCTCTTGTCCCTATGCGACACCCCAAGAGCCTTCTGTCTGCCAGTATTGCTCTGAATCAGAACTCCAGTCCCACCATAGGGCCTCAGGTAGGACACTGCTTAAGCTACCAGAGTTTGTTCTGAAGTAGGTCCAGAGATTACTGTACCCTCATTAATCCTCAGCTTGCACATCTACAATGAGTCTTTCTTTAAAATTCATGCAGGTGAGTAATAAAAAAGAAAATATCAAATACCCCTAAAAAGGGCAGTATAGGCCTGTCATCCTGGTCAGGGGAGGGGAAAGGCTTTGCATTCATCAGCTGCCTAGCAGAGATGCCCATAGCTCAGTGACCCCTGAATGGATGGAATCTCTGTTCTCAGAACACTTTTTTTTTAACCTCTCTTCACTCATACTTTTTCCAGCTCTCCTTTCCTTCTCCAGACTTCAGGGGCTCCTCTCTTTTCCAGTAGGAGCCACAGAGTCAGACTCACCTTTCTCTGCTTTCCAGAATCCCATCTGCACTGCTCTACTAACCAGACAGTAACTGAAGCTGTTCCTTCATGCTGCCAGGGAACAGTTCTGAGACACTCTCCACAGGTCAAGTCCTAGGAAAGAGGATAAGACCACATCTACAGTACACCTAGAGCCCTGCCAGGAGGAAACATCACCATCCTAGACATCACAGGACTCAGAAGGGTTTTATCTACTCAAGCAAGGTAAAAAGTTAGCAGAGGAATGATGAAAAGCTACAGGGGTTATATTTTCCCCTGATACATACAGTCATCTCCAGTCAAACAGAGGAAAAGAATTTGTAGAATGAGACGCAATTTCTTGCACTTTAGAAAACAAGTTGAGGCATCTTCCTCTAGGTTCTTGTCCACTTCAGGCAACTGTAGGCTCCCAAATGCTCAACTGTTCTGAGACTGTAAGTAGATACTTGTTTAAGGACTCAGTGGCTGAACTCAGTCTTCTTGTTGTTTTCAGGAGAGATCATTGGGGGACATGAAGCCAAACCCCACTCCCCGCCCCTACATGGCTTACCTTAAGATCAACCCTAGAAACATTTGGTGGCTTCCTGATTCAAGAGGACTTTGTGCTGACAGCTGCTCACTGTTTAGGGAGGTGAGAAAGGAAAAACAGTCCACAGTCTACAGGAAACACTTCTCAGAGCCCTTTTTCTGGGTGCTCGCTGAGCTCATGGACATAAACATGAGGAGGATTGGTGAGGGTGAGAAAGGGTCATCGTGTCCCAAGGGGAGAGAAGCAAGGTGGCTACAAAGAATTCCTGATATAAGGAAAACCAGGACAATCAAACCCGATTAAATGTAGACCCAGGACCATGCTTTGGCATAACCATGCAAAGGAAAGTAATTTCATGTCCTTTCCTGGAGGCACTGATCACTGAGTTCCTTTTGTGCCCAAGGTGCCCTTCGTTGGTACGAAGAGGCAGCCACAGTCATTCAGCCAGGTTGTCCTCTGTCATGTACAGCTGTACTCTGTATCAGCTGTGGCCTGTTTTTAGTGCCCCTGTGTTGTGTCTTTTGTAGCTCCCCATCCACCAATCCACTTTACTCTCTGTACAGCCAAATAGAGGTCATCTTGGGGGCCCACAACATCAAGGAACAAGACACACCTAGCATGTCATCCATGTACAAAAAGCATTTCCCCATTAAGAGTATAATCCTGATATTTTCCTCAATGACATCATGCTGCTAAAGGTAAGGCTCATTATTTTGTGGCTCTTACTCTCCTCATGCAGGGTTGCAACTTTACTAGGACCCTGCCCCTGCCTTCCTGGCCATCATGTCCATCACACTGCCCATGCCCAGGAGCCATACACTGATCTGGACTTCTTTACTTCTTTCCCATCACTTGGAGAAATAGGCCAGCTGAATAAAGCTGTGCATCTCCTCAGGCTGCCCAACAGCAAGTCCCAGGTGAAGCCACGTACCCGGTGCCAGCTGGCTGGATGGGGAAAGTTGGCTTCAGAGGGAAGATCTTCAAGCACACAGCTTTAGGTGGAGATGATAGTTCAGAAAGATGATAAATGTGAAGACCTCTTTCCAAAGAATTATGATCCTGCTACTGTGATTTGTTTGGGAGACCCAAAGGTTAAAAATGTTTCCTTTATGGTAAGACTAGGCATCTGTCACCCCTTGCTTTGGCAGAAATAGTGTTTGGGATCAAGAGATCCAAGCACCAGGGATTTCTTCACCTTGTAGGCTGTGATATTTCTCCCTGAAAAGAGAAAAAGGGAGCAATCTGAGCTGAGAGGTAACTAAAACCTCTACCACTTTACCAAGAAAGGTTCAGTTTGCAACATGCTGCGTGAGTTCATGGCATGGGCATAAGAAAACTGTTAGTGCAGGATTTATAACCAATCAGCTCCTCTGAGCCGGCAGCTCTCTTGGTCAATGTGCTCATCCTCTGTGCTCAGGGTCAGACGTACTCATCAGCCTCCATGGCCTAAACCTGTGGCCTGAAACCAATGATCCTCACAATTCTACAGCTATGAGGTCCTAGACTTGGGGATGAAGACAAAGGCTGGCCCCAAGAATGACAGTGTCCATAGTCAGAGCTCAGCAGCTCAGGGCCTGTAGTTCCCTCAAATTTCTCACAAGCATACTTTACAATCAGTACTGCATGAGGGGGTCTGGCACAATGGAAGTGAGAAGTTAGGCAGTGTGCTGGTTCACAGACTCACTATCTATTTACAGGGTGACTCCGGAGGCCCCCTGGTGTGTAACAATGTGGCACAAGGCATTGTCTCCTAAGCACCAAAAATAGGACAACACCAGTTGTGTACACCGAAGTCTCAAGGTTTCTTCACTGGATAAAGAAAACCATGAAACAGAGCTGCGTGCATGGAACAAACCAAGTCCTCTCTGTGAGCAACCATCTTACCTGGAGATGTGTCTAAAATCACTCTAGAGCAGCTGCCAGCAACTCAATAAATGTTTCATCTCAGTGAAAAGGCTGGTTTCTTCTTTGCTCAATTACTTTGGTTCATAGGGACCAACCCCATGCTAATCAGGACAGTGACATAGTTCTGATGATTTCTGCCTCCTCCATTCCTTCTCCACTCAATACCTTTCCAAATTCCCTCTCAAAACTGTTAACCTGCTCCTCCTTAAACACTTTATTTTCTCTACAGCACCTCTTTTTGTAGGGGCTAAAGTTAATCACCTACAGAAGAAAAAGTGTACATCTCTCTTCCTGGGGCTCAGGGTGAATATTTGACCTCTTTATGTGTCACATCCAAAGGGAAAGAGGATAATTTCACAGTTGCTAGAGATCGGTCAGGCACCATTAAGGTCACCACTGGGTCCCATCAGGCTAGGCCAGGAGAAGGGTCTTCCTGAGTAGGATATTTCTCTCCCACAGATTTAAGGATACACAAGGAGTGCGGGGTAATCTGAATGACTCTTCATCCTCACCTGAAATTTGTTTCCTGCTCCATTCTCCTCTATGACCAAGGCTTACCTTGGCTTGCAGCCACCTGGCTGCCCATTCTCATCCCCCCTAGAACTGTCACAGTCTACCAAGTCCTTTCCTTATCAGGCCACACTGATTTGGTATTGTAAACACCTGAAATCCCCCCACCAAGGACATCAAAGCCATTCCTCTCTTCACATGTTAATGACATCCACTTCAGCCCTGGGTTTTGGCCTTCATTCCACTGGACCTAGGACTCCCTTATTTCCCCACAACTACAGATACTGGCTAACTCTTTATTCACATCAGGATTTGCACTGGACTTGGTAGATTGACATTTATTTATTAGAATTCCAATAATTTTTCTTGGGATTACAACTATAAACTCATCCTGACTGTCACTAGACTGGAAAGGTTTCTTTTAAAGGGTTTACAAAGGGTTAGGCCAGGGCCTGAGGATTATGCTCAGTGGCACAGGCACCCATCTAGCAAGCTCAAGGTCCTGAATTCAATCCCAGGCACCAATAAAGAAAACAAGTGCTGGGCCATAGGGTTTATGGTGTACATAATCACAGAGCCCTTTGAAACTGACAATGTCACAGACTTCCAAATTAACTCCCTCTCATACTCCAGATTGTCCCATGACTCCTACATGGAAAATAAGTGAAATAAAATATATTATTTATATTTCTGCTTACAGGTTCTACCAATAGTATCACAAGATACTTCAAAACTGTATGAGATTTAGAAATGATCTTAAGCATACACTTTTCAGATGTGAAGTTACTAAGTGATTTTAAGAGGAGTTTTTCATATGGGGAGCCAGGAGAGAGAAGATAATGAGACAACCTTGTTTTCATTTGTTTGAACAGTAACAGATAGAAATGTCATCATACAAAATCAAATTACAGGAAACACACATATCCAGTCAGCCTGCTGTGAATCATTATCCATGTCAATACTACAAAGCCTGATTCTGCAGAATCAAACTTGAGTTTGGGAGACTGCCACAGAAAAAAATGGGGAAATACCTGTAACATTTAGGTACTCATGGTTACTGCTACATGCATGATATCTAATATAACCCAGGCTCCTCCTTGTTGAGAAGTTCTTAGCTTAGAGAACACAGAGTGTGTGACACTTTGTTCATCAACTATATCTGTGGGTGCTGGGTTTACCTTGCTGAATGCTCCTATCACCTCTGGCTGCAGGGTCAGGTCACTAATACTCCACACTGCCTGGCAGAATTTGGCTTGAACTTAATGCCTCTATATCCCAAATACACAAAATACTACATCTTTTGTGACACAGAGTTAAATCTTACTCTGGGATCATGTAATGCTCAAAGGCATGCCCTTTCCCATCTTGTTTACAAACCATGCCACATCACAGTCTCATAATTGTCTTGTGTGTAGCTTTACAAGGGAAAAGTAGCTTTCAACTTGGAGAAGAAAACCACAATTCCGGCACCTGAAACTTACTGAAGATCTGGGTCCTTCATCAGAAAAAAAAATTAAAATCCACAAAGCAAAAAAGAAAAAAAAATAATAGTTTAGAACTTTTCCCAGTCATATACATGAATACTCACATATTCTATTTACTTTGGGGAAATGGACTTGCAGTTTAAAATTTCGTGGAAAAATCATTACTGTAGGTTGGTCTTCATCCTCCTCTAAGTGAAGAGGATGAAATAGATTCCCAGGAAAAGTCATGGATGACCAAAAGTAACGCATAAGTTAAGAGAGAGCCTGGACTGAGCCAGGTCCCCTAAACACCAGGCTTGCTAGCAGCCTTGGTCTTCTAACTCTCAGTCCATCTTCTAACTCTCACCCTCAAAAGTTTTGGCTCCATCTCCACAGTGTTGAACTTTGCTGGTCTATTGGTTTTACTTCCTGAATAAAAAGTAAGCTGTTATCTGCTAAAGTGGGCAAGTACAATAGGTAGATGATTGATCCTGATTTCTAAGGGAAGTTAATATTTGCTGAATTGACTCTTACTGACAGTGAATGAAAGTCAATGGAAGGCCATTACCGTGGTATCCTAACTGTACCAGGTTACCATGCTAGGACAACTGAGTTAAAATCTACCAATTTGTGGCTTCTACGATAGAAGGGACGATAGTGGAAGTTTGCATTTTGACCTGAATATGAACTGTTATCTCCACTATCCTTGACATACTCTGTAATGTTTCTCAGCCCCTTTCTTATCTACACATGTAGTTAGCAACATTCATCTCCCTCTCTGGAGTTCTATATGACATATCTACAGTAGCTGGTATGCTCTCTGAAGCAGAGTAAAAAAATGAATAAATATGAATTCTCATTGCTTTCACGTAGTGCTATTTTTCCCATGAAAGGATTTATTTTATCAAATATTACAAGTGGATTATTTGAAAAATTCTTTTGAAATGGTTTTCTGAGAGATTTTATAGTATACACACTCACACACACACACACAAAATATTAAATGATTAACTAAAGCTACACAACATAACCAGCAGTTTAATTGTTATGATTTTTTTAGACTAAATCATCTGAAATTTGGTTTTAGCAAATCTGAAATATACACTACTAAGTGTGCTCAGGATGATGCACAATACATTTCAAAAGTCTTATACCTCTTATGTAGCTAAAACTTTGCACCCTTTGACCAAAGTCTCTAAATGCTCCTAAAATCTTTGCCTCTGATAACTACTGGTAGACTGTGTTTCTGCAATTACAATTGTTTTTAGTATCCTTTTATGTAACAGCTTATATTTCTCTTTCTGTGCGTGGATTATTTTATTTGACATAATGTCCTCCTGGTACATCAATGCTGTTTCAAATGACAAGATTTCCTTTCTATTTGGTTTGGATTCTATATATATATATATACATGTATATATATATATATACATGTATATATATATATATATACATGTATATATATATATATATGATATTTAAAAATACATTTCACATTTTCTTCATTCATTGATAGATAAAGTTGACACTTGGCTATTACGAGTAATGCAGCAATGAATATGGAAATTTAGGTAACTCCATGATCTGTAGACCTTTGGAGAAACACTCCAGAGTAGGTTTGCTAGACACAGTGTAAGTGCCAATGACAGCTGTTCTATTCAGGTCCAAAGCATGGAGCAGGCTCTCCTCTCACAGCAGCACATCCTCTTGCAGCCAGGCATCCTTGGCCTCAGGCAGAGGCTTCAGGCTTGCTCTTGCCTGGGAGAGTGTTCTTCCACCTTTCACTATCCACAATCTCAAGGGTTCCATGAGGATCCTAGTAGACTGTTTCCATACCATTCTTCCCAGGTCACTTTTGGATACTGCCTCATTTTCTGCCCTATAGAAGACAAAGAAGGTGGAACATGTCCACAGAAAGCTAGGCCAGAGCTTTCCCCTAGGCAGGGCACTGTCAGTTCTCAGAAAGACAAGTTTTGCTCATAAGCTCAGGGCAAACTCTGAGAGGTCACTCAGCAGCCTGATTCCTTTCAGGCTGTCTTTTTGGTCACTGCCAGCAGCAGGATCTCAGAGGTGGAACTCCATAATTGTTTATTCAGGCAGTAATGTCCGCTTAAGCGAGAGCGGCCACAAGTACAATAGGACTAGAAAGCACTACGCTGTTGCCCACGAATACATGAATTCTTACCAGGCAAATACTGAGTACATGTCAGTAGATACACAGAAAAGCAGCCTGTCATGGAATTTCTCTCATTTTCTTGTCACTTAGCTTGTGTAAGCTTCTTGGTTTAGATCTGGATTCAAAACACATGAGAACGAAAGAATTCTTGCTCTGAAGATAGTATTTGTTTGTAGTATACATGCCACAGATATGGCCATGTGCCACCGGTTTCAAGTGCATTATCAGAACAGACCTGACAACAGCAGATTAGGAATCTAAAATGAACAAGTCAGCAGAGGAAGGTGGAAATTGAGGAGGAGGACAGACGGCTTAATCAGGCAGGTCTCAAATTGACATATACGCCTTTGGTGCACAAACTTGTTTGGTGCACAAGCTGGGATATGAAAAGTTGGAGCAATCTCTTGGATCCATTTCTAGCCTTGGTTTTGTGTCAAATTTAACCCTTTTTGCCAATGAAGCCTGGCCACATCCAATAGTGAGCAAAATTAGGGAAGTTTACACAGGACAAAAACATCCTCTAATCTCGAGGTACAGTGTTCAGCCTAATTATATCACAATGTGCTGCACTGGCCTCTTCTGGTAGTGCTAGAGTCACAGCTCCTCAGAAGTCTTAGCCAATCTGGACTTTGCTGCAGAAGAAGCATGGGTTTCAGTCATGAGTCAATATGTCTCCCTTCTTGATCATCTCACTCTTTAAATCTGGGAAAATTATCTATCTCTGTAATCATGGTCTTCAAAGAATTGTCGCATCATACCTTGGCTCTGAAGAACTCTGTGGTGACGATATCAACATGAAGGCAGATCATAGGTCAGCACACAGCTCTGCTTCTCACCCTGAAAACAAACTGATGAGGCACAAAACTCTGTTTTTTGTAGGGAACTTAAAGAACAGAAATGCAAGAAAAAAATATTCATTTCAAAAATACATAAAACTAATATGCACATTTTTCATTGTATTTATTTATAGGAATAGCTCTTGTAGTTTGCATAGATGGGCATAGTAAGTGTCATAAGTCTCTTGTGATTAATCAAAATATAAGAAGCTAACTGAACCTACTATCACACAACCAGTTAGCCCCACATGTTAGGTATGGCCCCTGACCTTCTACTATCTGATTCAGCTGTCTTTCAGCCAGGAGACAAGGTCTCCCTCAATTCTTCAGGACCAGAAGCCTCCAGGACAACCTAACAACCATCCAAGGAAAAGTTTTTAGTCTCCCAACCAAGGTATTTTTCTAACTCTGCTCAGTAAACTCTGTGGAAAGAAAATTCCCAGGCAGACAGCTGTCTGCAAAGCATCTGCCTTCGAGGGGAAGGTTGGAAATTCTCAAATTCCACTTCCAACAACTATAGTGAATTTTGGTAAATTCCATAATGTGTTTTCTAGGCTATAGCCCAGTATCCTTCTCTAACTCCTAGAGATAATGAACACAAGCCATATGATCTGGACAACTGTGCTTCACTGACCCTATGATCTCAACCCTGGCCTTAGTCTGATCCCCTGATTCAACCCAGTACAGTGCTACTGGCACCTGCTTACTATTTTCAGAGATTCAAAGTGAGCTTGCCTAGGTGTTGTGCTCTAACTACCACACATACCGACTTGCAACCCACAAAGGTGACCTTAGGATGTTATCTGGCACAGTAGGTAATCTGGACTAGAAACAAAGCACCTGACTTAGATGGATGCACAATCCCTAAGTCAGAGTAATGAGGATCATAATTACCGATCGAGCAACAAATAAGTCATATGCACTTGTGGGAATAGAATTTATGAAATAAAGAAACAAAAAGAAAGAAAACTTTAAAAGAAATTTGCCCTTAAATTTCTTCAGTGTCACTGAGCAAAGGGTTCAATGTTTTCAGGAGGTTGAAGTACAGAAAAAGGCAAGCACTCAAAAAAGAGTGATGGGTCAGGAAATGGGCCACCAAAAGAAGAGTCTTGACTGAGTTGATTAAAGAAAGTTTACCTGATCCAAACAAGACTGACTTGGATTAAAAGGGTGATCAAAGACATTACTTTGAGTAGAGGCTAGTTTCCTTAGAACTCATCCCTGCAGACACCTATAACTTAACGTGCACCTTAGATTTCCAGACACACAAGCATCTCTTCACTTTTGTGACTCAACAAATCACCTGAAGCCATAGGAATTTTCTCCAGCAGAGACCAGCAAGAGAGCAGGCTCAACCCTAAAAAGGGGAAAGGGTAATAGATTCACAGACAACACTGAACAATTCCCAATGAAAATCAGAAGTGGAATGATCTACGCTCCTGAACTGCAAAACCTGAGTGCCAACATTCATTCCACACAAATCCTTTGAGATTCTCAAGCAGGACTGAACTCCAGTTGAATAGTGACCCCTGAAAAAAAGGGAAATTGGGACATAAAGACACCCAGAGCCTCACCATTTGATGATTGATGCAGATGGGAGTTATGTATTCACAAGCCAAGAAATGAGAACTACTGCTGATGGAATGGCCTTAGATTAAGAATCTCTACCCAAAAGCACTTGCATTCAGAGGTGGGCATTTGGAAGACTATTTTCTGGGATGAAAAAATGCTAAATAATGAATACCTAAGCAAATAGGTTGCAACAGAGTAAACAATGATTTATTTTGATCCAGTGAATTTTGGTTCCCAAAATTTTCTTCCTAAGAAAGAGAAATTCCAGAGTATTCATATTTAAAGAGGGTATTAAGTCATTTTAAAAATCTGAGGCTATGATGGTAACAAAATAGGAAACTGTTACTATTCCACAAAATAATATACTGTCCATCTTTATGTGTCATTAGAGCAAGTCCAATCTTTACCTATTATTACCAAGCCAAATTCACCACCAATTTACCACATTATGCTCTAAGCACAAATTTTAAGTCCACTTCAACCAATTACCAGATTTTGAGGGAAGGACCCATTTGCCTTTAGTTCTTGACTCTAGACTGCTAAGTAATTCTTCAAACTCTTCACAGAATGAAAAGTCAGAACTGTGAAAAATAGCCATGCTTGGTTAAGCTCAGAACCTGGGCAGGTTCTGATGTCTCCACTCTTTTACTAGCTGCATGCAGTACAGCCTCAACTACCTCTATTGCTTGAGCTTTCTTCTTGCTGCCTTGTGATTCAGCCACAGAGCTATTAGACTGACAGAGTTTCCTGAACCATCCAGAAAATGTTCATAATCCTCACTAGAAGGATGACACCCATCAAAACCAAAGGAACATATATGTAAGATATTAGCAAGGTCACAGGGCTTGTGCCCCATTCATCGTGCTGCTGGGGCTCTGTCTACTCTGACCTGGGCAGCCTTCCTGGGAAAATGACATCACTCCTACTCCTGCTGAGCTTTCTGCTTCCCCTTCAGGCTGGAATGGGTGAGTGGCCATCTCTATTCTAGAGGTCTCAGCTATACCACAAAGTTCTCTCCACTACTGACATTTTTGCTAGCTTGGGTCTGGAACATTCCTTGGTCTCAGCCAGGAGTTATCTGACCCCAGATCCAATTGCAAACCCAGACTCACAAATCCAAAGCTGGCTGGACACTTCCAAGGGTGTCAAAAGGAGGGTGTTCTAGATGATTTAATAGGTGTTAGCCTCTGCACAGAATTTTCTGCATTACCTGGAAAGTGAGTTGTCCTCAGAAAAACATTAAAAAGAAAAATCAAGATATCATTAACCAGAGAATGTGAACCAACAAAAGTAAGTAATTAAACCCTGTTGCTCAAAAACCAGAACAGGGCAGCTCAGTCCATCAGCCTGTGGGGGACAGGTGTCACAGGAACCAGTTGCACTATACAGTGCCCACCACCCCAGTCTCAGCCCTGAAGAGAATTTCAGGGTGCAGCTAGACTCAGAGGTGACATGATGACTGCATCCTCTTTCCATTACCCTAGTTCCACCTTAGTTCTTTGCAGGTTCACTCTAGTTATTTTTTTCTACCTCTGCCTTGCTGTCTTCCCTTGTGGTCCCCGCCTTGGATACTTCCTCCTCCTAAATGTTTATGTCCCTGAATCCCACCATACTATATTGGGCAATCAAGCACTGATGAAACATTGATTAGACATCAGATATACAGCCTAAAACAGCTCCTGAGAACACAGAATATGTTCGGTATAGATCATGAGGGTTTGAAGAATCCAAATTCATTATCTCATAGGTAGATTGTTAGAAAGTGCCACCAATCCAGAAATTAATAGCAGTTCAAACAGACAGGAAGGCCTCAGAAAGAAAACAGGAATGAAGGCAGCTTCCTAGTATCTTATGAAATTTTACCATCACTCATTCCTCTTCCATGCAAGTGTCCAAGGTAGGAAGCAGAAGACCAGCACTATCCTGACTTTCTCATAGCAGTTGACGTTCAGAAAAAGTCATTCTGGCTCCAAAGCATGCAGCCTGCAGAACCTAAGATGAGTCCCTCTGCTGGGTACAGTCACTCCAGATCCCACCCTCAACCTTGACTTTCCACAGTCTTCTCTCTCGACCACACTTCTCACAGATACCCCATTTCAGCTTTTCTTTCACAGGAGATCATCAGGGATCATAAGGCCAAGTCCCACTGTCATCCCTATATGACCTTTGTCCAGTTTCTGAATGGAGATAGGAAGAGGAGATGTGGTGGTGTCGTGGTGTGAAAGAAATTTGTACTGACAGCTGCACCCTGCAAGGGAAGGTGAGGAGGGACAACCAGCCCACATTTGCTAAGACCCAACAGGGACCACTGTCCTCCACAGAGACCACAGTCTTAGGAGCTCCTGGGGTTCACAAACCCATAAGAGCTCATCAGAAAACAGGAAAGGGAGGAAAATCAAAAGTTTCAGCCCAGTATCTGGATTATGAGAATTAACTGTATCAAGCATTCTAAGATAAATAAATGATTCTGAGGCTGGAAAAATAAAAAGGAGATGAAGGAAGGGGAGAAAAGAAAGAAACTGAACGAGTTATGGACCTGTGATAATCTCTTACAGTGTATGTAGTCCTTGTATTCCGCAAACATGTAGGAATAAAAGTCAAAAAATGTTTCTGCCCAGGCTTGATAAGTTAACTAGTAAGTGAGATCCTTTCTCAAAAATAAAAATAAATTAAAAAGGACTGAAAGCTTTAGCTCATTGCACAAAAAAGCATTCCACCCCATTTGCCTTAAAAAAGGAAAGAAAACTGGGAAAATGAAATGCTGAGAAACAGAAGAGCTAAGCTTTGGAGTCAGATGGTGAGAGTACAGAACAAGTGACAGGTGACAAGACATAGCAACTACATTGCAAAGCTGGTGCTGCCTGCACTGCACAGATTCACTATGGTTTTACAACCTAAATCCATGTTCCTCTCTGCACAGCTCAATGAGTGTCATCCTAGGGGCCCACAACATCCAGAAACAAAACAAGACCTATAAGGACATTCATGGGAAAAGAGCCATCCCACACCCAGAATATACTCCTAAAACCTTCTCCAGTGACATCATGCTGCTGTAGGTGAGTTAAACCTTCCTGCTGCTCTTTCTCTTCTCATACAGGGTTGTTGCTCCCAGTGGATCCCCACTCTTTTCCTTCTTGCCCTCACAGCTATCACAATGTAAGGGTCCAGAAGGCATATTGTCTATGCCAGAGGCTGTTCTCAACTATCTTGCTTATTCGCTATCAGCTAGAGAGAAAAGCCAAGCAGACTAAAGCTGTGCAGACCCTCAGATTGCATGAGGCCATGAGCCAGGTGAATCCAGGAGACACGTGCCTTGTGGCAGGCAGGGGGAGAATCACCCCATTGGGTCCCTTAGCAAGCACACTGCAAGAGGTGAAGCTGAAAGTACAAGACAAACAAAAATGCAAGTCTTCCATCCATACCTACTCCAATGTCACTGAAATTTGTGTGGGAAAGCAAAGGAAAACAAAGACTGGTTTCAAGGTGAGGTTTCCATTGTCTGTAGAAACAGAACCCAAGAAAGAGAAACTTGGTGGGAAGATGATGGTGTCCATATCCCATTCCCTGAGTCCAGACTTTGAAGTCCTGGGTTCTGCAGCAATGCAGTAGTTAATGCATTCCCTGGGTATATAGGAGTAGAGGATCAGGAAATACCAGTAAACCGAGTTCAGGGTAATCACTTGAGTATCTCTAGGATTTCCCAGAAAGGTTCAGGTAAAAGCCGGGGTGAGGGTAGAGCGGGAGGCAGCCAGACGTACCCAGCCCTGATCTCACTAGTAAGTGAGATAGTTTGTCAAAAATAAAAATAAATTAGAAAGGACTGAAAGCTTTAGCTCAGTGCACAAAAAAGCGTTCCAACCCATTCGCCTTAAAAAAAGGAAAGAAAACTGGGAAAATGAAATGCTGAGAAACAGAAGAGCTAAGCTTTCGAGTCAGATGGTGAGAGTACAGAACAAGTGCCCCCTGACAGGTCATCCACAGTGGTGATGTTCAAAGAGCACAAACAGGAAGAGGCCTATTCGATGCTTTCCTTCTCTGTCCACAGGGGGACTCTGGGGTCCCCCTCATGTGTAAAAACATGATCCATGGCATTTTCTTCTATGGAGAAAAGGATGGCAAACCCCCAGGCGTCTTCATGAAGTTCTCCCACTTCTTGCCCTGGATGAAGAAGATAATGGAGCACTTCTAACAGCAGGCACAAGATCGACTTCCTCTGTGCCTCATCATCTTTACTGAGGCAGAATAAAACACTCCCACGAACCCAGGCAACTGCACAGTTACAGTAAATGGATCAGAAGAATGACTGTGCCTGAAATCCTATTTATTCCCTGAACCCTAATGAGCATGTAACTGCTGTGCTGGCCATTCTAACTGTGGCTTCCTCTTTTCTCCCCAGCCCTCCCTCATTCCTTAACTTCATCCCATACAATTCCTCACTTGTTGCTCCCACCCATTTTGTTTAATGTTCAGCTCTCCACTGTAGATCCTCAATGCACACTGGAGAGTGTCACTCAGCATTAGGAGGCATCATCACACACAAGGTTCCACAGTCTTATAGTTTACCTTCCAAATATGTATCACTGTGCTTCAGGACTGTCTTACCATCTCTAGTCCAAGAATCTTCATGGGATCCCAAACAATTTGGCAGGGCAGTGGAAAGGGTAACCCTAGAGACTCAGGAGATTCAGAGCACTCACTTTCCTGTTTCAGTGATTCTCTCCCCAGTATTGCAATTTTCTCCCCCTTTCAGTGCTGTCTGCTGCTTAGGAGGCTGAGATCACCCTCAGGACTACCAGGTCCCATTTCCTGGGTCCCTATCCTGGGCCAACACAAAGTTCAGTCCATCTCCTCCCTCTTGATTTGGCCTTTGCACACCAATGCCTGGGTCCACTGAGTGGCTCTGGCCACCAACTCCATTCCTTTCCAGCTCCCTGAAGAGATCACAAGTCTGTGTGGATTCACCACTGTCAGCCAGTTTCACAAAACTTGCAATGCTCCACTTCTCCCTGAGTAGCCCTGGCTGCAGCCTGTTCCAATCCAGCATTCTCCAAGAATTCAGCCATCACCTCTTGTGAATTATCACCTCCTGTGAATTCAGGGCAGGCTCAGGCTATCAGCCTGGTCTGGCCTTGGTGCCCACTCTCCCCCTGGTGGCAGGCATGGATTATTGGTCCTGTGAGTCAGCCCAGGGAAGCTGGACATGAAGGATCACTTATCCCTCTATCAGCAAACACTCTTTTGATCTATCTCTTGGTATCTGATATATAATAGGCTCTGGTTTCACCTTTGGAAAACTCTCAGGAATGAGAAATATCCTCTAAATATCCATAAGTTCTCTCCTTCCACCAAAGCAAGTTAACTTACCCAAATAGACTTATATTGGGAATCCATTAGAAATCTATTTTGAAAAACATTAAATTCTCTGTATTCTGCCTTGGTTGTGTATAACAGTGTCACATGTGTAATATTTTTGGCTCCAGAAGAGCAATGTGTGGTACTGAAAGAGCCATGCAGGTGCTCATGTGTGGCCACTGAATGTGTGATACTGCAAGAGCCATGCAGGTGCTCATGTGTGGCCACTGAAGTCTGGGTTCAGAGGTGTGGGAGGGGAGAGGAGGCAGCCCAAGCAGGGTGAATTTCAACCCACAAACCTCCAACCTTCTGCACTTCAGATGTGAGAGTGTTGTGACCTACATGATCTAATTTAGGATCCCTTATCACTCAAACAGCACTACTTCTGAGTGTATGTGACAATAACTCAAAATAGTTTGCTTAACCAAGTGATTCCAACATCAAAAAGACTTTCTGTTACAGGAGTTGAGTATCTTAGGGAATAATAGCAGCAATTGCCAAGGAAGATTGCATTGATTTCAAAACCTTTGCACAAAAGCAATCTATAGATTAAAGAGTAACACCCATCAAAACTTGGGAAAAAACTTGTTGAGGTACCCTTCTAACAGAGGCTTAAATATTCAAATGTATATAGATTCAAAATTTTAACACCAACAAATAAACAAACTGGGAGTTATGGTACATGCCTCTAATCCAAGCATTCAGAAAGCTGAGGCAAGACAATTGATGTGAGTCTGAGGCTAGTGTGGGCTACATAGTGAGTTCAAAACTAGCTTGAACTGTATAGCAAGACCCCATGTCAAAAAATAATGGAAAACAAAAACACAAGACAAGTTGATAAGTGGACAGGTGAACTTTATGGATACTTCCATAAAACATGCAAACAAATAATGAATAAGTACATAAAAGTGTGTTCAACATCTTTAGACCTGAATGAACTAAAATAAAGCTACATTAAGATTCCATCTAGATTGACTCATAATGATTACCAAACAATAAATGCTTGTAAGCACTGAATAAGAATGTAAGTTAGGACTGTCACCATGGAAAAACACATTATAGAACCTCAAAAACTTGAAACGTGCTCCATACTGTGTAAATAATATAGATCCCGCATACTCTAGATGTACCTGTGCACTTATGCTTATTTCAGGGCAATTCACAATAGTTAAGCCATAGAAATAGCCCTGACCCTCACCCACTGATTAATGGATAAACACAATGTGACATATATACATACTGGAGTATCACTGAGTCATAGTCCCAAAAGAAATCATTTCCTGAAAATGGAGATTGATATTAAGCAAAATAAGTCAGAGTCAGAATGACAAAAATAAATGTCTTTTCTTAAATGTGGAAAATAAATAGAATGATATGAAAGTAGAGGAGAGACGACTAAAGAAAAATAAAGACAAGGGGAAAGGGGAATTAGTGGAAAGGGGAAATGTTATTCTAAAAAGCACTGCAAACTGTTCTGCATGTGCCATCACCCTGGTAACATGTGTGGTGTGTTGACCCTTGCTCCCCTTGTGAGGGACAATTGTTCCTAGAATCAGTCTACCTTGAGTTACCTACATTCCTCTCTCTCGGACTTTTGTCCTCCTTTTGTGAAAGATAGTTGATCCTGAAATTAGTAAACAAAGGGCGGTAAATTCTTGTAAAGAAGCAAATGGCTGACCACCAACTGCAAAACTTCTCTGCCCTCAAGCAAGGGTGAACAAAGTCTTCCTTATTCCTGTTACCCCACCCAAGATTTACTTTGTGATTGTTGTTTCTATAAAAGTCTGTCAAAATTTTAACCAAGTTACAAGGCTTAGCAAACTCCAGCTGCACTGTATGGCTGTTGCCAGCTTAAATAAAACTGCTCCTTTTGTTTAAAAGAAATCTTGCTCCATTTTTTGGACAATATGTAGGGGTCTAATTTTTGGGGTACAATATTTGGGTGCTCATCTGGTATTACTGGGGGACCCCTCCCCAAATTATTTTTCTCCAATTGATTGGCTTAAACATCTGTAAGTATTTGGGTCTTTTAGCCTGTTTGTAATTTGGGTGTTTTTGCCCATTTGTCTTTATGTTCAGTGCACTTTGGAGCCATCTGCTCGTTTGAATCTGTTGAATCTTGTTAGTAACGTTTTTTTTTTTTTTTTGCCCATTTGAACTTGTTGAATTTGTTACTAATTTAGGGGCTCATTGCCCATTTCGGCTTCAGGATCCATGGGAAGAAAAAGCAGTTTGTGATTCAGATGGAACCTGTCCTCTGATCCTGAACACCAGAACCATGTTTTCCCTTTGTCCAACCCCGAGTGGACAACCAGAGGTAAGGACGTTCTCCATTGCTATTGCCAGTTGTTCTTGGATGCCCGTAAGGGCGCCCCAGAAAACCCACCATTTTGCCCAAGGTAGCACAGGGGAGACAACTGGCTAATGAGACTTCCTCGGGGTTTTCTGGAAACAGTGCAAAATGTCTATGACATTTATAAACCCATAAATCAGGTAGCACCTGAAAATGCAAGCTCATTTAATATTGCATTTGTAACCCAGTCAGCCCCTGATATTAAGGGAAAATTGCAAAAGTTTGAGGGATTTGAGGGAATGCCCTTCAGTCAGTTATTAGATATTGCTTAAAAGACATTTGACAACTGGGAGAGCACTAAAGAACAGAAGCCAACAAAGTCATCCAGCCTAATGCAGTCTCATCCACCCCTAGATAAAAATCAGTGTGCTCTAGATATTTATCCTGCCCATTTCTAAGGTGCACAAGTATGTCTGTCTGAGAGGATGCTTGCCACAGTTGGGCCATCCACCCTGGATGGGACAAGCGGTCAGGGGAACCGGAAGGAAGGCCATTACCCAAGAAGGATCCAATGCAGGAGCACCAGATGGTGGCACACGGATGGACAGAGGATGACACAGACTCATTTACCTGTCTGTGGCAAGTGAAGAAAAATGAACTGTACTGACACACAGTTGGGTATGCTGTTCTGGGGCCTATGTCTTGGAGGAACCCCCAGCCCTGTCCCCTTCTGTAAGTCTGTCTGTCTGTCTGCCCATTGAGGAAGCCACCCTGATACCTGCTGGCAAGGGAGTCAGAGCAACATTCATCAGGGACACGAGAGAGATGTTGGAAAGTGCTTTTGGATGTCTCTCTCTTTGGGCTGTAGGGGAACTCAGGGTTTTGTTTGTGCATAGTTATGAGTCAGCATCCAATGTCTCCGGGGAATGGACTCAGTCCTTCTGAAAAGGAAGCACAGCCACTGGAATGAATCACTGCTGCCGGTCTTCCCTCGATCCATGGGGCCTCCAATATTGGGTTTTTGGATTTTTCCACTACCTTTACCATCAGCCTGGCCTCTGCATATACCCTTCAGGCTCAAACAAGAGTCAGCCTTGGGCCCACTAGTTACCCTCCAGGGCCAAAGCAGCCTGATATCGGATCCTCCCCTGAGGGAGCAGTTCCAGTACTGCCCAGAGGGACTGACATTTTCTCTGGAGCACACCCTTCTGTGAGTGGTTTGCCACCACCCTCTCTCCCAGGGTTGGGGGCTACAGACCCTTACTTCCAATAAGCCCAAGACCAATCAAAGTCAGATGTTAGCTAACTCATTTCAGGCGGAATGGGACCTTTGAAGCCAGGCAAAGTGTTGTTTGTGGGGTTTATGGAGTACTGGATGAGGGCAGGGGAGTGCACACATGGGTTGGTTAGGCTTAGGTCCGGCATAGGGTGAGGGCTAGTGACCACTGGAGTTAGTCAGCTAGTGACTCAGAGAAGCTTGAAGATGCCCCTGTAAACCCCCACCCTCTACTCCTCCTCCACACACCCTGAAGGAATGTGGGCTCTGATGTGGGATTGGATGGCCCCCAGCCATAGAAGAAGTTGTTCTGTCTGTTTCACCAAAGAAACAACTAGAGTCTCTTGGTCGAATTTTTCCACATGGAAAAATTCATTGTATTTCTATGTTCCATGAGGAGTTTGCTATAGATATGTTGGAGCAGAGGAGTGCTCAGTGGCAGGGTATTAGGTTTAGCAGAGGGTGATGATTAGTTGGCCAGTGGCTTAGGGAAGACCCCCTGGACCCACTTTGGTCAACCTGCATTGGTTTTGGAAGCTGCTAGTTTCCATGTCAGCTCTGTGAGGCTACCGCCTATTCCACGTTTGGCCACCAGACGGCGCCCCTTGCAAACCTAGCCACAGTGGAGGATTCAGAAGTCTACAGAGAAACACAAAGAGGCAAAGAACGACATCATAGACATACACGGCACGCGAAACATTTCTTCGGTTATGGACCTGTCTGGTGTTGTAGGGGGGCACCGAAAGATGGTGGCCGCCGCTTTTGAGAAGGTTACGATTAGGATTAGGCTCTGCATTAGTGTTTTTAGGTTGCAGCTCTGTAGGTGCTCTGAACATTGCCTTCCTGGAGACTGATCAGAATCTTCCCAGGATTGCCCGTGGCCTTGCATCCGAGGCCAATGTTTCTTTCATTTATCTTTTGTCAGCGGTAAGAGGCTCTCTTTTTTTGCAGAGGACAGCCTTGGGTGGCAGTCCATGCAGATCAGGAATATCTGTCACTTCAGATCGAGGAGTGTATTCTTTGTACAGGGAGGGCTTCACATGTGGGGCCGAGGTTTCCATTGGAGACTGGAGGGCACTAGGCTTGGTTCCGACCTCTGGTGGCTGCTACTGGACACCAGGAAACACTTCCTAGCAGGTAGTTCCCATACTTATGTATTGCATACACCTACTTATGTACTGAGTATCGTGTGATTTCTATGTGGAATGGTTTACCCCAAGGTCTATGAGCTATTTGACATACATTTCTATTGTAGACTGTTACAGAACAAAGAAAATTAGGAGAACTGGATTTTATGTTCATCCTAATTGGATTATCTTGTCTTAATGTTTATCAGTGTAGGAGGGTTTAAACTGACCCTCATGTAGGAATTTTCATCAAAGTCAGGGTGTTCCAGTCTTAAGTTATTCAAGGATAAGAGTATTGAAAGTGAGTATCATTTATGGTTTCTGTGTAACAGGTTTACCCCATGGCCTTTGAGCTATTTAACATATATTTCTATTGCAGACTCTTTCAGCACAAAGAAAATTACAAGAACTTCACTGTATGTTCATCCTAATCAGATTATCTGTTCTTAAGGTTCACCAGTGTAGGAGGGTTTAAACTGACTATCAGGTAGGAATTTTCATCCCAGTCAGGTGTTCTAGTCTTGAGTATTTCAGCGATAAGTATATTGAAAATGAGTATCATGCATGATTTCTATGTGTAATGGTTTACCCCAAGGTCTATGAGCTATTTCACCCACATTTCTATTCCAGACTCTTTCAGAACAAAGAAAATTATGAGAACTGGATTTTATGTTTGTCCTATTATCTAGTTTTAAAGTTTACAAGTGTAGGAAGGATTGAATTAACCCTCATGTAGGAATTTATATCCAAGTCAGGTGTTCCAGGTTTGAGTTATTCAAGGATAAGTATATTGAAAGAGGGGGTCGATAGCGGCTGGGGATTTAGCTCAGGGGCATAAGCACCTGCCTTGTAAAGCAGGCAGTCATGGGTTCGATCACAGGTACGGAAAAAAAGGGAAAAAGACCAAAAAAAAAAGAGAGAGAGTATTGTGTATGATTCCTACGTGAAATGGTTTACTCCATGGTCCTCGAGATATTTCACATACATTTCTATTGCAGACATTTTCAGTACAAAGAAAATTGCAAGAACTTCATTTTATGTTCATCTTAATCCGATTATCTAGTGTTAATTTTTTCCAGTGTAGGAGGGTTTAAACTGACCCTCATGTAGCAATTTTCATCCAAGTCAGGTTTTCCAATTTTGAGTTATTCCAGGATAAGAATATTAAAAGTGAGTATTTTGTATCATTTCTATGCAGAATAGTGTACCCTAAGATCCACGAGCTGTTTCACATACATTTCTACTGTAACCTCTTTCAGAACAAAGAAAATTACGGGAACTAGGTTTTATGTTCATCCTAATCAGATTAACTGGTTTTAAGGTTTAACAGATTAGAAGCTTTTAAACTGCCCATCATGTAGGAATTTTCATCCAAGTCATGTGGTGCAGTTTAGAGTTATTCAAGGATGAAAATATTGAAAGTGAGCATCATGTATGATTTCTATGTGGAATGGTTTACACCAAGGTCTATGAGCTACGTCACATACATTTCTATTGCAGACACATTCAGAACAAACAAAATTATGACAACAACTAGATTTTATGTTTGGCCTAATCAGATTATCTATTCTTAAGGTTGAGCAGATTAGGAGGGTTTAAATTGACCCTCATGTATGTATTTTCCTAAAAGTCAGGTTTTCCATTCTGGATTTTTTCAAGGATAAGTGTATTAAAAGAGAGTATCGTATATGATTTCTATGTGAAATGGTTTACCCCATGGTCCTCGCGCTATTTCATATACATTTCTATTGCAGACTCTTTCAGAACAAAGAAAATTATGAGAACTGGATTTTATGTTGGTCCTAATCAGATTAACTAGTTTTAATGTTTAGGAGTTGAAGAGGGTTTAAATTGACCATCATGTAGGAATTTTGATCCAGTTCAGGTGTTCCAGTCTTGAATAATTCAAGGAGAAGTGTTCTGAAAGTGAGTATCCTGTATGATTTCTATGTGGAATGCTTTATGCTCTGCCCTCAGGAGCTACTTCACATACATGGGTGTTGCAGACTGGAGCAGAAAAAAGAAAATTATGAGAACTGGATTTTACGTTAGTCCTGATGGGATTATCTAGTCTTACAATTTACAAGTGTAGAAGGTATTAAATTGACCCTCATGTAGCAATTTGTATTGAATTCATGTGTTCCAGTTTTGAGTTATTCAAGAATAAGCCTAATGAAAGAGAATATCGTGTATGATTTCTATGTGGAATGGTTGAGCCCATGCACTTCCACTTCCCAGAACCTTGGACTTCATTGGATTAGCCTTGCTGGGTTAGGGAGAGACTCAGTAACGATAAAGAGGACCTCAGCAGGTTTGCTGCAGTTTGGTAACTTTGCCTCTGAATTAGAGGCCTTCAGGTATTGAATTCAAAAGATCATGAATACCTACTTTGAAAATCTTTACTTATATAGGATGGAAAATACAGAAGAAATGGATGACTTCAAGAAACATATGAACTACAAAAGCTCAATCAAGAAGATTTCAATAACCCAATATCTGCATTGAAATTGAAAATGTGATTGAAAACTTACCAATAAAAAACCTCTATGTCCTGATATACTCATGGCTGAATTCTACAAGAAATTTAGAGATTTAAGGCTAAAAATCCTCAAATGCATTAATGAAACTGAAAGGGAAGCAATCCTCCCTACCTAATTCTGGGAGGCAAGTATTACTCTGACACCAAAACCAGAGAAACAGTCAACCAAAAGGAACTATAGTCCAGTCCCACTAATGAACATTGATGCAAGGATTCCCAATAAAATACAGGGCAAACTGAATGCATTAAAACATCAAGAAGATTATACATCATGACCAAGTGGGGTTTATCCCAGGAATGCAGGGATGGTTTAACATATGCAAGTCAATAAATGTAATACACCACATCAACAGAGCCAAAAACAAAAATTAAATGATTATCTCAATAGATGCAGAAAAAGCTTTCAATAAAATCCAACACTTGTTCATGATAAAAAAAACAACAACAGAAAATCAGAGGACATGGTGTATATATCAATCTGAAAAAGGCCATCTATGACAAACCAGCAGCCAACATTATTCTAAATGGACAAAACCTGAAAGCTTCTACTCTAAAAACAGGAACAAGACAAGGATGTCCATTGTCACCACTCCTATTCAAAATAGTAATGGAAATACTAGCCAGGACAATCAGACAAGAGAGAGAAAATAAAAGGAATAAAGATAGGAAGTGAAGAAGTTAAATTATCATTGTTTGCAGAAAACATGATACTCTATATAGAAGACCCAAAGAATTCCACTAAAAGACTACTAGAAGTAATAAATAATTTCAGCACTATAGCTGCATACAAATTCAACACTCAAAAGTCAATAGCATTTCTGCACACAAACAAAAATCTTAGAGAAATTATGAAAATATCACCTTTCACAATAGCATCTAAAATGAAATACTTAGGAATCAACATAAGTAAGAATGTAAAAGACCTATGTGATGAAAATTATTACTACTCTTAAAAAGAAGTTGGAAAATGATTGTAAAAAGTGGAAGGATATTCCATGCCCTTAGGAAGAACCAACATTGTGAAAATGGCCTTATTCCCAAAACTATGATACAGGTTTATTGCAATCCCAATCAAAATACCATTAACATACTTCACAGATCTAGAGAAAACACTCGTAAAATTCATTTGGAAATAGAAGAATTTTAGAATAGCAATGAAAATTCTGGGCAACAAAGGCGAGGCAGGAGGCATCTAAATTCCTGACTTGCAGCTATACTGCAATGCCACAGTGAAAAAAATTATCATAGTACTGGCAAAGAAATAGACCTGAGGATCAATAGAACAGATTAGAAGATTCAAACACAACTACCAAGACACTCAGCCATTTAATGTTTGACCAAGGTGCTAAGCTAGCTCACTGAAAGAATAGCTTCTTTAATAAATGGTGTTGAAAAAATTGGTTCTCCACATGCCAAAGCCTGAAAATAGACACATACCTATCACCATGCACAAAACTAAAGTCAAAATGGATAAACTATCTAAATATTAAAACAGAAATAAGAAATCTACTGGAAGACAAGGTAAGTAGAAGTCTTGGAGACATAGGGGTAAGCAGATTATTCATGAACAAAATACAACGTTTATAGGAAACACTTCAAAAAATCAACAACTGGGATCTCATGTTATTTAAAAGTTTTTGCATTTAGGAAGAAAGCAACAGGGTAAAAAGAAAGCCCACAGAATGGGAAAAATTTTAGCCAGCAACTCCTCAGACAAATGACTTGTATCCAGAACACATAAAGAATTGAAAAATATTAAGGCCCCACATTCAAAGGCCATCTAAAAATGGGCTTCTGAAATGAAAACTCAGTTCTCAAATGAAGATATACAAATGGCACAATTAAATACATGCAGAAGTGTTCACCATCACTGGTCATTCGAGACATGCAAATTAAAACAGCACTGAGGTTTCATCTCACTCCAGAAAGAATAGCTGCCATCCACAAATCAACTGATAACAAATGTTGGCAAGGATGTGGGGAAAAAGCAACACTGCTCCACTGTTGGTGGGCATGTAGACTGGTGCAGTCACTATGGAAATCAGTATGGAGATTTCTCAGATGACTAGAATTGGAAGTTCCATTCAATCCAGCTACTCCCTGCCTGGCTATTTTCCAGAAAAAATGAAAACTTCATACTATAGTGATATATGTGCACCCATATTCATAGCAGCACAATTTGTAGTAGCTAAATGTTGGAAACAACCAAAATGCCCTTCAAACACAGAGTGGATGAAAAAGATGTGGTATTCTTCTTATTCAGCTATAAAAATGGATGATCTTGAGACATTCATAGGTAAATGCAGACAACTTGACTCTATCCTTATAAGTGAAAGAAATAAAAATCATATTCATAAAAATCACATTGTATCTCTAGTGTGAAAGGTATTAAGAAATGTAGGAGTAATAAAACCCAAAATGTGTAATTGCTAGGTAAAGCAGACATGAAAAGAAAATGGTCTAAATAATATAGCTGCAGGCATGTTTGCATGTTATGTGTGTAGGATAGATAAACATATTACTAAGTTTTTCTTGGATCATGGAGCAGAACTGTTGCAGTCTCACTGTTTGAATGTCTAATTTGTATGTTTTAATTTTGTAATTTAACTATTTCTAAGAGAACAAAATATAATTTATCAGCTAGTGATTACTGTTTAGGTTTTTATCCGAAATTCTGTATTATTTTTACCCTTTTATCTGTTTTTTATTTTCACATCAAATAAAATTTTAAATAAATAAATAAAAAACTTTACTAACAAAGAAATGTCCAGGTCCAGATGGATTCACTGGATAATTCTACAAAAAATTCAAAGAAGACTTAATGCCGACATTCCTCAAACCTTCAATGAACTTGAAAGGGAAGCAATTCTCCTTAACTCATTCGTGGGAGCAAACAAAAAAGAGAACTAGAGGTCAACTTCCCTAATGAACATACATGCAAAAATTTCTCAATAAAATACTGAGAAATAGAATTAAACAAATCATCAAGAAGATTATGCACCATGAGCAAGTGGGATTCATCCCAGGAATGCAGCAATGATTCAATGAACACAAATCAATAAATGTAATCCACCATATCAGTAGACCCAAAAATAAGAATCACATGATCATTTCTATAAATACAGATAAAGCTTTTGATAAAGTCCAACACTCATTCATGATACGAACCTAACAGAAAATTGGAATAGATGATATTTATCTCATTCTGAAAAAAGCCATCTATGATAATCAAACAGCTAGCATCATACTAAAAGGCCAAAAACTTAAAGCCTTTACTCTTAAATCAGGAACCAGACAAGGACGTCCATAGTCACCATTCTTTTTCAATATAGTGCTAGATATACTAGCCTGAGCAATTAGACAAGAGATAGAAATAAAAGAAGTAAGGTTGGGAAAAGAAATTCAATTATCATTATTTGCACATGACATGATACTCTACATAGAAGACCTACAAAACTACATTTAAGGACACCTAGCTCTAATAACTACAGGAATGTAGCTGGATACAAAGTCAATAAACAAAAATCAATAGCATTCCTATTCACAAACAACAAATTCATTGAGACAGAAATAAGAGAAGCAACACCCTTCAAATTAGCATCCAAAAATGAAATTCTTAGGAATGAATCTAACAAAAGAAGTAAAAGAACTATCTAAATAGGGAAAATTATAGTACACCCCCTCCCCAAAAAAAAGAATATGAAGAGGATCTCAGAAAATGGAAAGACAATTTCTTGTTCATGTATAGGAAGAATTAACATTATGAAAATGGCCATTCTCCCAAAATTGTTATACAGATTTAATTTAATTCCAATCAAAATACCCCTATGTACCTGACAGATCTAGAGCATTCATTCCTGAAATTCATCTGAAACCTGAATAGACTTAAAGTATCAAAGAAAATTATCAGAAACACAGGCTAGGCTGGAAAAATCACAATTCCTGACTGGCAGTAATACAAAAAGCTACTGCTATAAAATCAGCATGGTACTGAAATACAAATAAACTGGAACATCAACGGAATAGATTAGAAGATTCAACTACATCTACAAATGCCCTCAGCCACCTTATCTTTTTTTAAAATTTTATTTAAGAAGAAAAAGAAAAAAGAAAGCAGAGAAAGGGTACAAGTTATACAGATTTACAGAAAACAATAAACAGTATAAAATCACTAGTTAATGGATTACGTATTGTCATCTTAGAAATAATTGTTCAAGTTACAAAATTAAAGCTTATAAAGCGGACATTCCAACAGTGAGACTGCAAACAGTTCTGTTCAATGATCCAACAAAACTCAGTGATATTATGTATCTTATACACTTAAATATCCATGCAGTTATATCGTTTAGAGCACTTTCTTTTCCTCTCTTTTGTACAATGACTATTACACATTTTGGGTGTTGTTGCTCCTACAGTTCTTATTACCTTTTTGGAAGAGAGTAGAACCAAATGTGACATAACAGAACAGCGTCAGTCAAATCAAAAGGGTGGACATACTAGATAATGTAAAAGCATAATACAAGGTGATCAACAATGGTTACCATAATGCCTCCCGCTATCTCTAATAGAAATGCATATATCATCAGTTATAATAAAATTGAACAAAACAGTAAAGAACAAAAACAAAGAAACCACAATATTGGAGACATTATAGGTCTTCAAAAGTAGATAATAGTCAACCAGAATGGGTGTCATAATGAGTCCCCCTATCTTCACAGCTGTTGCCTAAACTTTCAAACCTGGTACTATCAAGCAAAACAGAATAGAGAATCATCAGTCAAAACAAGATGGTGAGAGCAATACAGGGCTTTAAATCAAGATAATGGAAAGTCAAAGTGGGTTACTATAATATATCCTGCTATTTTTTATTTATTTTTCTCTTAATTAAAAGAATAAAAATAAAAAAGTAAATAATAAAATGGAGATTGAGATAAAAGAGGGCAAAATACCAAAACAGCGCAGATCAAAACATAACCATTTAAGTAAAATAGTGGTTCACCACAAGATAATCCCAACAGAAAAGTAGTTACCATATTGTCTCTTTGCTTGAAATCTTTTGAGTATAGCTGCGTGTACTGTAGCATCAAATATATCAAAACAATGTAAAACCATTTAAGAGAATGACAGTATTACAGGGTATTTAGAATCAACTAACAGAAAATGAACAATGGTTTCTGTATAATTTCCTTGTCTATAAAAGTTTTTGTTTATACTATCATACATAATAAAATCCAATATGATACAACCTGTTTAGATCAATGGAGACAGAAGAATAAAAGCTTGATGAGACTTCAAAACAAGATGACACTAAATCAGTATTACCTATTAAGATGTCATTTTCTCCAAAATAGCTGTTCCTATCATCCAGTCTTCTTTGCCTCATTTCTGTTGAGATCTTTTTCTGTCATTAGTTGTCAGTTTGTCTTCTTCATTTTGCTTTCTGCTCCATTCATTGTGGCCTCTCTGCCACTATTTTCTGGATTCTTCGTATTTTTCCTTTTTAGAATATCCTGCAGTATTCTCTGTAGAGTTGAATTGGTGGTTGCATATTCCCCTAGTTCCTCTTTATCCTGGAAGCACCTTGTTTTTCCATCAATTTCGAGGGATAGTTGTGCAGGATATATCAATCTTGGGTGGAGATTATTATCTTTCAAAACTTGAGTTACTTCCCCCCCACGCTCTTCGTGATTTGATGGTTTGTGCCAAGAAATCTGCTGTAATTCTAACGGGTGTTCCCTTGTAAGTGATTTGTTTCTTGTCTCTGATGGCTTTTAATATTCTGTTCTTGTATTGGATTTCTGGAATTTTAATTATTATATGCCTGGGCGTTGCTCTGTTTGGGTGGTAAGTGTCTGGGTTCCTGTATGCTTCATACAACTGAGTATCTTTACCTTTTGCTAAATTAGGAAAATTCTCCTTGATTATTTCTGTGAGTAGCTTTTAGTCCATTTATTTGTGTCCCTACTTGTTCTTTTATGTTCTTAATTCTTAAGTTATGGATCCTGTTATCATCTTCTAGTCTTTGTATTATTGCTGTTTGTTTCTTTGTTATTTTTAAGAAGTTTTTCATTTCATTCTCCCATATTACCAATCTGCCCTCCAGTTCAGATAATCTGTCCTTAGTTTCTTTCAAGCTGTTATGCCAGTTTTCGATAGAGTTTTTAGTTTCCTGGTAATCTCTTTGAACCTGCTTCACGTATTCTATGCTTTCTCTATTTTCTCCATCAAACAATTCTCCCCTCTTTTTCTATTATTCCATTCTACCATCTGTTTTTTCTTGGATGGTGCTTAGCATTTCTCTAACTATTCTGCTTATGTCTACCTTCAGGTCATTAATAACTTCATTCCTGAACTTGTCTAGGAGGCTCTGGAGATAGCGCTTTATATCTATTGGTGCTGTGTCTGCTATTGCCTCTTTCTCAGGATTGGGGGCTGAGGACCCTTTCTTGTTGCTGCCTCTTCCATATTCTTTGTTCCTTATATATGCAAGTGTGTATAGGAGGCCCAGCTTCCTTCCGTGTCAGCCACAGTCTGATTGAATTGCACCGGCTAGGTGTTCCTGCCCACCGCCACACACCAGGAAGTTGTAGACCAGGCAGCCTATGCAGGGCCTGCCCCTCCAGGTCACCTTCAGGAGCTGGGATCTGGGTTGTGCTGGCCTACTGGGTCTCAGCCAGCACGTCACATAGGCTAGGAACTGCTCAGCAATCCCACTTGAGAGGGGGATACGTGGCTGAAGTCACTGCAGCACACTGTTCCCTCAAGTCTGCCCCATCCCACAATGTCCTGAACCATGGAAGAGTCCCAGTCAATGCAGAGCTCCCCACCCATCCTGCTTTCAACTCCTTTCACTGATTCCCATTCTCAGAGCTTTCGTTCGTCTCTCTCCCTGCCGAGCTGATGTAGATGCAGCAGCAGCGGTGGGAAACCCAAATCGCAGTTTCCAATGGCACGGGCTCCAGCTTCCATGCTGAGGCTTTTCTGTTCCTGTTATAGCACCAGGATTGCGTTCCCAGTTGGTTTCTCTCAGCCCAGTTCATTCTTGGGTCAGCAGGGCAAATCTCCACTTGGCTATGAATCCTTACTCTGCAGCATTTCTGAATTCTAAGCTGGGTCTTTCAGAGAGCTTCCATAGCTGCTGCTATCTGTCTGCCATGTTCCCCCCCACCTTATCTTGATAAAGAAGCCAAACATGTTCACTGAAAGATAGTCCTTTTAAAAAGTGCTAGTGGAAAAACTGGCTCTCCACAAGCCGAAAAATATATGTAGACCCATGCCTATTTTCATGTACTAAAGTCAAAATGGAAAAAAGATCTAAATATTAAAACAAAAGTAATACTCATTTTCTGGAAGACAAAGTAGGTAGAAATCATGAAGAGGTAAGTAGTATGGTAGGTAGAGAACTCATGAACAAAAATCAAACTGCACCAAATGCTTCCCAGAATCAATAACTGGGTTCTTGTCTTATTAAAAAGTTTTGCAGGTTAAAAGAAATCTTCAGCAGAGTAAAGAAGAAACCCATGAGGTTTGAAAAAATCTTAGTCAACTGTCTCTCAAAGAACTTCAGTCCAGAACATATAAAGAATTTTGAAATTTCAGTACCCTGATATTCAAATACCCAATCCTAAAATGGGCATCTAAGATGAATACACATTTCTCTCATAAAGAAATATGAATGGCAAATAAATACATGAAAAATTGTTTGTCACCATTGTTCATTAGACAAATGTACATTCAAACCACACTGAGGTTGCATCTCATTGGAGAAAGAATGACCAGGATCCAGAAAACTACAATCAACAAATCCTGGAGATTTTGTGCCTAAAAAGGAACCCTCTGGCACTGTTGGTGCAGGAGATGGTGCACCCGCTATGAGGTTCAGTCTACAGGTACCCATAAAAGCTGGAATGAGAAGTCACATTTTGCCCTGCTATTCCACTTCTGGGCACATTTCCAGAAGAATTGAAAACATCAGATCTTGGAAACAACATAAATGCCCATCAACTGCGGAATGGATAAAAAAGATGTGGTACTTTTATACAAGGAGTACTGCTCAGCTATGAAGAATGATAACACTGACATGCTTATAGGTAAACAAATGCAATTTGACACCGTACTCACACATGAAACAAATCAAACTCACATGTGTAAATACTGTTTTTTCTTCCTAGTGTAAGAAATGGTAAGAGTATATAAGATACAAAATCCTCAATAAATACAGTGATAGGGAAATTATCTGCTCAAAGGAGAAAAAGAATATCTCAGAGAAAAGGAGGAAAATGAAATAGGATGGGAAAATTAAAAAAAATCTACATTTGTATAAACACACCGGATAGCTAAGATGATTGTGATAAAAATTCTATTATTTCTTGGAACAAAGCAGTTAACATTCATAGAGTTGGAACAATTTGGTAGATTTGGGTCTGGTGATGTGAGGAACTCTTGTGAAGATCAAGATACAAAGTAATAACCCTGACTATGTCTCCTTGTTGTGCAGGCCTATATCGTCATTGTTTTGGGCACTTAGCTATTGTCATTCATTTGCATTTTTTGTTTCTTGTTTTTCTAGTAATCTGTTTTGTTTGGTTTGGTTTGATTTGGTTTGTTTTTTTCCTGCTAATACAGAAAGGATAGGTATACATGTAGAGGCATATACATGCCTAGAACTTCTCTTAAACAGTTTAAGAGAATCGATTATATTATGCATGGTAGGATGAACAGATACTTTGAAGAAAAAGAGACATTATGGTACCCATTGTTGATACCCGTATCATCATGCTGTGAAATCCAGTAATGCTTTTATTCTTTGCTCAGGGTGGTTTTAGTCTGTTTTCTATTATTGAATTTCAACATACATGAAGGGCTGCACGGCTCTATTTTGAAGAGAACAAGAGACATTATTGCAGTCATTGTTGATATTCTTATTGTCTGGTTTTGAAGGTCTGTAATGCCTAGATTGCTCTGTTTCTATCTGTTTTATACTACATTGTTTTGTATGAATTCATTGTTTTTGAAGATCTGGACAACAATTTAGAAAGAAACAAGAGATATGCTAGCCACAGTAGATCTCCTACTGTCTTGCATTGAAATCTCTGTCACTTACATTGTTTTCTTCTGATCTGCTTTGTTCTGTTTTGTTAAGTTTTCTTTTTCCCATTTTAAAAGAAAATAATAATAATAATAATAATAATAATAATAATAATAATAATAAATTGTGGTGTATACATACAATGGAATGTTATTCGGCCATCAATATAATCAAATTATGTTTTTTGCAAAAAAAGGATGAAACTGAAGGTGATCAAGTTAAATGAAAATTTATGTTTCAGAAAGACAAATATTGTATGTTTTCCCTAATGTGTGGAATGTAAAACATGACATGAAAGTAGTATAAAGACTACTATTTGACCATAGATAGGAAATAAAGAGGAGCAAGAGAAAGTTGTAGTTAAGGCACTATTTTGTATGGAAAAAGTTATTAAGTGTGTCATTAAGTTATTGTGATGCTGACATGAATTTACTGAGGTAACAATGTGTCCAGTACAGTTCATTAGGTGAAAAATCAGGGTACAAAATCCTATACAGGAACATGATAGATAGTTTTATTTTCAATAATACATTAATATAGAAATATGAAATTGTTGAGAATGGTATTCACTAATCGTTTAATGACTCTGAGAATGAGATGCTGAACACAATTTCTTTTTGGTTAAAAGTATTTCTGACTTGTGCTATTATAAAACACTTAAAGCAGAAGGAGTCAAAATTTGCTGTGTGTGAGGTGATTGTAGCAGTGGTTCAAAGTGCACAGCTATCCCAAAACATGATGCTGTGCAACTTAAGTAAATTTGATTTTGTCAATTATATTCAATCAAATGAATTAAAATTAATATATCTTCCCAAGGAATATAACTGATATTCTTCATGAAAAGAAATGTACATGTCCTTCACAATGCTATTTTCTTAAAATTCAGTATTTACTGTTCTTTTCAACCTATACTGGTATTCTGTGTGTACTTCTATTTTAATTCTCCTTTCAACTTATGCAATGTTTTACACATAACATGTGTTTATATTACACTTTTATCCCCACTCTGATTATCTTGGACTTTCACTGATTTATGAATTATTCTGAATTATGATTTATATAGTTATTGATATGACTATTTTTACATGCACTCTTACTTTACTTATATCAATTGTTCTATAAATCTTGAATGGCTTGTTTGTTCCTTTGGGCTTATGTTTGTTTTAAAGAGCTATTTTAATATTAAAGCAAACTCTTCAATTTCTAAACAGCAATTTTAGGTTTAAAGAAAACTGGATAGGTAAATACAGAGATTTCCCCCAAATTCCTGATTCTACGCATGTGCAATCTCCCTCATTACCAACATTTTCCCCAGGTGCAACATTTGTGCCAACTGACAATAATACAGTACAGTAATTCTACTATTGGGAGAACATCATGCAAACCGAAATGAAAGTGCGGTCATAGGGGCACACTCACACACAACACTGCACACGGCATGCACTGAGCTCTCAGCATAAAGATTATAGTTTCAATATTGCTTAATATTATCAGAAATTAGAAATAGTTTGAATAATAACATATTAGGAAGATGGAGCCATGATGTATCCACATAATATAGTATTATAAGGGTGAGGCAGGATTTTTAGTAGCCTTAGGAAAAATGAGGCTAAAAACATTAAGCAGTTATTTCATCCCTCACTCACCTGAAGGAAAATCACTAATTATAAGGAAAATAATTTAACTTCATAGGCTGGCAATGATTCATCAAAAAGCAAGTACTTTAAACAGCCTGCATGTGATTAAACCTCTATCCAACCTTATCAGATCCCAATGAGAAATACATACGGTAAGTGAAAATTGAAAGGACATAATAAGCTAGCCAACCTATTTCACTTGCATATCCTCAGAAGACTGAGACAAATATATAAATGATATTCCTGAGAGCATTGTGTGCACTAAGGGGAAAGTGAGCAACCCGCCAAGAGACAAAAAGGAAATCACTGAAATAAATGTGTTCAAAAGCTACCTGTAAGGGACAAAAGGAAAGCAGTCACCTGAAATGATGATAGAAGTTACTACAACAGGACACCCATTTATGATTAAGCAAGAAAACAATTTACTAACTCTTGTGTGAAACAGGACCTCCTTTATATTTTCTGTCTCCTCTGCAATGAGGATAAAAAAAATGCCCAGGAAGGGTGCACATGATTTCACCTAGTCGGGTCAGCCAGGAATGCTGGAGAGCTAGGAAGCTGACACACTGCTTATTTCCCCCATGCCCAAGTGCCTCTTATGTCCATGGTCTTTCCTAAACCAGTATAAAAATTTGGACCATTAATACCACAACATCTGTAGACTTTTTCGTCTAAAGTATATAAAAAGAAATGGTCGCGGGTTACACTTTAAATCTATAATATAGCTAATGTATATGAATATCAAACATTTATATTTTTCTTTTCACTCTTTTAAAGGGGAAAATGCAAACATAAATCTAATAGCATCTTTGGCCTGATTTGTGAAACTAATTCATCCATAAATGGTTCACTGAAAGTGGTTACAATTTAGTTAGTTTTGAAGATGCTTCTCAGAAAATTTTGATATAGTTTTATGCTTTCTGTTCTTCATCCTTGTAAACAGCAGTTCATGATGCACTGTGTGTGGTGAGCACTGAGGGTAGAGTTAACACTGCTCTGTCCCCACGCATACAGAGTTACACTGTTACACAGTCTGTGCAAGAGCACTGTACAGTCAAATCATAAAAAATAGTGCTGAAAATCACAGAAAATTGATAAAAATGTGTGATCTTGTGGGCCTGATTTTGGGAGACATTTACAGCCTTCAGGCAATGGGTTGCACACACCTGCTTTACAAAGTTTCTCAGCCTAGCACTTCTCCTTCAAATGACCTTGACCTGACCCACTGTCTCTATTCATTTCTTCACACAGTACTGCCTGAGCATGTCCTTGTCTAATGGGACTTTTACAATGGACTAACAGGGACGTTTATTCAGGTATGTCTTCTTTTTTTCTCTTAACTTGTCTGAGAGTGATTCTAAGAGGTCAATATTTGCTGGTCCCAGGATAGTCGTAGAGGAAAATCAGGCAAGAACTCTCACCAGAGCTCTAACTTCCATTTCCTGGCTATGCAAACAAAACTCTCATACCTGGTCAGACAACCCTTAGGAGTTCAGGAGGCACTGAGAAATGGACTAATTCAGTGTCTTCAGCCCTGCTTCACCAATCCCAACATAGCCTCTGCTCCAAGATCACAGGTGCCTCCTCAGGTTGTACCTACCTTTAGAATAGCTACAAAATTTTTCTTCAGAAGGACGAAAGCAGCCCTTTGTTATTTATCAGTAAATAGATATAAATCAGGTGCCAGGTGCTGGAGGTTGAAAAGCAAGCTTGGTGGGAGACCTTCAACCTTCACAAACTTCAGCCATATGACCTTGTACCAATGCCTTGTTTCTTCACCCAGGTTAATTTGGTTAGCCTGAATCTGTCTGAGAAATCCACATAAATGAAAAGTTTTAGGATAACAGTGTCTATGTTTCTTACACTAAAAATGTTCATGAGCATTGTCACATTTTAAGTTAGTACAGCAAATAAGGAATTAGAAAGACTGGGTAGAACTTCTGGTCTGAAGGTTTTCAAATGTGTACGCACTGTGAGATGCAGGCATACAGGGAGAAAAACCAAGAAAAGAGCAGTCACATTTTATGGTTTACCCCAAAGGGTAGTGTGAACTCAAACACGGAAGTCACACCATGTACCATTACATTTTTAAAAGAACATTAGATTCAAAGCTCACGTAGCACCAGAAAGTTGAACAGCAGCCCTAACCCACAAACCATAAGGGTTAATGCTACATGTTTCCTTTCCAAGCCCACAGTGACCCCTCAAAGTTAGACAGTGTTTAATGTACAGACCACACTTGTGCTATGAGATCAACTGTTGACACTGTGTCCATGTTTTTAGGCCGTTCTTGGCTCAAGCATAGCAAGCAAACCTCCTCTGTCATCCTGGTGCTGAATGCAGTGTTGTCGAGTTACCCTTGTGCACAAGGACCCCTCATCCAATATACTCACAAACAACCAATATAAAATTCATTTTCACATTGGGATAATATCATCTTCTAGGTACCTGACACCTGCCTTCTTTTTGTTCATGGAGAATATGGTAGCAGAATATCTTAATGATCCATGTCATCTTCATAACAAGGGTGAAGCAGCTGACTTCAAAATTCTAACTGAGTGAAAAAATGTCTCCTGCAACACAGGTGTTCCAGGCTATGCTTGAAAAGGAAAAAACAAAGACATACAAAGAAACAAAATCATATAGTATGATGTACATGAACACACACAAATATAAATCTACATGTATGTTCTGCATATGTAATCATATACAAAATCATATATTTAATATACATACAGGTGTGGCAATGTATATGAAATTGTACAGAAACACAGAGAGAAGTATTGCATACAGAAAGTTAGAGATAGAGATTCAAAAAGCTGTGTTGACACTCACATTTCCCATTCTAACTGACATTATAGTTATAATCATTTTAAAGGCCTTTTATACAGCCTATAGTGTCTCTGTCAAATGAGATGATGAAATCCAGAAATAGGCAACTGATCTATGTAACTGAAACAAAGTCCATAATTCTAAACCTCAGACTCTTCCAACTGACAGATAAACTCAGAGCTGCATTGAAATCTTTCTAGTGATCTTTCCACCCAAAACCCATTGTAACCTGCCAGCATACTAAGATATCCTGCTGCCTCTATTGCAAGAACTGCCTGCAAAGAAAATATCTATATTTACTAGAGTGACCATTCAAAAGACATCTCTAATTATGAAATAACTTCTTTTTGCTGACCTGAAATCTGTCCAGTGTTATTTTGACGACTTCTAAGAGTGACAGACAGTTTTCAGTACAGTAAGCACGAGTCTTCTGTGTGTGTAGTGTGTGTGTGTGGGGGGGGTTGTGTGTGTATACCAAACATTCAGAAACCATGTGACTATAGGTACATCAATTAATATCTCTGACTGTTTCATCTTAGAATGTGTAAATGTAAATCCAGTGCAGGATATGAAAACTGCAGTTTGATAAACTAAATAAATCCCTGTTAAAACCCGGTAAAGTATGGATTAATAATGATGCCCTTTATCTTCCCTTTTATTGTGTTTGTTTCATACATTCTGCTACTAAGTAATAGTCACAAATTATTTCAGGATAGCTATGATGTGCCTTTACCTTACGTCTTCAGATTTTTATGGCTCAGCCAGCAGTTCACTGCACGATAAAGATCCTTCCTTCAGAAACATTTCACAGTACCCAGGCTGGGAAACCTCTCACAACTAACTAATTCTTCTTCATTTAACCCATTATAAAATATAGCAAAAAATAAAGCCCTGGTCTTACTGATTCTGTGATGACTAGAGCAACAGTGAGATTTCTGGAGAGAAAGAACCTAACCAACAATGTGAACTGATACCAGTCCCACTAATTCCAATTCCCATAATGTCCTCAGGAGTTCTTAAGTACCAATTAAGATTTGTGCATATGTAGTTAAGAACTCATAACTGCAAATTCAAAATCTTAACGTGTAAGGCAAAAGGGACCTGGAGAACAGACTCCTTGGAGCCTCAAGGAGAGAGCCAATGCTATGGAGAATTTAGTGTAGTCCAGAAAGAAATCCGAGTGTGCCAGGCTGCACTGTAAAGTCTTATCTTGGAAGTCTGGGCAAATGATTCAGCATACAGAATTAATGACAATAAGGTAGCAATTAGTTGCTCAGTAAGTCACCCTAGCACTGTGCCACCAATACAACTCTCAGGACTACATTTCTTTCATGAATAAGACAAAATGCCCAACACAAAAACTGCAAAGGAATCAGGCTTATTTAACTCACAATTTGCACAGGTTTCAGTCCATAACTGACCAATTTCCAGAAAGGGTGGCATGGCACAGACGCATTGCAGAGGGAAAAGGGTTCATGTCAGGGAGAAAGCAACAAAACTGGACAAGGGACAACCATGGCACTTTCTATCCCTTGTATTTTATCCAGGTTACACAGAACAGGAATCACTCACACCCTTAATCCAAAGCCTTTCATTTTAGCGTTTTGCAATGAATCAATCTCAGTTTCACATATTCTAGATCCAGCCTACTGTGAAAAAGCCACATTTAAGGCTGCTTGAGTCTTTGGAGTAATATTTAGACACATATAATGACAACAATGTTCTCAGTTTTGTGTGATACCTAATTTCAAACAGAGCACACTTTGAAGCCCAGCCTGGAATGATCTGGGCTGCCTGATCTTTTTACATATATGCATTAGGTTGTTCTTAATTTTTTAGTTGGGAACAGAAGCCCAGTAGAAGAGGGGTTTCTATTCGTGGTCTGTCACCCCAATGCAAGATAATAGAAGATACACCACAGTAGTTACCAAGCAGAAGTTAGAGATACTAAGGTTTCTTTAACATCAATTTTACAATCATACAGTGGACGTTTCGGTAAATGATTCAGCACATTTCTTACCTACCACAAAATATACATCTGCCCCATGCTCCATAGATGTGGTGAGAATGTTCACAGCATGAGACCCTGAGAAAAATGAGAATAGAAAGAACCCATCGCTCTAGAAAGACAAAGTATAACCTTTGGGCACTTTATAAACAAAATGCTATAGAAAGGAAAATAAACTTTACAATGTGAGGAAAATTTCACATTTACAATACACCCAATGACTGGTTTTGAGCAAAAAAATTACAGAGAATGAAAAGGAATAATAAAGAATCACCCACTCACAAAAAAAAATGAAGTTTGTGTAAAACATTTTGAACAGCTTAGGCATTGGATAGACTAACAAAAGGTTTTAAATCTGCCCACTTTAAAACGCTCAAAACACTGAAGTGAACTCACAAATAACTAAATGAAACCAGACACTATGTACAAAAAAGTAAAGAATACTCATAAAAACAAAAATATTTATTTCTGGAGCTTAAAAGCATGATAGTTGAAATGAAAAGTTCACTAACAAAGTCCAACTCTCTGAACATAGAGAAGAAAAGAAGTAGTGAATTTTTAATAAAAATGAAATAACTCAGTCTGAGAAATGAAAGAAATAAAGAAATATGAACGAAGTCTAAGGGTCCTATAGGACACATTCAATATCATATATATAATATATATTTTTGTCATATATATATATATATCAGATATATATAAAGAGAGAGACAATGGAAGTTCAAGATACTTAAGAAAGATAGATAATTTCAAAATCAAAAACATTTCCATAAATGATGGCCCCCAACTTCCCAAATATGATGAAGTATAAGAATACACAATCCCAATAAGCTCAAAATTTCTAAGCAGGTTAAACTCAAAACTCAAAAGGGCACTTACTACAAGGAAACTGTTACAACACAAAGAGAAAACCTTCCAAACAGGAAAAAGAAGGGACTCATCCCATAAAATGATTCTCAATGAGATCTCACATTAGAAACCTTAAGGGCCAAAGGCACTGGGACCATTTCCTTACAGTGCAGAAAGAAAGTCCTGTTGGGCAGGATATATAGCTTAGTGGCACAGTGCCTGCATGGCAAGTGCAGGGTGTAAATTCAATCCTCAGTACCAAGAAAAAAGAAAAAAGAAAGCTGTCAACCAAGTATTCTACATCTAGAGAATCTATCCTTCATCACTTGGCATTAAGTGAAGGGTGGTGGTAGATGCCTGCAGTCCCAAGACTCTGGAAGGCTGGTGCAGGAGAAACCTAAGATCTAACCAAAGCAATTTAATGAAATCTTGCCTCAAAGTAAAAACTAAAGAGAAAGGTAGGATGTAGCTCACTCCAAAGATCCTGGGATCAACCTTAAGTACCATCAGTAACAATCAAACCAAAAAAAGAATATACCCCGATTTTTTAAATGTGCCAGCCTATAGGAAATGCCAAGGCAGTATGGAGAGAACTGATTAGTGAAAAACACATGACATAAAAAACAAGTAGCACAATGTCATAAAAAACCTTTCACTATAAGTAATCCTTTTAAATGTAAATAATTTAAACTTTCCAAAATTTAAAGAATGATTTTAGAAACATGATCCAACCATGCAATATTCAAAATAGACAAGTGCATAGAGAAAAAAGTTTAGCAGTGCAGTATGCAGGACGATGAGAAAAAGGTTGATGGGGAGCAATCATTTAATATTCATACAACATTTTGAGGTTCCAGAAATAATTTGAAATTCCAAATGCACATTTTAAATGCCATAAATTCTACTAAATTGTATGCTTCAAAATAGTTACACATGTAACATGCTAACTTCCCCTTAGTTTTAAAAATGAGTCATAAATGTGTTTATCATCATCCCTTGTTAAATTTTTCAATGCAAATATATATGAAAAATGTATTAGGTCATACTTCAAAATGTTAATGCTATGTATTGAGTGAAAAAAATCAGGTAATTTTAATTGTTTATGTCACTGAGCAAAGATCTGGAAGAGTTTAATTATTTACACTTTATGTTGATTTTTTAGTTTACAACTTTAGAAATTTATTACATATTAATTTTTAATAAGACTGTGAAACAATTATTAAGGTAATAGTGAGTAATTGGATATTTTAAATGTGGTTAAAACGTTTAAATTGTAAGATTAATTAAGACTGAGTACAACAGGAAGTAAATTACCTTGTATCTACAGCATTGCACTGAGTTAATGTGCTCACCGCATAAGTTTAATGGGCTGTATATAAGACTATGGAAAGCAGTACAGTGATTTCTCAGAAAACTAAAAGTAAACTATTCAGCCCAGTCATGTCCCTTCTAAAGACAGCAGTTTCCCTATCTTGCTAAAGGAGAAAGAAACGTATTTACAGTAATATACTCATATCCATGTTCATAGTAGCACAATTCATAACAGCTATAACTTAGAAGCACACTGTTGGTCTGTACAGCAATAGATGCATTTTTAAAAATGTGGCATTGTACACAAAGGAGTACTACTCTTTTATAAGCAGGACAAACATGAGGAATTTGTAGAAAATGATTGTACTTAGGACCACGATGTTAAGTAAAATAAACAAACAATGCAACATTAAATATCATATGGTTTCTCTTTTGTAAGAGACCTAAGTATAAATAAATTAAACAGCCAAATAAAAGATGCACAATAAGAAACAGTGATAGATTTTTTTCAGAGAAGAAGAGGACTAAGAGTTTTAAGGAGGGGAAAGAGAAGAGACAAGAAGAGGACAAGAAGAAATAAGATGCATTACATACAAAATTCCCACAATAAGTATAATCATTATGTAACACAAATATTTATAACAAAATTTTCAATTGTCTGGGGGAGATAGACAAACGCATGCTATTTTTCTTTCCTGCTCTGCAAATTTTCTTTTTCTTTTCTTTTTTTTTTTTCGTCTTTTTCGTTTTTATCGGTACCAGGGATCGAACTCACAACTGCCTGCTTGCAAGGCAGGTGCTTATGCCGCTGAGCTAAATCCCCATCCCCTCTGTGAATTTGCTTAATGAATATGTATTATAATTACAGTCAGAAAAATAATTTACTTTCTAATTATTTACAACCGGCAAAGTTCAGTTAAAAACAAGCTCAGCTTTGATAAATGTTGATGGTTCTCTATTGAAAATGAAGATACACCAGAATGATTTCTTCTCAAGTGTAATACTCCTCAGAGAAAAACATGTAAAACATGAACAGGAAGCTTAAATCACCAAATCAAATTGTTCATACCTACAGTTGGCCATTGAGCAACAGTATTTGCCATGGATGCAGGTAGGCAGTCTTCAAAACAGGAACACTATGGGAGAAGGATATCATGGAGCAAGGCAACTCTCAATTCCTATAGAATGGGAAGAAGAGAAAAGAAAACGGGCCCTAAAGACAAGGGATCAGTATTCTGATATACACCCCAAGACACCTCCATATTTAGTTCAGGTTGTTCTACTGGGATTCACAACAGCACAACCAAAGCAAAGGGAGTAACCTATGTCAAGACACAGATTGATTTGCAAGGACCCACAGCAATTTGCTAATTTAGACCAAAAACGCCAAGTGCAGATATTTTGTTTAAAAATATTGAGAAGAGAGGCCTACTCCATCACGCTGAATGTTTATAATTAAATAAGACATGTTTAGGATTCCCATTGAAGGAGGCTATGATGATGTCAGAGTCACCAGATGGATTGAGTGGATGCTGGCCACACTTTGTTATTCCTAAGTACATTGCTCCACTGTGGCCTTCCTGATATTGGATTACTGGGTTTCTGTCTCTTTCATCAGATGGTCAGCTCACTCTCCAGCATGCTTGCTCCTAGCACAAGAGATGGTCCTAATACTCAAATGCTTCTAAAACTACCCTGATGAAACCTGGCATTGATAATTATGTCACTGGGAACCCATGTTTATGAGAATATCCTGGCCAATACCACATCCTGCAGACCCACCTTGCACATCTGGGTTTCTGGTGAGGACAGGAACACATGATTTGATCTGAATCATCAGCTCTGGTCATTATAGGGGTCTCACACACTTAAAAGGTGTCATGATGAGAAGAGGCGGTGGCAATAGTGTGTTGTTTTAGAAAGCCTCTCAGGGTAAGCACCACAAAACCAGTGACAAACATGAGTACACTGAGCCAACTCCTCCCCTTTCCTCTGCTGGGGGCTAAAAGACAACATGGACAAATCTTCATAAGCTTTGACTTGGAGACACTTATTGCTTCTTGGGAAGATGCACCTGCTCCTGCTCCTGTTGGCCTTCTTTCTACTCCCCAGAGCAGAGGCAGGTGAGTGACCACCTTCACCCTCCAGGTGCCCAATCTTATTGCACAGAGCATATGAATCACTTGTGTCTATGCAACACCCCAGAGCCTTCTGTCTGCCAGCATTGCTCTGAACCTGAACTCCATTCCCACCAGAGGGAATCAGGTAGGACACTGCATAAGCCACCAGAGTTTGCTTTCAAGAAGAGCCGATTGATAATGTACCCTTAGTAAGCCTCAGCATGCACATCTAGAGAGTCTTTCTTCAAAGTTCATGCAGGTGAGAAGTAAAAAGAAGAAAATATCAAGCACTTCTAAACAGGGCAAAATAGGCCAGTCATCCCGGTCAGGGGAGGGGAAAGGCTTTGCATTCATAACTGCCTAGCAGAGATGCCCAGAGCTCCCCAGAATGGATGGAATCTCTGTCCTCAGAACACTGTTTTTGCCTCTCCTCACTGCTACTAACTTTCTCCAGCTCTGCTTTCCTCCTCCGGACTTCAGTGGCTCCTCTGTTTTCCAGGAGGAGCCACAGAGGCAGACTCACAATTCTCTGCTTTCCAGAATTCCATCTGCACTGCTCTACTAACCAGACACTAACTGCAGCTGTTCCTTCATGCTGCCAGGAAAAAGATCTGAGACACCCTCTACATGTCAGGCCTTAGGAAAGAGGATAAGACCACATCTACAGTACACCTAGAGGGCTGCCAGGAGGAAGCATCACCATCCTAGACATCACAGGACTCAGAAGGGTTTTATTTACTCAAGGGAAGGAAAAAGTTAGCAGAGGAATGATGAAAAGCCTCAGAAGTTTTATTTTCCCCTGATACATATAGTCATCTTCAATCAAACAGACTAAAAGGACAAGTAGAACAAGACTCAATTTCCTGCCCTTTGGAAAACATGTTCAGGCATCTTCCTCTAGGTTCCTGTCCACTTCAAGAAACTGCATGCTCCCAAATGCCCAACTGTTCAGAGACTGTAAATAGATATTTGTTAAAGGACTCAGTGGCTACACCCAGTCTTATTGTTGTTTTCAGGAGAGATTATCGGGGAGCATGAAGCCAAACCCCACTCCTGCCTACATGGCTTACCTTAAGATCAGGCTTGAGAAACCTAGAAAACTTTGTGGTGGCTTCCTGATTCAAGAGGACTTTGTGCTGACAGCTGTTCACGGTTTACAGAGGTGAGAAAGGAACAAGAGTCCACAGGCTACAGAAAACACTTCTCAGTGCCTGTTTTCTGTGGAGCTCGATGAGCTCATGGACATAAATATGAGGATGACTGGTGAGAGTGAGAAAGGGTCATCATATCCCAAGGGAAGAGAAGCAAGTCACTGCCAAAGAATTCCTGATATAAGGAAAACCAGGGCAATCAAACCTGATTACAAGTAGACCCAGGAGCATATTTGGCATAACCAAGCAAACTAAAACAGTTTCATGTCCTTTCCTGGAGGCACTGACCACTGAGAACCTCTGGTGCTCAAGGTGCCCTCCCTCAGTACTAAGAAGGAGGGACAGTCATTCAGCCGGGTAGCCCTCTGTCCACTACAGCTATACCCTGTTTCAGTTGTGGCCTGCTTCTACAGATCCTGGGTTTTGTCCTTTGTAGCTCTCCATCCAACAACCCACTTGCCTCAGTGTACAACCAATTAGAGGTCACATTGGGTGCCCACAACATCAAGAAGCAAGAGGACACCCAGCAGGTTATCTGTGTACAAAAAGCATTTCCCCGCCAAGACTATAATCCAAAAATCCACATCAATGACATCATGCTGCTGAAGGTAAGGTACATGTCCTTGTCACTCTTGCTCTCCTCAAGAATGGTTGCCACTCCCACTGGCACCCTGCCCCTGCCCTCTTTGCCATCATGTCCATCACACTGTGCATACCCAGGAGCATACACTGAACTGGACTTCCTTACTTATTTTCCACCAGCTGGAGAAAAAGGCCAAGCTGACTAAAGCTGTGCAGCTCCTCATCCTGCCCAAGGGCAGGACCCAGGTGAATCCAGGTACCGGGTGCCAGGTAGCTAGATGGGGAAAGTTGGATCCAGAGGGTACACCTTCAAGAACACTGCAGGGAGTGGAGATAGTAATGCAGAATGACGAGAAGTGTGAGGACAGCTGTGCAAAGTATGATCCTGCTACAGAGATTTGTGTGGGAGACCCAAAGATTAAAAATACTTTGTTTAAGTTAAGACAAGGCATTATAACCTTTTCTGAGACGGCAGCCCTCTTGATCAATGAGCTCATCATCTGTGCTCATTGTCAGACCTGGTCATCAACCTCCCTGGCCTGTAATCAATGGTCCTCACTATTCTACAGTGGTGAGCTCCAGACCTGGGGATGAAGACAAAGGCTGGCTCCAAGAGTGAAAATGCCCATAGTCAGAGCTCAGCCACTAAGAGCCTATAGTTCCCTCTAATCTCTCACAAGCACACCTTACAATCAGTACTGCATGAGAGGGCTTGGGATAATGAAAGTGAGAAATTAAGTGGTGCCATGGTTCACAGACTCACTCTCTATTTACAGGGTGACTCCGGAGGCCCCCTGGTGTGTAATAATGTGGCACAGGCCTTTGTCTCCTATGCACCAAAGAATGGAACAACACCATGTATCTTTACCAAAGTCTCATGGTTTCTACCCTGGATAAAGAAAACTATGAAACAGAGCTGACTGCACACAGTAAAGTAAATCCCGTTTATGAGCAACCATCTTACCTGGAGCTGCGTCTACAATCACTCTAGAGCAGATGCCAGCTACTAAATAAATGTTTCATCTCAGTGGAAGGCTAGTCTCTTGTTTGCTCACTTACTTATGAGGACCAACTCTTTGCTAAGCAGGACAGTGACACAGTTCTGATGATTTCTGCCTCCTCCACACCTTCTCCACTCAATACTTTTCCAAATCCCCTCTCAAAACTGTTACCAACCTTTGCCTTATACACTTTAGCTTCTCCAAAGCCTCTCTTTTTGCAAGGGCTACAGTTAAGCACCAACTGAAGAAAAAGTGGACATCTTTCTTTCTAGGGCTCCAGGGGAACATATGACTTCTCCTGTGTCACATGTAGAGGGGACAGGGATGATTTCATGGGTCCTGGAGATCATCCAGGCACCACTGAGGTCACAACAGGACCCCATCAGTCTGGGTAGAGGAAGGGTATACCTGATGAGGACATTTCTCTCCCACAGGTTTAGGGATGCACATGGAGTGCCAGGTAACCTGACTGACTCTTCACCTTCACCTGAAATTTGTTTCCTTCTCCATTCTCCTCTAAGAACAAGGCTAACCTTGGCTTACAGCCACCTGGATGCCCATTTTTATCCCTCCAAGAGTTGTCACTGTCTACCAACTACTCTCCTTATGAGGCCACACTGATTTGATATTGTAACCTCTTCAAATCTCCCAATCCAGGACCAAAACCTGTCTCTCTTCACAAGTTAATGAAACCTTGGTTCAGAACTGGGTGGTGGCCTTTATTCTGCTTAGCTATTTTTCTGACTGAACCCAGGAACCCCTTGGTTCCCCACAACTACAGATACTGGTTTAACTCATTATTCATGCCATGAATTTCACTGGATTTGGTAGATTGAAATTTATTTATTAGAATTCCCATAACTTTTCCTGGATTTACCAATATAATCTCCTCCTTATTGTGAAGTGTGTACAAAGTGCTAGGCCAGATGCTGGGGATTAGCTCACCTGCCAAGGCACCTACCAGGCAATCACAAGGTACTGAGCTCACTCCTAGGTAAAAAACAAAAAATAGTGCCAGGTCTTAGGTTCTATGATGAACATAATCATAGATCCCAGTGAAGCTGGTATTGTCACAGACTTTCCAAATTAACTCCACTCCATCCTCCAGATTGACCAATGAGGCCTGTGTGGAAATTTTGTGAAATAAAACATCTTATTTATATTTCTTCTTACAGTTTCTATCAACATTATCACATGATACTTCAAAACTGTATGAAATTTAAAAATGACCTTAGTCACACACTTTTCAGATAGCAAGTTGCTAAATGATTCAAAAGAGGGCCCCTAGGTGATAAGATAATGAAGCAGGCTTATTTTCATTTGTTGGAAAGGAAACAAATATACATGTTATCATAAAAAATCCAATTACAGGAAACACACATGTCCAGTCCACTGCTGGGAACCATAATCCCTGTCAGCACTACAGTGCCCTCCTCTGAAGAATCAAACTTGAGTCTGGGAGGCCACCACATAAGAAAATGGGGAGCTATCTGTAATATTTAGGTCATCATGAATGTTACTGATACATCCATTATATCTAATGTTATCCAAGCTTCTCTTTGTTGAGAAGTTCATAGCTTAGAGAACACAAAGTGCATGGCATTTTTCCCTGTGGGTGCTTTATTTACCTTGCTGAATATTCCCTTTACCTGGAACTGCAGGGTCAGGTCACTAATACTCCACAATGCCTGGCAGAATTCGGATCAATCTTTTTTTTTTTAAGAGGAAAAAGAGAAAAACACAAAACAAAACAAAGCAGTGTAAGGTTACATATAATACAGAACTACAAAAAAAAACATAACAGTAAGAAATCACCTGTTAATAGATTACATATTATCATCTTGGAAATAGTTGCTCAAATCACAGTATCAAAGAATACAAAGTAGACATTCAAACAGAGAGACTACAAACAGCTGTGTTCAATGGATCAATCTTAATGTCTCTATGTCCCAAATACACAAAATACTACATTCTTTTTTGGCACAGAGTTAAATCTTACTCTGAGATCCTGTAATTCTCAAAGGCATGCCTTCTCCCATCTGTTTACAAAGTATGCTGCATCACAGTCTCATAATTGTCTTGTGTAGCTTTACAAGGGAAAATCAACTTCTGACTTGAGTCTGAAAATCAAAATTCCTGCACCTAACACCTACTGAAGATCTGGCTCCTTCCTCAGGAAAAAAGAAATGAAAATCCACAAAGCAAAAAACCAAAAAATAGTATTTAAAGTGTTTCCCAGTCATATACATGAATACTTCCACGTTCTATTTACTTTGGGGAAATGGGTTTGTAGTTTAAAACTCCTTTGAAATGGATTACTGTAGATTAGTCCCGATCCTACTCTAAAAGAAGATAAAGAAACAGAGTCCCAGGAAAAGATAGTGATGACCAAAGTAATGCAGAAGTTAGGAGAGAGCTTGGACTGAGCCAGGTTCTCTAACCACCTGCCTACCAGCAGCCCTGGTCTTCTAACTCTCAGTCCATATTTGGCTCCATCTCCACAATCTTGAACTTTGCTGGTCTATTGGTCTTACTTCCTCAATAACAAGGCAGCTGTCATCTGCTTAAGTGGGCCATGATGATAGGTGGATTATTGATCCTGATATCTAAGGTAAGATAGGATTCCCTGAATTGACCCTTAGTGACAGTGGATGAACATCAAGGTAAGGCCATCACAGAGGTATCCTGACTTCACTAGGTTACCTTGCTAGGACAACTGAGTTGAGATCTACCAATTTGTGACTTTTATTATCTGCAAGGAAAAAGAATGGAAGTTTGCATTTTGACATAGATGTGAACTGTTACCTCCATTTCCCTTAACATACTATCTAAGGTTTCCCATCCTCTATTATCTACACATGTAGTTAGTAATAGGTATCTCCCACACTGGAGTTTTATATAACATATCTAAAGTAGCTCGTATATCCTCTCAAGCACAGTAAGAAACGAATCCATATAAATTCCCATTGCTTTCACCAAGTACCATATTTTTCCATGCCAGGATTTACTCAATCAAATGATACTCAAAAATTATTTCAACAATTCTTTTCTTGAAGCTATTTATGGTGTTCTAAGAGATGTTATTATATATCTATATACAATTTGGGATGATTAAGTAAGGCTCATCAACATAACCGACAGTTTAATAATTATGATATTTTATACTCAGAGCATCTGAAGTTTGCTCTTAGGAATTCTGAAATACACATTACCATGGGAGATAAGTGTGATGTATACACACTACTAAGTATGATCAGTGTGATGTACAACAGATATCAAAATCTTACTTTTTTGTCTGGCTAAAACTTAGGACCCTCTGACCAACATCTCCAAAGGTTCCTAAATCTCTAGCCTGTGATAACTACTATTATTCACTATATCTACAAGTACAATGTTTTTCAATTTTCCACAAAATAACAACGTATATTTGTTCTTCTGTGCCTGGCTACTTTCCCTTGACAGAATAGTCCCCTAGTATATCGAGGCTGTTGCAAATGATAAGATCACTTTTTTATTCTGTTTGGCTGAAATGTATGTATATATATATATATATATATATATATATATATATATATATATAGTACGATATATACTAAAATATACATATCACATTTTCTTTATTCAATCATTGATAGACACAAGATGACACTAGAATATTATGAATAGTGCGGCAAAATAAAATGGAAAATCAGGTAACTCCTTAGCACACTGATCTCTAGTCCTTTGGAGAAACGATAGCATAGGATTCCTGGACAGAGTTTAAGTGCCAATGACAGCATGTTCAATATAGGTCCAAAGCATAGAGCATGCTCTCCTCTCCTAGCCGTACATCCTCTTGTAGCCATGGACTCTTAGGCTCAGGCAGAAGCTTCAGTTTTGGTCTTGCCTGTGATTCTGTTCTTCCACCTTTCACTGTCCACAATCTCAACGGTTCTATAAGATTCCAAGCAGACTTATTTCTATATTATTCTTCCTAGGTCCCTTTTGGATACTGGCTTATTTTCTACCCTATCCATAGGGGACAAAATTGGCAGGACATATCCATAGAAAGCTAGGCCAGAGCACTCCACTAGGGAGGGTACTGTCATTTCTCAGAAAGGCAAGTCTTGCTCCTAAGCTCAGACCACACCCTCTGAGAGGACACTCAGCATACTGATTCCTTTCAGCCTGTCCTTTTTGGTCATTGTTAACAGCACGGTGTCTGACTTGGAACTCCATGATCGATTATCCGGCCTGTAACGACCACTTAAGTGAGAGTGACCACATCTACAATAGGACTAGAAAGGATCATTCTCTCTTCCACTAATACATGAATTATTTTCAGGTAAATACTGTGTGTTAGGCAGTAGATACACAGAAAAGCAGCCTGTTATGTAATTTCTGTGGGTTCTCTCATTTTATATGCCACTTTCCTTGTGTGAGATTGTTGGTTTATATCTGGGCTTAAAAGCCACAAACACCAAACTAGTCTTGCTCTGAAGATAATATTTACTTGAAGTGTACGTGCCACAAATACTGCCACGTGTCAGAGGTTTCATGTCCATTATCAGAGCAGACCTAAGAACAGCAGCTTAGGGGTCTAAAATGAACAAGTCAGAGCTCAGCAGGGACAGGTGGAAGATGAGGAGACGGACAGACAGCCTAAGCAAGGAGGTTATGATCTAACACATATGCCTTGGTGCACAAACTTGGATGTGAAATGGTGGAGCAGTCTCCTGGATCCATTAGTACTCCTGGTCTGGTGTCAAATTTAATCCATGTTACTAGTGAAGCCTGGCCACATCCAATAGTGGACATAATTAGGGAAGTTTGCACAAACTGAATACATCTAATCTCAAGATATAGTGCTCAGCATGAGTAGATCACAGTGTGCTGCACTGGCTTCTTCAAGTAGCCGAAGAGTCACAGCTCCTCAGAGGACTTAGGCAATCTGGGCTTTGCTGCAGAAAAAGTGTTGGCTTCAGTCATGAGTCAACATGTCTCTCTTCCTCATCACTGCACTCTTTAAGGCTGGAAAATTATCTATCTCTGAAGTCATGGTCCTCAAAGAAATGTCCCTTCATACCTTGGCTCTGAACAAACTCTGTGGTCAGTATATAAACAAGGAAAACAGATTGTCAGTCAGCACACAGCTCTGCTTCTGGCACCACAAACAAACTGATGAGGCACAAGCATAAGACAAACTCTGCTTTTTGTATAGAAACTAGGAACAGAATGATAAGAGAAAATAAATACACATTTCAAAAAATACACAAAACTAATATGCACATTTTCATTGTATTTATTTATAGGAATACCTTTTGTGGCTAGCATGGATGAGCATAGTAAGTGTCATAGGTCTTTTGTGATCAATCAAAATATAAAAACCTAATTTAACCTACTATCACACAACCAGTTAGCCCCACAAACCAGAGATGGGCCCTGACCTCCTACTATTTGATTCAGCTGTCTTTCAGCCAGGAGAAAAGGTCTCCATCAGACCCTCAGGACCATCTGACAACCAGCCAAGGAAAGTTTTGAATCTCCCAACCAAGGTATTTTTCTAACTATGCTCAGTAAACTCCCTGGAAAGAGAGCTCCCAGGCAGCCAGCTATCTCCAAAGCATCTGCCTTCAGGGTGACTGTCGGAAAGTTCTCAGCTCCCTCTTCCCTCAACTATAGGTAATTTTGTTAAATTACTTAATGTGTTCTTTAGCCTATAGCCCAGGACCATTCTCTAACTCCTAGAGATAATTATTCCAAACCCTATGATCTTGATATCTGTGTACCACTGACCTATGATCTCAACCATGGCCTCAGTCAGATCCCCTGATTCAACCCATTATGAAGCACTGTATGGTGCTACCTGTGCCTGCTTGCTATCTTCAGAGATGCAGAGTGAGCTTGCCTAGCTGTTATGCTCTAACTACCACACATACTTGCTTGAAACCCAAAAAGGTGACCTCAGGGTGCTATTTCCAGCACAGTATCTAATCCTGACTAGAAACAAAGGCACCAAGTTAGATGGATGCACAATCCCTAAATCAAATGAATGAGGATCATAACGCCAATAAAATAACAAATAAGTCATATGTACTTTTGAGAATATAATTTATGAAATAAAGAAACAAAAAGAAAGTAAGCTTTAAAAGAAATTTGCCTTTAACTTTCTGCAGTGTCAGTGAGCAAAAGGTTCAATCTTTAAGGAGGTTGAAGTACGGAAAAAAGCAAGCACCCAGGAAGGAGTGATGGGTCAGAGAAGTGACAACAAAAATAAAAGAAGTGTCTTGACTGAGTTGATTAAACAAAGTTTACCTGATCCAAACAAGACTGACTTGAATTAAAAGGGTCACAAAAGGCATTGATTTCAGTCGAGGTTATTTCCCTTAGAACTCAACACTGCAGACACCTATGATTTAACATGAACTTTAGATTTCCAGAAACACAAGAATCTCTTCACTTTTGTGACTGAAAAAATTACCTCAAGCCATAGGGATTTTCTCCAGCAGAGACCAGCAAGAGAGCAGCCTCAACCCTAAAAAGAGGAACAGTTAATAGATTCACAGATAACACTGAACAATTTCCAATGAGAATCAGCAGTGGAATGATCCACGCTCCTGAACTGCAAAACCTGAGTGCCAACATTCATTCCACACATATCCTCAGAGAGTTTCAAGCAAGACTAAGCTCCAGTTGACTGGCATCCCTTGAAAAAAAAGGGAAATTGAGACATAAAGACACACAGAGACGTGATGATAGATACAGATGGGAGGTATGTATTCACAAGCCAAGAAGTGAGAACTACTGCTGATGGAATGGCCTTAGATCAAGAATGTCTACCCAAAAGCTCTTGCATTCAGAGCTGGGCATTTGGAAGACTATTTTCTGGGATCATGAAATGCTAAATAATGAACATCTAAGCAAATACGTTACTCATTGCAACAGAGTAAACAATGATTTATTATGATTCAGTGAATTTTGTTTCCCAAAATTTCTTCTTAAGAAAAAATCCACACTATTTGTCATGATTTATGTCTGTGGCCCCCAGGCCTCATGAGTTTGCACTGTGCATTTCTAATGGTTCTTTGTCTAGTGCTTTGATTGATGGTGTCAGTGCTCCACCCATAGAGGGGTGGAAGACAGGATGTGATGTAATGGCAGGAAGAAAGTGACCCTTGCTCTCTTTGCAGGTTCCTGCTTGCTGTTTACAGCCACCATGAACTGCGGCCCATCCGTGCCCACCTGCCTTGGAGCCAACTGAGTGTGGACTGAAACCTCCAAAAACTGTAAAAAATAAATCTTTCCTTCCCCAACTTGGGCTTCAGGTATTTTGTCTCCACAACAAGTAATATGTAACTAAGACATCATTCATATTTAAAGAAAGTATTCTAATCATTTTAAAAATCTGAGGCTATGATTGTGGCAAAATAGAAAACTCTTACTATCCAACAGAAAAACATACTGTCCATTTTCACATGTGCTTAGAAGAAGTCTGGACTTTATCCCATATTCCAAGCCAGCTTCACCACCAAGTTTGCCACCTCTTTCTCTAAGGACAGATTTTAAGTCCACTTTAGACATTTATCAGCCTTTGAGGGAAGGACCCATCTACCTTTCCTCCTTGGCTCTAGCCTGCTAAGTAGTTGTTCACAATCTTCACCGAATGAGAAAAGACACAAGAGCTGTGAAAAAGAGCCATGCTTAGTACAGTTCAGGCACTAGGCATGTTCTGAGGTCTCTGCCCTTCTACTAGCTGCATGCACCACATGCTCAACTACCCCTACCTCTTGAGCTTTCTTCTTGCTGTGCCTTGTGACTCAGCCACAGAGCTGTTAGAGGTGACAGTGTGGTATTCACCTAAACCAATTCAGATAATGTTCATAACTCTCCCTAGAAGGATGACACCCACTGAAACCAGAAGAGCACATATCTAAGAGATCAGCAAGGCCACAGGGCTTGTGGCTCTTTCAAGGTGCTGCAGGGGCTCTGTCTGCTCTGACCTGGCAGCCTTCCTGGGAAGGCACCACTTTTACTCCTGCGGACCTTTCTGTTGCCCTAGAGGCTGGAAGGTGAGCAGCCATCCTTATTCCAGAGGTCTGAGCTCATCCCACAAAATCTTCACTACTGATTTTTTGTTAGCTTCGGTGTGGAACTTTCTCCTTGGTCTCAACCAGGAGTTTTCTAACCACAGATCCAGTTTCAAACCCAGACTCACAAATCCAAAGTAACCCGGACACTTCTGAGGGTTTCAAAAGGAGGGTGTTCTCAAATGGTTTAGTACGTGTTAGCCTGTCCACAGAATTTCCTGCATTAGCCAGAAACGAGTTGTCCTCAGAAAAACATTAAAAAACAAAAATCAAGAACACATAAAGCAGTGAATGTGAAGCAACAAAAGTAAGTATTTAAATTGTGTTACTCAAAACCAGAACAGGGCAGCTTAGACCAACAGCCTGTGGGGGGCGGGTGTCACAGACCCAGTTGCACTTTCCAGTGCCCAACCACCCCAGTCACTGCCCTGAAGAGAATCTCAGGGTGCATCTAGACTCAGAGGTGTTAAGATGACTGTATACGCTTTTCCATTACCCTGGCTCCACCTTAGGTCTTTGCAGCTTCACTCTAATTATCTTTTCTACCTCTGCCTTGCTGGCTTCCCTTGTGGACCCTGCCTTGGGGACCACTCCCTCCTCCTAAAATTTTATGGCCCTCTATGCCACCACAATGTACTGGCCCATCAAGCACTGATGAAACGTTGAGTAGGCATCAGATAAACAGCCTAAATGTGTTAGGCCTACATCATCAGGATTTTGGAGAATCGAACCTCATAATCATATAGGAAGATTGTTAGAATGTGCCACCAATCCAGAAATTAACAGATATCCAAACAGTCTTGTAACATTCATTAAGAAAACAGGAATGAAGGAAGCTGCCCAGTGTCTTCTGAAACTGTACAGTCAGTCATCCCACTTCCAGGCATGGGTCGAAGTTAGGAAGTAGAAGACCAGCACTACCCTGACTTTCTCAGAACATTTGAGATTTAGAAAACCTCTGGCTCCAAGACATGCAGCCTGCACACATAAAATGAGTACCCCCTGCAGGGTATAGAGCACCCCAGACCCCACCCTCAACCCTCACTTTCCCCAGTCTTCCCTCTTGACCACACTGCTCCCAGCCACCCCATCTTCAGCTTTTCTTTCAGAGGAGATCATCGGGGATTATGAGGCTAAGCCCCATTCCCATCCCTATATGGCCTTTGTCCAGGTTCTGAATGGACAGAAGATGAAGAGATGTGGTGGTGTCCTGGTGCGAAAGAAATTTGTACTAACAGCTGCACACTGCAAGGGAAGTTGAGGAGGGACAACCAGCCCACATTTGCCAAAAACCAATGGGGACTTCTGTCTTCTACAGGAACTGCAGTATTAGGAATGCGTGGCTTTCACAAACCCATAAGAGCTCATCAGAAAGCAGGAAAGGAAGCAAGATCAAAAGTTTCAGCACAGTATTTGAATGTATGATAATTAACTATATCAAGTATTCTAAGATAAATGAATGATTCTGAGGCTGGAAAAATAAAAGGGACATGAAGGAAGAGGAGAAAATAAAGAAACTGAATGTGTGGGGGTTGGGGATTTAGCTCAGTGGCATAAGGACCTGCCTTGCAAGCAGGTGCTTTTGAGTTTGATCCCCAGTAATGATAAAAAAGAAAGAAAGACAAAAAAGAAAGAAAGAAAGAAAGAAAGAAAGAAAGAAAGAAAGAAAGAAAGAAACTGTGTTATACACATGTACTAATCTCTTACAGTGCATGTAGTCCTTGTGTATTGCAAACATGTAGGAATAAAAGTATAAAACAAATGTTTCTGCCTATTCTTGGCAAGTTAACTAGTTGGTGAGATACTGTTTCAAAAATAAAAATAAATTCAAAAGGACTGAAAGCTTTACCTCAGAGCAAGAAAACATGTCCCATTCCAATTGCCTTAAAGAAGGAAAGAAGACTTGGAAAATGAAAGGCTTAGAAATAAAAGAGGTAAGTTTTGGAATCAGACAGTGAGTGTTCAGAACAAGTGATACAGGTGACAAGACATAGCAATAACACTGCCAAGCAAAGCAGGTGTAAGCCTGCTCTGAATAGGTCCTCTGTGGTTTCACAACCTAAATCCATTCTCTTCTGTGTGAAGCTCAATAAAGTGTCATTCTGGGGGCCCACAACATCCAGAAACAAGAAAAGACCTAGCAGATAGTCTTTGTGAAGAGAGCCATTACATACCTAGAACAAACTATTAGAACCTTCTCCAATGACATCATGCTGCTGCGAGTGAGGGAAAACTTTCTGCTGCTCTATTTCTTCTCCTACAGGGATGTTGCTCCCCGTGGGTCACTGCTCTTTTTCTCCTTGCCCTCATGTCGATCACAGTATGTAGGTCCAGAAGGTATAAATTCTAAGATAGAGGCTAATTTAGTCTATCATACTTGTTCACTATCAGCTGGAGAGAAAGGCCAAGCAGACTAAAGCTGTGCAGCCCCTCAGACTGCTTGAGGCCATGAGCCAGCAGAATTCAGGAGACACATGCCTGGTGGCAGGCTGGAGAAAAATCACCCCATTGGGTCCCCTAGCAAGCACACTGCAAGAGGTGGAGCTATCATTATAAGACAAACCAAAATGCCAATCTTCCATCCATGCCTACTCTACTCTCACTGAGATTTGTGTGGCAGACCCAGGGAAAACAAAGACTGGTTTCAAGGTAAAATTTCCACTGCCTATAAACACAGAACCCAGGGAAACAGAAACTTGGTGAGGGAGATGACAGCTTCCATATCCCATGCTCTGAGTCCAGAGTTTGAAGGCCTGTCCTCTACAGCAATGCAGTGTTTAATTCATCCCCTGCATAGATAGGAGTAGAGGGTGGAGAAATAGCAGTAAACCGAATTCAGTGTAATCGCTTGAGTATCTCAAGGATTGTGCAGAAAGGTTCAGGTAAGTTAATACTGGAAAGTAAAGTCAGGGTGAGGGTAGAGCCTCTGGTCTGAAGGAGACAGCCAGACATACCCTTCCCTGATTGCATGCTCACAGCCCCCTGACAGAGGTCATCCACTGTGGTGAGGTTCAAAGAGCAGCAACAGGAGGAGGTGTATTCCATGCTTTCCTTCTCTGTCCAGGAGGACTTTGGGGTTCCCTCATCTGTAAGGACATGATCCAAAGCTTTTCTCCTATGGAAAAAAGGCTGGGAATCCCCCAGGAGACTTCATGAAGGTCTCCCACTTCCTGCCTTGTATAAAGAAAACCATGGAGCAGTTCTAACAGCAGGCACAAGATGGGCCTCCTCTGTGCCTCATCATCTTTACTGAGCCATTAGAAAGACTCCCATGGGCCCAGGCCACTGCACAGTGACAATAAATGGATCTGAAGAATGACTGTCCCTGAAGTCCTATTTATTCCTTGATCCCAATTAGCATGAAGCTGCACTGCTGGCCAGTCCTACTGTGGCTTCCTCTTTTCTCCCCAGGCCTCCCTCCTTCCTTACCTTCATTCCATACTATTCCTCATGGATTGCTCCAACCCATAATGTTTAATGCTCATCTCTCCTATGTTGCTTGCTGGAAATACAGTAGTGAATCTCAGCATTAGGAGGTGTCATCTTTCACAGGGTCCCACAAACTTGTACTTCACCTTTCAAATGTAAATCTCTGTGCTTCAGGAATCTCTAGCCATCTCTAAGCCAAGAACCTTCATGAGATGCCCAACAATTTGGCAGAGAATAGATCACGGCAGTGGAGAGGGATAATCCTAGAGATTCATGTGTCAGGGCACTCACTTTCCTGTTTCAGTCCTTCTCCCCAGTGGGACAGGATTCTCCCCTTTCAGTGCTGTCTGCTGCTTAGGAGGCTGAGATGGCTCTCAGGAGGACCAGGTCCCACTTCGTGTCCTGCCCTGAGCCAGGAGAAAGTTCAGTCCACCTCTGACCTGACTGCCTGGCTTTTCTACACCGGCCCCTGTCTAAACCTGAGTGCCTCTGGCCACCAGCTCCTTTCCTTTCCAGCTCCCTGCAGAGTTTCAAACTCTATGTGGATTCACTGCTATCAGCCAGTTCCAGAAAACTTGCAACTCTCCGCTTCACCTGGACAGGCGTGCCTGCACCCTGTTCCAATCCAGCATTCTCCAAGGCTCAGGCATCACCTCTTGTGAAGTCAAGGCAGTCTCAGGTCTTTCAGTGTGGCCTGGTTTTGGAGTCCACTGTCCCCCTCCTGGCAGGCATGGATTATTGCATCCTTTGAGTCAGCCCAGAGAAGCTGGGCAGGAAGGAACACATATCCCTCTATCAGCAAACACTCTTCTGATTTGTCTTTTTGTAGCAGGTATATAATAGGCTCTGGTCTCACCTTTGGAAAACTCTCAGGAGTGAGAAATTTCCTCTAAATATCTCCAACTTCTCTCCTTCCACCATCGCAAGTCAATTTACCCAAATAGACTTATATGGGAATCCACTAAAAATCTAACTTTGAAAAACATTAAATTCTCTGTATTCTGTCTTGGTTGTGCATTACAGTGTCACATGTGTGATATTTGTGGTTCCAGTATTGTGTGATACTGAAGAAGGCATATAGGTGCTCATAGCCAGAAGTAGCCCATGTGTGGCCTCTGGAGACTGGATTCAGAGGTATGGAGGGGATGAGAGGCAGCCCAACAAGGCTAAATTTCAACCCACAAACCTCCAAGCTGCTGCACTTCAGATGTGAGACACTTTTGACCCGCATGATTTTATTTAGGATCCCCTATCACTCAAATAGCTCTAACCCTGAGCGTATGAAACAAACAAACAAAAAAAAATCTCATGATTGTTATGCTTCATCAAGTGATTCCAACATCAAAAAGATCTCCTCTTCCAAGAGTTGAATATCTTAGGCAATAGTAGGAAAAATTGCCAAGGAAGATTGCATTGATTTCAAAATCTTTGTTCACAAATGAATCTACAGAGTGAAGAGTAACATTCATCAAAACTTGGGAGAAAATTTTGGTGAGCTACTCTTCTAGCAAAGGGTTGATATTCAAATGTACAAAACTTCATAAAAGTTAATACCAAGAAAGAATCAAACTGGGTGTGGTGGTTCATGTCTGTAATCGAAGCACTCAGAAAGTTTAGGCAAGAGAATTGCTGTGAGTCTGAGGCCAGTGTAGGCTACAGAGTGAGTTCAAAGCTAGCCTGAGCTACATAGCAGGACCCCCATCTCAAAAAAATAATGCAAAACCAAACAAACAAAAAACCCAGTTGGTAATTGTGTACCAAATGGATACTTCCCCAAAAAGTACATACAAATGATGAAGAAGCACTAAAATTGGTTTCAATATCGTTAGACATGAGAGAACTAACACAAAACTACATTAAGAGTCCTTTTTACTCCAGTCAATGACAAAGAAACAATAAATGCTTGTAAGCACTGGGTAAGAATGTAAATTTGCACTATCACCATGGAAATACATATTGTAGCTCATCCAAAAAGAAAAGTATAATATACTGTAGAGATAATATAGTTCGAGCATACTCTAGAGGCACTTGTGCACCTAGGCTTATTTCAGTGCAATACACAAGAGGTAAGCCACAGAAATAGCCTTGGCCCTCATATGCTGATTAATGGATAAACACAATGCAGCATATATATACACTGGAGTATCACTGAGGCACAATATCATGAGAAATGATTTCCTGAAAATGGAGATCATCGTGTTAAGGAAAATAAGTCAGTCAGAATGACAAACATAGATGTCTTCGCTTAAATGTGTAAAATAAATAAGATGACATAAAAGTAGAGGAGAGATGATTAAAGAAGAATATAGACAAGGGAAAGGGGAATTAGTGGAGGAGGGAAATATTCAATGTACTCTACATGTATGTACCAATCAAGATAATAAATGCAATAATAAAAAGATAGGTGTATCTCTGTTCACCGTGATAAGTTGCACGGTGGAATTAAGGCTGACTTGTCTCTTCTTTATCTTTGAATTTATCCTATATTCCTAACGTTATAATTATTAAAGTTCTTAAAAATACTTTGTCACAAAGATGCATTAAGTAAGATGATACATGGTAATATACTGCTGTGTTCTGTCAGAGATAAATGTTTACAGATAAAATTTAACCCACTTGTTTAAAATATTCCCCCACAGTGTAACATGAATGTTTTTGATGAGGAGATTTCCCCTTGCCCTCTCAATTATCCTGCTTTACATAATAAATTACACAGTAACCCATGATTAAGGAATGCAGGCTCCATTCCCCAAAAGATGGATTCCAAGTTACCCAATTTATCTGATACAGAGCTTGTTGTTTGAGGTGAGTCTGTAGGATCAGGCAAGGGAGAATGCAGTGGTTCAGGTCTGGAAGGTACCTGCATCTTTTTTACTCGCATGCATTTCCTACATAAGTCTCACAGCATGTCTAACCTCAAAGGAGGCTAGGCAGGGATGCACCTGCCTGAGAGAGGCTGGAGAGTGTAGACATGTAGTTCACCGGTGTCCCTTAGAAAAAAAGGAAATGATTTTTTCTAAGCTTCTAACATTTCTCTGTCACAGTGGTCCATAGTATTTGTCAATTATAAAAGATGATGCCCCTCCTTTTTTTTTCTTCTGAAGTGGATGCATTCTCATTATAGAAAATTTAGATAATGAAAAGTTGAAAATGAGACACAAATTCTTGTACATATTTCCCTTTCATCCAACACACACACACACACACACACACACACACACACACACACACACACTTAATATCAACTTATACACATAGTATTGCATTGTACATATTCCTCCTAACATGAAAGGCTTCAAATTTCTCCAGGCCTTTAAAGGGTCTTCTAAAACACCACTTTTAGTGATCTGAGAGGGCATTATCGAATGAATGTATCATCATCTATATTTCTCTTCTCCTATTGTTGAGTTTTTGGATTATCTAAGCATTTTGACAAGAAGGTCTCAGGGCACATGTTTACCCCCTCTTCCTTTTTCACAATACAGCAAGGCTCTCCCTGGGGTGCAAATGATGGTCAGGCAAAACTAGTGGTGTGGAAAATTCCAAAGCAGCAGTGAGAATAATAGCCAGCAATTGGACCGTGGAATTGAACCTCTGAGAGCAGAGGCTTCTGCCTCTGCTCTCCCATCCTTGGATCCCAGATCTCCACCTCAGACCATGGACCTCCACCTTGGACCACAGACCTCCACCTCAGACCTAGGACATCTTCCTTAGAGGGCAGTCACTTCTGCACCTGCCCTGATACCCTGGAAACTCAGACCTCCACCAAGAATGAGACCACTTCTGTGCCGGTCCTCCCACCCTCAGATCCTGGATCTACACCTCGGAGAGTGGTCGTCTCTGTGCCTGTCCTCCCACATTCGAGAATACTCCCAACTTCTGATCCTAATGTGGCTAATGATCTTCAGGTGCACTTCCTCCTCCCAGAACCTTGGACTTCATTGGATTAGCCTTGCTGGTTTAATGAGAGACTAATGAACCAAAAAGAGGACCTAAGCAGGTTTGCACCAGTATGGTAACTTAGCCTCTGAATTAGAGGCCTTCAGGTCTTCAATTCAAAAGATCATGAATACCTAATTTGAAAATCTTTACTCATATAGGATGGAAAATACAGAGAAAATGGATGATTTCAAGGAACATATGAACTACAAAATCTCAATCAGAAAGATTTCAATAACCCAATATCAGCTTTAGAATTTTAAAATGTGATTAAAAACTTATCAACAAAAAAGTCTATGTCCTGATTGATTCATGGCTGAATTCTACAAGAAATTTAGAGAAGATTTAAGGCTAAAAATCCTCAAATGCGTTAATGAAACTGAAAGGGAAGCAATCCTCCCTACCTAAATCTGGGAGGAAAGTATTACTCTGATACTAAAACCAGAGAAAAACTCAACCAAATAGAACTATAGTCCAGTCTCACTAATGAATGTTGATGCAAAGATTCTCAGTAAAATACAGTGCAAATAGAAGGCAGCAAATTATCAAGAAGATTATACATCATGACAAAGTGGGGTTTATCTCAGGAATTCAGGGATTATTTAACATATGCAAGTCAATTAATGTAATACACCACATCAACAGAGCCAAAAACAAAAATTAAATGATTATCTCAATAGATGCAGATAAAGCTTTCAATAAAACCCAACACTTTTTCACGATTTAAAAAAAAAAAAAAACAGAAACTCAGAAGTGATGGTGTCTACCTCAATCTGAAAAAGGACATCTATGACAAACCATCATCCAACATTTTTCTAAATGGACAAAAACTGAAAGCTTTTACTATAAAAACAGGATTAAGACAAGGATGTCCATTGTCAGCACTCCTATTCTAAATAGTCATGGAAATACTAGCCACGACAATCAGACAAGAGAGAGAAACTAAAAGGAATAAAGACAGGAAGTGAAGAAGTTAAATTATCACTATTTGCAGAAAACATGATACTCTACATAGAAGACCCAAAGAACTCCATTAAAAGACTACTAGAGGTAGAGAGTAAAACCAAATGTGACATAACAGAACAGAATCGGTCAAGTCAAAAGGGTGGATATAATAGATAATATAAAAACATAATACAAGGTGATCAACAATGGTAATAAATAATTTCAGCTATATGGATGGATACAAAGTTAGTGCTCAAAAATCAATAGCATTTTTCCACACACAAAAAAACTCAGAGAGATAAACTATGAAAATATTAGCTTTCACAATAGCATCTAAAAAAATGGAATACTTAGGAATCACAAGTGAGAATGTAAAAGACCTATGTGCTGAAAATTTTTACTACTCTTAAAAAGGAGATGGAACAGGGTAAAAGAACATGGAAGAAATTCCTTGGCCTTTGGAAGAACCAACATTGTGAAAATGGCCTTAGTCCCTTAACTATGATACAGATTTATTGCAATCCCAATCAAATTACCATAAACATACTTCATAGATCTAGATAAAACACTTCTGAAATTCATTTGATAATATAAGAAATCTAGAATAGCAATGGCAATTCTGGACAACAAAGGCAAGGCAGGAGGCATCTAAGTTGCTGACTTGAATCTACACTACAATGCCACAATGAAAATATTATCATAGTACTGGCAAAGAAATAGACCTGAGGATCAGTATAACAGATTAGAAGATGCAAACAAAACTACCAAAACGCTCAGCCATTTGATGTTAAGGTGCTAAGCATGCTCACTGAAAGGAAAGCCTCTTTAATGAATGTCCTTGAAAAAACTGGCTCTCCACATGCCAAAGACTGAAACTAGACACATGCCTATCATCATGCACAAAACTAAAGTCAAAATGGATAAACTATCTAAATATTAAAACAGAAATAAGAAATCTACTGGAAGACAAGATAGGTAGAAGTCTTGGAGACATAGGGATAAGCAGAGTATTCATGAATAAAATAAAAACTTCATAGGAAATACTTCAAAAAATCAACAACTGGGATCTCATATTATTGAAAAGTTTCTGCACTTCAAAAGAAATCACCAACAGGGTCAAATGAAAACCCACAGAATGGGGAAGAATTTTACCCAGCAACTCCTCAGACAAATGACTTATACCCAGAACATATAAAGAATTATATTAAGTCCCTAAATTCAAAGCCCCTCTAAAAATGGGCTTCTGAGATGAACACACAGTTCTCAAATGAAGATACACAAGTGGCCCATAAATACATGCAGAAATGTTCACTATCACTGGTCATTCAAGACATGCACATTAAAACAGCACTGAGATCTCATCTCACTCCATAAAGAATAGCTGCCATCCACAAAGCAACTGATGACAAATGTTGGCTAGGATGTGGGGAAAAATGAACACTGCTCCACTGTAGGTGGGCGTGTAGATTGGTGTCGTCACTATGGAAATCAGTATGGAGATTTCTCAGAAGACTAGAATTGGAAGTTCCATTCAATCCAGTTACTGCCTGCGTGGGTATTTTCCCAGAAAAAATGAAAAGTTCATAGCACAGTGATATATGTGCACCACTGTTCATAGCAGCACAGTTTGTAATAGCTAAATCTTGGAAACAACCAAAATGCCCATCAAACACAGAGTGGATGAAAATGATGTGGTATTTTTACTATTCAGCTATAAAAAAGGATGATCTCGAGACATTCATAGGTAAATGGAGACAACTTGCCTCTATCCTTATAAGTGAAATAAATAAAAAAATCATATTTATAAAAATCACATTGTGTCTCTATTGTGAAATGTATTAAAAAATGTAGCAGTAATAAAACCCCAAATGTGTAATTGCTACTGTAAAGCAGACAGAAAAAGAAAATGCTCTAAAGTATATAACTGCAGGTATGATTAAGTGTGTAGGTTTGATAACCATATTACTAAGTTTTTCATGGATCATTGAGCAGAACTGTTTGCCATCTGACTGTTTGAATGTCTACTTTGTACGTTTTAATTTTGTAACTTAAACAAATATTTCTAAGACAACAAACTGTAATTTATTAACTAGTGTTTACTGTTTAGGTTTTTTTCTGAAATTCTGTATTATTTTTACCCTTTGATTGGGTCTTTTATATTCTCTTCAAATAAAATTTTAAATAAATAAACAAAAAATGTTTACTAACAAAGAAAAGCCAAGAAAAGCCCACTGCAGAATTCCACCAAAAATTGAAAGGAGACTTAATGCTGACATTCCTCAAACTCTTCAATGAACTTGAAAGGGAAGCGATTCTCCCTAACTCATTCGTGGAAGCGAGTATTACTCTAAAACCAAAACCACAGAAAGACCCAAAAAAAGAGAATTGCAGGTCAACCTTCCTAATGAACATACATGCAAAAATTTCTCAATGAAATACTGAGAAACAGAATTATGCAAATCATCAAGAATATTATGCACCATTAACAAGTGGGATTCATACCAGGAATGTAGCAATGATTCAACAAACACAAATCAATAAATGTAATCCACCATATCAATAAACCCAAAAATAAGAATCACATGATCATTTCTATAGATACAGAAAAAGATTTTGATTAGGTCCAACACTCATTCATGATAAGAACCTTACAGAATATTGGAATAGATGGTCTTAATCTCCATCTGATAAAAGCCATCTATGATAATCCAACAGCAAGTATCATATTAAAAGTCCAAAAACTGAAATCCTTTACTCTTAAGTCAGGAAACAGACAAAGATATCAGTGCCCACCACTCTTATTCAGTATAGGGGTAGATATACTAGCCTGAGCAATTAGAAAAGAGAGAGAAATAAAAGAAGTAAGAATGGGAAAAGAAATTCAATTATCATTATTTGCACATGACATGATACTCTATATAGAAGACCTCTAAAACTCCATTGAAGGAACCTAGTTATAATAACTAAAGCAATGTAGCTGGATACAAAGTCAACACACAAAAATCAATAGCTTTCCTATACCCAAACAACAAACTCATTGAAACAGAAATAAGAGAAGCAACACCTTTCACAATGGCATCTAAAAATAAAATACTTAGGAATCAATCTAACAAAAGAAGCGAAAGAGCTATCTATTTAGGGAAGATTATAATCATCCCCCCACCCAAAAAAAAAAAAAAAAAGGAATTGAAGCGGACATCAGAAAATGCAAAAAGAATTTTTTGTTCATGTATAGGAAGAATAAACATTGTGAAAATGGCCATTCTCACAAAGTATCCTTGGGTACCTCAAAGATCTAGAGCATTCTTTCCTGAAATTCATCTGAAACCTGAATAGACTTGGAGTAGCAAAGAAAATTCTCAGCAACACAGGCAAGGCTGGAAGCATCACAATTCCTGACTTAAAGTAATACACAAAACCACTGAATAAAATCAGCATGGTAATGAAATAACAATAGACCTAAACATCAACGGAACAGATTAGCAGATACAACAACAACTACCAACACATTAAGCCACCCTACCTTTGATAAAGGAGCCAAACACATTCACTGAACGAAAGATAGTCTTTCTAAAAAGTGCTGCTGGAAAAAGTGGCTCTCCACATGCCGAAAAATAAAGGTAGACCCATGCCTATTACCATGTACTAAAGTCAAAATGGAAAACATATCTAAATATTAAAACAAAAAATAAAACTGAATTTTCTGGAAGACAAAGTAGGTAGAAATCTTGAAGAGTTAAGTAGTAGGGTAGATAAAGAATTCATGAACAAAAATCAAACTGCACCGGATATTCCCAGAATCAATAACTGGATTCTTGCCTTATTAAAAAAGTTTTTGCATGTTGAAAGAAATCTTCAGCAGAGTAAAGAGGAAACCCATTTGTTTGAAAAAATCTTAGTCAACTGTCTCTCAAAGAACGTCAGTCCAGGGCATATAAAGAATTTTAAAATTTCAGTCCCCTGATATTCAAATACCCAATCCAAAAATGGGCATCTGAGATGAATACACAGTTGCCTGATAAAGAAATACAAATGGCAAATAAATACATGAAAAAATGTTCATCATCATTTTTTGTTAGACAAATGCACATTCAAACCACGTTGAGGTTGCATATCACTCCAGAAACAATGGCCAAGATCAAGAAAACTACAAACAATAAAGCCTGGAGACTCTGTGGGTAAAAGGTGCAAGAGAGTGGTACACCCATTATGGGTTTCAGTCTAGAGGTTCCCCTAAAAGCCAGGATTAGAAGTCCTATTTTACCCAAATATTCCACTTCTGGGCACCTTTCCAGAAGAATTGAAAACATCAGGTCTCCTTGATATGTGTGCACCCATGTTTATAGCAGCACAATCTGTGTTAGCCAGATCTTGGAAACAACCTAAATGCCCATAAACTGAGGAATGGATAAAAAAGATGTGGTACTTTAATACAAGGAGTACTACTCAGCTATAAAGAATGATCACATTGAGATATTTATAGGCAAACGTACGCAATTTGACACAATACTCATATGAAACAAAAAACTCACATGTGTAAATACTGTACTGTCTCCCTAGTGTGAGAGATGATTAGTATATAAAAGATACAAAATCCTCAATAAATACAGTGATAGGGAAAGTATCTGCTCTAAGGAGAAAAAAGAATATCTCAGAGAAAAGGAGGAAAAAGAAATGGGAAGGGAAAGAAAAATATCTAAATTTGTATAAACACACTGGATAGCTAAGATGATTGTGATAAAAATTCTAATAGTTCTTGGAACAAAACAGTTAACATTAATAGGAATGGAACAATTTGGCATGTTTGGGTCTGGTGATCTGAGGAACTCTTGTGAAGATCATGATACAAAATAACAACCCTGATTATGCTCCTGTCACCTTGATGTGCAGGCCTATATCATCATTGTTTTGGGCACTTAGCTATCGTCATTTAATTGTATTTTTGTTTCTTTATTTTCTTGTAATGTATTTTGTTTGTTTTGTTTTTCCTGCTAACACAGAAAGTATAGGTGTACATGTAGAGGATGATAGATGTCTAGAATTTCTCCTAAACAGTTTAAGAGAATCAATTATATTATGCATGAAAGGATGAACAGATACTTTGAAGAAAAATAGACATTATGATATCCACTGCTGACACCATATCATCATGCTGTGAAATCCAGTAATGCTTTTGTTCTTTGTTCAGAGTGCTTTTAGTCTGTTTTCTGTTATTGAATTTCACCATACGTGAAGGGATGGACAGCTCTATTTTGAAGAGTACAAGAGACATTATGGCAGTTATTGTTGATTTTCTGTTGTCTGGTTTTGAACCCTGTAATGCCTACATTACTCTGTTTCTATATGTTTTATACTAAATTATTTTGTATGAATTCATTGTATTTGAAGATCTGGACAACAATTTATAAGGAAACAAGAGACATGCTAGCCACGGCATATCTCCTATTGTCTTGCATTGAAATCTCTGTCACTTACATTGTTTTCTTCTGATCTGCTTTGTTCTGTTTTGTTATGTTTTCTATTTCCAATTTTAAAAGAAAAGAACAATAATAATAATAATAATAATAAATTGTGGTGTATATGTACAATAGTATATTATTTGGCCTTAAGAGAACCAAATCACGTTTTTGCAAAAATGATGAAACTGAAGGTAATCAAGTTAAATGAAAGTATACATTTCAGAACGATAAATATTGTATGTAATCCCTAATATATGGAATGTAAAACATGACATGAAAGGAGTAGGAAGACTATTATTTGACCACAGATAGGAAATAAAGAGGAGCAAGAGAAAGTTTTAATCAAGGCACTATTTTGAATGGAAAAAGTTATTAAGTGTGTCATTAAGTTAGTATGATGCTGACATGAATTTATTGAGGTAACAATGTGTCCAGTACACTTCTTTAAGTGAAAAATCAGCATACAAAATTCTATACAGGAACATGATAAATTGTTTTATTTTCAAAAATGCATTAATATAGAAATATGAAATCTTTGAGAATGGTATTCACTAACTGTTTAATGACTCTGAGAAGGAGATGCCTAATACATTTTCTTTTTGGTTAAAAGTATTTCTGACCTGTGCTATTATAAAACATTTTAAGCATAAGGAGTCAAAATGTGATGTTTTTTAAGGTAATTGTAGCAATGGTTCATTGTGCACAGCTATCCCAAAACATGATGCTGTGCAACTTAAGTAAATTTGATTTTGTCAATTGTATTCAGTAAAATGAATTAAAATTAATATATCTTTCAAAGGGATTAAACTGATATTCCTCATGGAAGGACTGTACATGTCCTTCACAATGGTATTTTCTTAAAAATCCATACTATCAGTTACTTTTCCACCTATACTCATATTATGTGTGTATTTGTATTTTCATTCTACTTTTAACTTTTCCAATGTATTAAACATAACATGTGTTTATATTTTGCTTTTATCTCCACTCTGATTATCTTGGACATTCACTGATTCATGAATTATTCTGAATTATGATTTATATAGTTATTGATATGATTATTTTTACATGAACTCTTTATTTATATCAGCTGTTCTATAAATCTTGACTGGCTTGTTTGTTCCTTTGGGCTTATGTTTGTTTTAATGAGCCTTTTTAATATTACAGAAAACTCTTCAGTTTTTAACAGCAACTTTAGGTTTATAGAAAACTGGAGAAGTAAATACAGAGATTTCCCCCAAATCCCTGTTCCCACACATGTGCAATCTCGCTCATTACCAACATTTTCCCCTGGTGCAACATTTGTGACAATTGACAATAATAGAGTACAGTAATTCTACCATTGGGAGAACATCCTGAAAACTGAAATGAAAGTGCGGGCACAGGAGCACACACACACACAACAATACACACAGCATACACTGAGCTCTCAGCATAAAGATTATAGTTTCAATACTGCTTAATATTATCAGAAATTAGAAACAGTTTGAATAATAACAAATTAGGAAGATGGAACCATGATGTATCCACATAATATAGTATTAAAAACGCCAGGCAGTATTTTTAGGAGCCCTAGGGAAAATGAGGCTAAAAACTCTAAGCAGTTATTTCCTACTCACTCTTCCCAAAGAAAATCACTAATTATAAAGAAAATAGTTAACTTCATAGGCTGGCAATGATTTATCAAAAAGCACATACTTTAAACAGCTTGCATGTGAATAAACATCTATCCAAACTTATCAGATAGCACTGAGAAATACATACAGTAAGTGCAAATTAAAAGGACACAATAAGATAGCAAACCTATTTCAATTACATTTTCTCAGAAGACTGAGACAAATATATAAATGATATTCCTGAGAGCATTGTATGCACTAGGGCAAAACTGAGCAACCCGCCAAGACACAAAAGGGAAATCACTGAAGTAAATGTGTTCAAAAGCTACCTGTAAGGGACAAAAGGAAAGCAGTCCCCTGAAATGATGATAGAAGTTACTACATCATGATACCCATTTATAGTTAAGCAAGAAAACAGCTTACAAACTTTTGTGTGAAACAGGACCTCCTTTATTTTTTTTCTGCCTCCTCTTCAATGAGGATAAATAAAAGCCCAGGCAGGGTGCACATGATTTCGCCTGATCAGGACAGCTAGGAATGCTGGAGAGCTAGGAAGCTGACACACTGCTTATTTCCCACATGCCCAACTGTCTCTTAAGTCCATGGTCTTTCCTAACACAGTATGAAAATTTGGACCATTTACAGCAAAGCATTTTGTTTTTACTTTTTGGTCTACAGTATGTAAAGAGAAATGGTTGTGTGTTACACTTTAAAAGTACAATATAGCTAATGTATGTGAATATCCAAATATTTATATTTTTCTTTTCACTTTTTAAGGGGGAAAATGCAAACATAAATCTAATGGCATCCTTGGCCTGATTCGTGAAACTAATACATCCATAAATGTTTCACTGAAAGAGGTTACAATTTTTATTGAGTTTTCAAGATGATTCTCAGAAAATTTTGACATATTTTTATGCTATCTGTTCTTCATCCTTGTAAATAGCAGTTCATGAATGCACTGTGTGTGGTGAGCACAGAGGGTAGAGTTAACACTGCTGTGTGCCCAGGCCACCAGAGTTCCATTGTCACATAGTCTGTGCAAGGGCACTGTACAATCAAATCGTAAAAAAATAGTGCTGAAAATCACAGGAAATTGCTCAAAGTGTGTGATCTTGTGGGGCTGCTTTTGAGTGACATTTACAGCCTTGAGGCAATGTGTGGAAGACAGCTGCTTTACAAGCTCTCTCAACCTAGTACTTCACTTTCAAATGACCTTGACCTGACCCAGTGTCTCTATTCATTAGCATGTCTTTGTCTAATGAGATTTTCCAATGGACTAACAGGGACTTTTATTCAGGTAGTCTTCTTCCTGTCTCAAATTGTCTGAGAGTGATTCTAAGAAATCTGTATTTGCTGGTCCCAGGATAGTCGTAGAGAAAAATCAGGCAAGAACTCTCCACAGAGCTCTCAGTTCCATTTTGTGGCTATGCAAACAAAACTCTCATACCTAGTCGAACAACCTTCATGAGCTCAGGATGCACTGAGAAAGGAACTAACTCAATAGCTTCAGCCCTGTTTCACCAATACCAACATAGCCTCTGTTCCAAGACCATAGGTGCCTCCCCCGGTTGTAGCTATCTTTAGAATAGCTACAAGATTTTTCTTCAGAAGGACTGAAAGCACCCATTTGTTATTCATCAGCTAACAGATGTAAAGCAGGTGACAGGTGATGGAGGTTCAAAGCAAGCTTGTTGGGAGACCTCCAAACCTTCACAAACTTCAGCCATATGACCGTGTACCAATGCCTTGTTTCTTCATCCAGGTTAATTTGGTTCGCCTTAATCTGTCTGAGAAATCCACATAAATGAAAATGTTTTAGGATAACAACATTTATGTTTCTTATACTAAAAATCTTCATGAGTGCAATAACTCACACCACTGTATAAAATCCAAGGAAGCAAGAGAATTGAAATTTGGGAAGCAAAGGCTTTATTTCCAGACCTGCTGATGAGTCTTCATGAGCCAGTTTGGAGACTGCATGCCAGAAGCTGAAGGAAGGACTTTAAAAAGAGGCTGGATTAAATGGAGGGGGGGGGGACAAAGAAACCTGAAAGCAATCAAACTTGTTGACCCAAATCTGGAAACTGTATAGATGTCCACTTAGTTCTGACAACCTTGGGAGCGTCTGATGCCTTCTGAGTTACTCCCATCCTGCAGATAAGAATTATCTGCAATAACATTTGCAGAAGCAAGTATAAAGCTAATTATATCAGGACAGTTCGTTAACACTAACAGATGGGAAGGGGTCGAAAGTTATAAGAAGCTAAAACTTAAGACTTCACAAGGATTTGGAACTTAATCCTTTTGGTGCATTAGGGTTAAGCCACAACATTTTCCTGTAATTTCCTTGAAGCTAAGGCACATTTTATGACAGACCACCACTGGGTCGGAAAGAGGTCACCAGAAACCAAAAATCTTTATGGCCTAGCCTACATAGATAGCTAAGGGAAGAGGGGAGGCAATAAGGTGCCATACAGAACAGGAAATGACAGTTATGTTTTTCTTTCTTTCTGGGGAGGGGGATCAAGGTCAGGTAAAGGGTTATGCTAATAAGCAAATCTCTCTGCACACAGGCATGTTACTTCAAACAACTGTAAATTAGAGGGCCATCCTAGTTTTCTTTAGCTCTTTAGGGGAGAATAGAGGCACCTAACAGTGATTAACAACCCTTGTTATCTTGTTTTAGCACAACGTCTGTTGTTTTTAGAGGGCAACATTGGTTAACATATCAATTAGGTAAGGTTTTACAATTCTTTACAGAGAAGAGCACTGATTAACATATCAATTAGGTCATCCAAAGACATAAGAAAAAAACACATACAGTAAGCCCGTGTTACAGGTTTTGTTATAATACACATATAATGAAGCTATTTTCTTCGAGTACAACATTCCCCACTGATTTTAGTCAGTGAGTCAAATCTTTGACTCATTGGCATCTGTTTATAACCTTGCATGTGTCTTTAAAACCATTAGCTTTTAAGATCATTAACATAGTTTATCAAATTGTTTATAATACAAGGCCCAGTAGGAGGATTAACAAAGGTCTTGCAGCTGTCATTAAAGCTGTTAACCAAAAGGAGAAAAAAACAAACATTTAAATTTACTCTCTTTTATCATACAAGTAATTTTTAAGTCAGACAGAGGTCTCCTCAGGGCCTCTACAAAGCAAGAGAACACAAGATTATCAGTAACATTAGGCAATCTTAAGCTTTAAAGAGTCCTTGAAAGAAATGACAGTTCACTTATCTGCAGGCTGATTGTCTTTTGAAGTTCAGACCTGCTTGCAGTAGGAACAATTAATCCAGGCAGGATTTCAGCTACTTTGAACAGTCCATTGTGGCTCAAGAGATATATGGTGAGGTCCCTTGTCCAGATGCCTAGGCTCTCCAGCTCGCAGTGGGCAGCAGTGAAATAACCAGTGGATGGAAGTCAGAGCTAGCTGAAAAGTCTGTTGGGACTTAATAAGATCAGCTAATTTTTAGAAAACTTTAAGGATAAGAGGATGGTCTCTCACATAAAACCTCAAAAGAGGAAATATCTGCAACATAGGGGGTGCATCATGCATGCAAAAGGGCAAAAGGAAAAGAGACTCACCCCGTTTTTGCCAGTTTTTAAGGCCATTAGTAATTATGATCTTTAGAATCTGACTTATCTTTTTACCTCTCCTGAACTCTGAGACTGGTAAGCCCAATGGAGTTTTTAATTGATCTGCAAAGCTTAGGTTAATTTGAGTAACTAGGCTATAAAAGCCAGGCCATTGTCGGACCCCATGGATAAAAAGGGAGACCAATTCAGTGAAACTGCTATCAGAGCTGACTCAGACTAAGTAGAACACGCTTTTACCCATCTAGTGAAAAAATCAACCATCAGAAGTTAACACTTATATCCTTGAAATTCAGGCCTTTTATTTTTGTAAAATCTATTTTCCAGTGTTTTCTAGACATAGTCCCACTATAACCAGTGGTTTCTATTTGTTGCAGTACTTTTGGATTTACCAATTGGCACTGGGGGCATCTGAAGCTCCAGATTGGCTAGCTTGATATTATCCCCCAAGGATCTCTCCAAAGTTGAACTACCAGATGCTGGTCTTTTCAAGTGAAAATGGGCTCTGACAAAGAAAGTAGGTGGGATCAGCAGTAATGTCAAGCTTAACTCAATCCCCACTGATTTTGGGGCTTTCTGGCTGACTTTTGGAAGGTGGCATTTGCCAAATTATTTTCCCGTATAACAAGATCATCTTCTGCCCAATGGCTTATACAGCAGATAGTAGTCACTCTACTTGGCATCTAGATGGCAATCAACAAGTCAAAATTTGGGGAGCATTTTTAATCTTTTGACCCCAGAAGACAATAAACACCATTTTTGATAAAGACAACTTGGGGCCTCAGTGTGGGCAATGAGTTTAGCTCACTATTCTGACATCTCTGGCTCTAAGATTTGTTCCCATATAATCTGAGAGTGTATAACAGCAGCTCCTGCGACCCGCTTACCTTGATAGACAGGTAACTGCTTCTATTGCAGAAGTACGATGGAACTCCAGATAGTGACTTATTTGCTAGATCAGGTCGAAGTCCCATGAAGTGATCAATGACCTTAGTACAATTGTGGTGAGGCAACCTAGTTTGAAGCTGCTGTTTCCAGAAATAGTGCCTGACAATGTAAGTCTCAGGAGTTAGACATCCATTGGTCTGGCGGGGCCTTGATGAGATTCTCCAGTGAATAGGAGGAAACAATTAAGAGTTTTTGTCTAAAAGTCAATTTTTAAGCCTCCTTTATGATGGGGCCACCGAGGAAATCACTGCAGACAGGGTGGCCATCTGGCTGCCACAGAATCAAGTCTCTTGGAAAGATAGGCAACAGGCGTCTGGCAGGGTCCCAGATTCTGGACCAGTCCTGTGGCTCCTAGAAATTTTGCACTTGCCTTTTAGTCACAGGAACTGGAATCTGTTGGATGGCTTGCAACAACCAGTGCAGTCTTTCTTTGTATAGACAGGTTCTGACAAGGTTGGAGGGATTAGCATCAGAGCAGTTACTTTTTCGGTTGGCGCCTCTGATGTGGTTGCTAATTTTTGAGCATCCTGATCTGCCAAATTGTTTCCTAGGGTGAATAACAACAACCCACTGAGCAAGCCAGACTGCTGCCAGCAAATCTAGGAGCTGTGGAGCCTTTTTTTTTTTATCTTAATCCCAACTGAGGTTAAGAGACCTTGCTCCTAATAGATGGCTCCATGTACATGTATCGTAGAAAAAGCATATCTACTATCAGTATAGATGTTTACCCCCTTCCCATGGCTAGTTTTAGCACTTCAGTCAAAGCAATGAGCTCCACCTTTTGGGCAGAGATTCTTAACCCAGAGTACCTCCTTTTCGGTCGTCACTGCTTCCGTGGGCTCTCATCTGCCATTCTGGATGAAGCTGCTTACATCTGTGAAATTCCTCTGGTGGTCATCAGGCATAAGGGTGGCTGGGTTTAAGCTGAATAAGTCTTGAAAACTACCAACTCTGGGTCTACGAGCAGGGCCTAATAGTGTGGAAATCTGGCATTGGAAAGCCATTTTTCAGGAGGGGTTTTGATAAGATTCTCTAAACTGTGGGAGGTCACTACAGAAATCTTCTGTCCAAAAGTGAGTTTCTGAGCCTCTTTTAGTAGCATTGCCAATATATAGCCTGGACTCTTTCTTTAGACAAATCCCCCCCCCCTTTTTTCCTGCAATTTGTAGCCCAGATGAGTCACACCCTGACTGCACAATTGGGCATTTTTAGCAGAGACTTCATAGCCCAATTGCCCCAAAGTCCTTAACAGTTCCTCAGTTGCCTCTCAACAAGCTTACAAGCTTCTAGGTGGGTTGAGGCTATTAACAAGTCATCCACGAACTGGAGGAGCCCTATCTCAGGGTGTTCTTTCCTAAATTCCAAAAGATCTCTTGCTAATGCCTCATCAAAAAGAGTGGAAGGGCTCTTGTAACCCTTAGGTAAATGTGTCCAGGTCAGCTGTTCTTTTACCCCTGTATCTGGGTCAGTCCATTCGAAGGCAAAAATGGGTTGACTCACCAGAGTAAGAGGCAAAGTGAAGAAAGCATCTTTCAGGTCCAGAACAGAGTACCAGGTTTTCAGGATTTGGCACTGTTGGGTATAGACTCAGAATTCATCTATTAACCTCTCTGAGATCCTGTACAGGGCTGTCCCTGGCTTCTGGACTGGAAGCAAGGGCATGTTTCAGGGAGAGACACAAGGAATGAGAATATCATTGTCTCTTAGCCTCGGTATGTGGACTTTAATCCCTTTCTGGGCCTCCAGGCTTATCGGATATTGCCACAAGCAGATGGGGCATGCTTGGGGTAAGAGTTCCACCACAAGGGGAACCTGGTTAATTGCTAGCCCTGGAAGATTGTCTTCTGCCCAGACTTTTGGAAACTCCTGTTTTTATTTACTTAACCGTTTTAACTTTAAGTCAGTTTGTGACAACTCAGGTACACGGGACAAATTTTCCAGTGGATGGTAATTTTTTCCTGTTTTAAAAGACCTTTTGTGTCTGAGGGGCATTTTCTCAAAACTCTCAAACCTTTGTAATTTTTGTCTAACATGTGGGGCCGGCTGAGTTGCAAAGAGAACAACTGGCGATACTAGGGTAACCTCCTTACCTCTGGATGTCCAATCAGGATGGGACAAAAGGAAAACATGGTTTTGGCATTCCAGATCAGAGAGCAGGCTTCATCTAGATGGCAAACCACCATTTGTCCCAGGGTGCCACGTGGCAGGCCATCATTTTACTGATATTACATACTTAACAAAAAGAGGCTTTTTCATAGGTAACAAAATTGTGCCATATAATCTCACAGATGTTCATAGCACATGCAAGAACTTATATCTTATCTCTATTATCACCTATAATCTCATTTTGCAACAAAGATTTACCAATCTTATAAATAAATCTACCAAAACTGATCTAATACTGTCAAATTTTGAACACATTTACTTCTTGTCAAACCTGTTATTTTCAGTACTACAAACCAAGACAAATAAAATTTACATTGTCTCGAGCTCTCTATAACTTACAATATACCCCCAAGTTTTATCTTCTTTCATATTCTGGCACAGCCAGATATTTTTACTTGAAGACAAACCACTTTCTTTGTCCCTCTTTTTTACTATTACCAGTCAATTACCTTTCTTCTTGCTTCTCAGACAACATTAAAACTCTCAACAAAATACTTGAAGTCACCTTTTAGTAGTCTAAAACATATTTAATTATTTTATGTCTTTCTACCACATTAAAATGCTGTATTTTTAAAATAATGTAACCTTTTAACTGGCTCAATTACAGTATGACCTGGTTTTTACTTGGTAAAGTTGATATGATCCTTAAAAACCATAAATATACACATATATGTGCACATATGTTTACATTTTAACCAGAAAGAAAAATACTCCTTTTAAAAGGCATGCCATGGTTGCAAGCAATCAATTGAGGACTAAAATATTAAACAAGGCACCACAACATTAAAAACACAAACAAAGGTTTCTTTGTGCACAGTTTGGTGAGTTAAAGAAAATAATCTTTTTTTATTATGAACCTTGAATCTAATAAGCCATATGGATCCTGTAACAGAAATGGGTAGTGAGCCCCTAAGTTAGTAACAAATTTAAACAGGCAAACAATTCTAACGTACAAAAACAGTGCACATCAATATCTAAATCCCTTTGTCCATTTTGGGCTCTTAGAAGTGGTTCCTAGGGGAGAATGTTCTGTTAGATTTGGGGTAACCAAAAGGAGAACAATTAGAACAAATGGACACACAAACAGACATACAAGACAAGACAAGCTGCAGCAAAATGGCCTTTGCTCAAAAATTAATCAAATTTTGGGATCTGGAGGAATTAACAAATTAACCAACGGAGCAGTTCCCCACCTGGGGCAGAGTCACAAACGGACAGAATTCATATGAAAAACCAATTGACTCTGTCCTTGGGAGGTTCACACTCCCAAATTGAGGGCATCCTCTCAAAATTACAAATTGACCAAAGCCCAAACAAACCCTCCAGAGTACTTACTTTCAAATGTTCAGAAATGAGTCTGGCATCTTGCTCCCATCCAGGGCGAGCCCCCAAATGTAATAAGTCAGACCCCAGTGTAAAATCCAAGGAAGCAAGAGACTGAAATTTGGGAAGCAAAGGCTTTATTTCCAGGCCAGGTGATGAGTCTCTGGGAGCCAATTTGGAGACTGCGTGCCAGAGACTGAAGGGAGGGCTTTAAAAAGAGGCTGGAGGAAAAGGGCGGGGGGACAAAGAAACCTGCAGAGCCATCAAACTTGTTGACCCGAATCTGGAAACAATATAGGTTTCCACTTCGTTCTGATAACCTTGGGAGCTTCTGGTGACTTCTGAGTTACTCCCATCCTGCAGATAAGAATTATCTGCAATAACATTTGCAGAAGCAAGTATAAAGCTAATTATCTCAGGACAGCTCATTAACACTAACAGATGGGAAGGGGTCGAACGTTATAAGAAGCTAAAACTTAAGCCTTCACAAGGATTTGGAACTTAACCCTTTTGGTGCATTAGGGTTAAGCCACAACATTTTCCTGTAATTTCCTTGAAGCTAAGGCACATTTTATGACAGACCACCACTGGGTCGGGAAGAGGTCACCAGAAACCCAAAATCTTTATGGCCTAGCCTAGATAGATAGGTAAGGGAAGAGGGGAGGAAATAAGACACCATACAGAAGAGAAAATGGCGGTTATATTTTTCTTTCTTTCTGGGGAGGAGGATCAAGGTCAGGTAAAGGGTTATGCTAATAAGCAAATCTCCCTGCACACAGGCAATTACTTCAAAAAACTGTAAATTAGAGGGCCATCCTAGTTTTCTTTAGATCTTTAGCAGATAATAGAGGCGTCAAACAGTGATTAATAACCCTTGTTAGCTTGTTTTAGCACAACTTCTGTTGTTTTTAGAGGGCAACAATGGTTAACATATCAATTCGGTAAAGTTTTACAATTCCGTACAGAGAAGAGCATTGATTAATATATCAATTAGGTAATCCAAAGACATAAGAAGGAAAACACATACAGTAAGCTCGTGTTACAGGTTTTGTTATAATACACATATAATGAAGCTATTTTCTTAGAGTACAGCAAGGAGCATTGTCACATTTTAAGTTAGTACAGCAAATAGGAAATTAGAAAGACTGGGTAGAACTTCTAGGCAAAAGGTTTCCAAATGTGTACGCACTGTGAGATGCAGGCATACAGGGAGAAAAAACAAAAAAATAAAAACAGTCACATTTTATGGTTTACCTCAAAGTGTATTGTAAACTCAAACACGGAAGTCACACAATGTACCGTTACATATTTAAAAGAACATTAGATTCAAAGAAGCTCACGTAGCACCAGAAAATTGAACAACAGCCTGAACCCACAAACCATAATGGTTAATGCTACATATTTGCTTTCCAAGCCCACAGTGACCCATCAAATTCAGACAGCGTTTAATGTACAGACTTCACTTGTGCTATGAGACAAACTGTTGACACTGTATCCATGTTTTTAGGCTGTTCTTGGCTCAAGTATAGCGAGCAATCATTCTCTGTCATCCTAATGCCAACTGGAGGGTTGTCTAGTTCCCCTTGTGCACAAGGACTCCTCATCCAATATACTCACAAACAACCAGTATAAAATTCATTTTCACATTGGGATAATGTCATCTTTTAGGTACCTGCCACCTGCCTTCTTTTTGCTCATGGAGAATATGGTAGCAGAATATCTTAATGATCCAGGTCATCTTCATAATCAGGGTGAAGCAGCTGATTTCAAAAATTCTGAGTTAAAAAATGTTTCATGCAACACAGGTGTTCCGGGCTATGCGTGAAAAGGTAAAAATGAAGACATACAAGAAACAAAACCATGTAGAATGATGTACACGAACACACAAAAATAAAAATCTAGATGTACATTCTGCATATGTAATCACACACAAAAACATATATTTAATATGCATATAGGTGTGGCAATGTATATGAAAATGTATACAAACACAGTGAGAAGTATTGCATATAGAAAGTTAGAGATAGACAGAGATTCACATAGCTGTGTTGACAATCACATTTCCCATTGTAACTGACATTATAGTTAAAAATATTTTAAAGGCCTTTTATGTAGCTTATATTGTCTCTGTCAAATTAGATCATGAAATCCAGAAATAGGCAATTGAGCCATGTAACTGAAACAAAGTCCAGAATTCTAAACCTCAGACTCTTTCAACTGACAGATAAACTCAGAGCCCCATTGAAACCTTTCTAGTGATCTTTCCCCCCAAAACCCACTGTAACCTGCCAGCATTCTAAGATATCCTGCTGCCTCTATTGCAAGAACATCCTGAAAAGAAAATATCTAGACTTACCTAGTTATGAAATCACTTCCTTTTGCTGAACTGAAATCTATACAGTGTTGTTTTGACGACTTCTAAGAGTGATAGACAGTTTTCAGTATAGTAAGCATGCATCTTCTGTGTGTGTTTTGTGTTTGTATGAGGTTTTGTGTGTGTGTGTGTGTGTGTGTGTGTGTGGGCATGAAACTCTCAGAAACCATTTGAGTATTGGTACATCACTTAATATCTCTGACTGCTTCATCTTAGAATGTGTAAATGTAAGTCCAGTGCAGGATATGAAAACTGCAGTTGGATAAACTAAATAAATCCCTGTTAAAACACGGTAAGGTATGGATTAATAATGATTCCCTTTATCTTCTCGTTTATTGTGTTTGTTTCATACATTCTGCTACTAAGTAATAGTCACAAATTATTTCAGGATAGCTATGATGTGCCTTTACCTTACTTCTTCAGATTTTTATGGTTGAGCTAGCAGTTGACAGCACCATAAAGATCCTTCCTTCAGAAACATTTCACAGCACTCAGGCTGGGAAACGTCTCACAACTAACTAATTCCTCTTCATTTAACCCATTTTAAAATATAGGGAAAAATAAAGCCCTGGTCTTACTGATTCTGTGATGACTAGAGCAACAGTGAGATTTCTGGAGAGAGAGAAAGAACCTAACGCAACAATGCGAACTGATACAGTCCCAATAATTCCAGATCCCATTATGTCCTCAGGAGATCTTAAGGACCACTTATGATCTGCGCATATGCAGTTAAGAACTCATACGTGCAAATTCAGAGTCTTAACATGACATAAAAAGCAAGTAGCACATTGTCATAAAAAAACCCTTCATTATAAGTAATCCTTTTAAATGTAAATAGTTTAACTTTCCTAAGATTTAAAGAATGATTTTAGAAACATGATCCTCCAGCCATGCAATATTCAAAATAGACAAGTGCATAGAGAAGAAAGATTAGCAGTGCAGTGAGCAGGACGATGAGGTAAAGGTTAATGGGGAGCAATTATTTAATATTTATACAAAGTTCAAGGTGCTAGAAATAGTTTGAAATTCGAAATACACATTTTGAATGCCATAAATTCTACTGAACTGTATGCATGAAAATAGTTACACATGTAACTTGTTAACTTCCCCTCAGTTTTAAAAATGAGACATAAATGTGTTTATCATCATCCCTTGTTAAAATTTTTCAATGCAAATATTGCATGACAAATGTATTAGATCGTACTTCAAAACGTTAAAGCTAAGTATTAATCAGTGAAGAAAATCAGGTAATTTTGTTTATGCAACTGATCCAAGATCTGGAAGAGTTTAATTATTTACACTTTATGTTTATTTTTTAGTTTACAACTTTAGACATTTATTGCATATTAAATTTTTTAATAAGACTATGAAAAAATCATTAAGGTAATACTGAGTAATTGGATAATTTAAATGTGTTTAAAATGTTTAAATTGTAAAATTAGTTATGAATGAGTACAATAGGAAGTAAATTGCAGTGTATGTACAGCATTGCACTGAGTTAATGAGCTCACCGCATAAGTTTAATGGGCTGTATATAAGACTATAGAAATCAGTACATTGATTCCTCAAAAAACTAAAAGTAAACTTCTATTCAGCCCAGTAGTGTCCCTTCTAAAGATAGCAGTTTCACTATCTTCCTAAAAGAGTGAGAAACTTTATTACAGTAATATACGCATATCCATGTTCATAGTAGCTCAAATCATAGCAGCTATAACTTAGAAGAACACTGTTTGTCCAGCAATAGATGAATTTTTCAAAATGTGGCATTGAACACAAAGGAGTACTACTCTTCTATAAGCAGGACAAACATGAGTCATTTGTAGAAAATATTTGTACTTAGGACCATGATGTTAAATAAAATAAACAATCAACACAACATTAAATATCACATGGTTTCTCTTTTATAAGAAACCTAAAGTATGAATAAAGAGCCAAATAAAAGATACATAACAAGAAACAGTGATAGATTTTTTTCAGATAAAAAGAGGAGTAAAAGTTGTAAGGAGGAGAAAGAGAAGAGACAAGAAGAGGACAAGAAGAAATAAGATGCATTACATAAAAAAATTCTCACAATAAGTATAATCATTATGGAACACAAATATGTATAATAAAATTTTCGATTGTCTGGGGGAGATAGACAAATGCATGCTACTTTTCCTTCCTTCTCTCTGAATATTCTTAATGAATATGTATTATAATTACAATCAGAAAAAAATTTTGCCTTCTAATTATTTGCTACTGGGAAAGTTCAGTTAAAAACAAGCTCAGCTTTGATAAATGTTGATGGTCCTCTATTGAGAAGGAAGATACACCGTAATGTTTTCTTTTCAAGTGTAATACTCCTAATAGAAAAACATGTAAAACATAAACAGGAAACTTTAATCACCAAATCAAATTATTCAGACCTACAGTTGGGCCTTGAGCAACAGGGTTGCAGTGGATTCAGGCAGGCAGGCTTCAAAACAGGAACACTATGGCAGAAGGATTTCATGGAGCAAGGCAATTCTCAATTTCTATAGAATGGGAAGAAGAGAAAAGAAAAAGAGCCCTAAAAACAAGGGACCAGTATCCTAATATATACACACCAAGACAACTCCATATTTTAGTTCAGGTGGTTCTACTGGGATCCACAACAGCACAACCAAAGCAATAGGAGTAACCTATGTCAAAACATAGATTGAATTGCAAGGACCCACAGCAATTTGCTAATTTAGACCAAAAATGCCAAGTGCAGACATTTTGTTCAAAAATATTGAGAAGAGAGGCCTACTCCGTCACACTCAATGTTTATAATTAAATAAGAGATGTTTAGGATTCCCATGGAAGGAGGCTATGATCGTGTCAGAGTCACCAGATTGATTGAGCAGATGCTGGCCACACTTTGTTATTCCTAAGTACATTGCTCCACTGTGGCCTTCCTGAAATTGGGTTACTGGGTTTCTGTCTCTTTCATCAGAAGGTCAGCTCACTCTCCAGCATGTTTTCTCCTAGCACAAGAGATGGTCCTAATACTCAAATGCTTCTAAATCTACCCTGATGAAACCTGGCATTGATAATTCTGTCATTGGAAACCCAGGTTTATGAGAATGTCCTGGCCAATACCATATCCTGCAGACCCACCTTGCATTCCTGGGTTTCTGGTGAGGACAGGAACACATGATTTGATCTGACTCATCAGCTGTGCTCATTGTACGGTTCTCATACACTTGAAAGGTGTCATGATGAGAGGAGACAGTGGCAGTAGTGTGTTGTTTTAGAAAGCCTCTCACGGTAAAGCACCACAAAACCAGTGTCAAATATGTGGTCACTGTGCAAACTCCTCCCTTTTCCTCTGCTGGGGGATAAAAGACAACATGGAAAAGTCTTCAGATGCTCTGACTTGGAGTAGCTTCTTGCTTCTTGGGAAGATGCAGCTGCTCCTGCTCCTGTTGGCCTTTTTTCTGCTCCCCAGAGCAGAGGCAGGTGAGTGACCATCTCCACCCTCCAGATGCCCAATCTTATTGCACAGAGCATATGAATCTCCTGTCCCTATGAAATACCCCCAGAGTCTTATGTCTGCCAGCATTGCTCTGAACCTGAACTGAAATCCCACCAGAGCGAACCAGGTAGGACACTGCATAAGCTACTGGAGTTTGTTTTCAAGAAGAGCCTGTGGATACTGTACCCTCAGTAAGCCTCAGCTTGCACATCTAGAGAGACATTCTTCAAAGTTCATGCAGGTGAGAAGTAAAAAGGAGAAAATATCAAGCACTCCTAAACAGGGCAGCATGGGCCAGTCTTCCCGGTCAGGGGAGGGGAAAGGCTTTGCATTCATCAACTGCCTAGCAGAGATGCCTAGAGCTCCTCAGAATGGATGGAATCTCTGTCCTCTGAACACTGTTTTTGCCTCTCCTCACTGCTACTAACTTTCTCCAGCTCTGCTTTCCTCCTCCGGACTTCAGTGGCTCCTCTGTTTTCCAGTAGGAGACACAGAGGCAGAGTCACACTTCTTTGCTTTCCAGAATTCCATCTGCACTGCTCTACTAACCAGACACTAACTGCAGCTGTTCCTTCATGCTGCCAGGGAACAGATCTGAGACACCCTCTACATGTCAGGCCTTAGGAAAGAGGATAAGACCACATCTACAGTACACCTAGAGCCCTGCCAGAAGTAAGCATCACCCTCCTAGACATCAGAGGACTCAGAAACGTTTTATTTACTCAAGGGATGTAAAAAGTTAGCAGAGCAATGATGAAAAGCCTCAGAGGTTTTGTTTTCCCCTGATACATATAGTCATCTCCAATCAAACAGAGGAAAAGGACAAGTAGAACAAGACTCAATTTCCTGCACTTTGGAGAACAAATTGAGTCATTTTCCTGTAGGTTCCTGTCCACTTCAAGAAATTGCAGGCTCCCAAATGCCCAACTGTTCAGAGACTGTAAGTAGATACTTGTTAAAGGACTCAGTGGCTTCACCCAGTCTTCTTGATGTTTTCAGGAGAGATCATCGGGGGACATGAAGCCAAACCCCACTCCCGCCCCTACATGGCTTACCTTAAGATTGATTCTAGTGACATTTGTGGTGGCTTCCTGATTCAAGAGGACTTTGTGCTGACAGCTGCTCACTGTTTAGGGAGGTGAGAGAGGAAAAACAGTCCACAGTCTACAGGAAACACTTCTCAGAGCCCTTTTTCTAGGGAGCTCACTGAGCTCATGGACATAACCATGAGGAGGTCTGGTAAGAGTACGAAAGGGTCATCATGTCCCAAGAGGAGAGAAGCAAGGTGGCACCAAAGAATTCCTGATATAAGGAAAATCAGGGCAGTCAAACCTGATTACATGTAGACCCAGGACCATACTTTGGCATAACCATGCAAAGAAAAGCAGTTTCATGTCCTTTCCTGGAGGCACTGACCATTGAGCACCTCTGGGGCCCAAGGTGCCCTCCCTCAGTACTAAGAAGGAGGGACAGTCTTTCAGCCGGGTAGCCCTCTGTCCTCTACAGCTATACCCTGTTTCAGCTGTGGCCTGGTTTTACAGATCCTGGGTTTTGTCTTTTGTCCCTCCCCATCCACCAATCCACTTGTCTCTGTGTACAGCCAAATAGAGGTCACCTTGGGGGCCCACAACATCAAGGAACAAGAGGATACCCAGCAGGTCTTCCGTGTACAAAACGCATTTCCCCACCCAGACTATAATCCGAATAAACGCATCAATGACATCATGCTGCTGAAGGTAAGGCACATGTACTTGTCACTCTTGCTCTCCTCAAGAATGGTTGCCACTCCCACTGGCACCCTGCCCCTGCCCTCTTTGCCATCATGTCCATCACACTGTGCATACCCAGGAGCATACACTGAACTGGACTTCCTTACTTATTTTCCACCAGCTGGAGAAAAAGGCCAAGCTGACTAAAGCTGTGCAGCTCCTCAACCTGCCCAAGGGCAGGACCCAGGTGAATCCAGGTACCCAGTGCCAGGTGGCTGGATGGGGACGATTGTCCCCAGGGGGACCACATTCAAGCACACTGCAGGAAGTGGAGATGATAGTGCAGAAGGACGAGAAGTGTGAGGAACTCTTTCCAAAGTATTATGATCGTGCTACTGAGATTTGTGTGGGAGACCCAAAGATTAAAAATACTTCATATGAGGTAAGACGAGGCATCTGTCACAATTGGCTTTGTGGGAAAGAGTGTTTGGGACAGATCTAGTACCAGGAGACCCAAGCATCATGGATTCCTTCACCCCATAGGCTCTTATGTTTCTCCCAGAAAAGAGAAGAAGGGAGCAGTCTTAGCTGGGAGGTTCTAAAGCCGCTACAGTTTTACTAAGGGGCCTCTGGTGAAGGAAACCCCACTGGAAGCTTCAGTTTGTTACACATGACATGAGCTCATGGCACAGGCATGAGAAAAATTTTTCCCTGCTGTGCAGGAATTGTAACCTCCTCTGAGAAGGAAGCCCTCGTTGTCAATGAGCTCATCATCTGTGCTCGTTGTCAGACTTGGTCATCAGCCTCCCTGGTCTGTAATGAATGGTCCTCACTACTCTACAGGGGTGAGGTCCAGACCTGGGGATGAAGACAAAGGCTGGATCCAAGAGTGAAAATGTCCATAGTCAGAGCTCAGCAGCTAAGAGCCTGTAGTTCCCTTTAATCTCTCACAAGCAGACCTTACAATCAGTACTGCATGAGAGGGCTTGGGATAATGAAAGTGAGAAGTAAAGTGGTGCCCTTGTTCACAGAGTCACTCCATTTACAGGGTGACTCCGGAGGCCCCCTGGTGTGTAATAATGTGGCACAGGGCATTGTCTACTATGGATCACAAAATGGAACAACACCATGTGTCATTACCAAAGTCTCATGTTTTCTACGCTGGATAAAGAAAACCATGAAACATAGCTGACAGCTCACAGCAAAGTAAATCCCCTCTATCAGCAATCATCTTACCTGAATCTGCATCTAGAATCACTCTAGAACAGATACCAGCAATTAAATAAATGTTTCATCTCAGTGGAAGGCTAGTTTTTTGTTTGCTCACTTACTTTGGTTCATGGGGACCAACTCTGTGGTAAGCAGGACAGTGACACAGTTCTGATGATTTCTGCCTCCTCCACACCTTCTCCACTCAATACCTTTCCAAATCCCCTCTCAAAACTGTTAGCAAGCTCCTCCTTATACACTTTAGCTTCTCCACAACCTCTCTTTTTGCAAGGGCTACAGTTAAGCACCAACTGAAGAAATAGGAGACATCTTTCTTCCTAAGGCTCCAGTGGAACATGTGACTTCCTTTGTGTCACATGTAGTGGGGAAGGGCATGATTTCATGGGTCCTGGAGTTCAGCCAGGCACCACTGAGGTCATGACTGGGCCCCATCAGGCTCGGTAGAGGAAGGGTATTCCTGAGCAGGACATTTCTCTCCCACAGCTTTAGGGATACACATGGAGTGCAGGGTAACCTGACTGACTCTTCACATTCACCTGAAATTTTCTTCTCCATTCTGCTCTAAGATCAACCTTAGCTTACAGCCACCTTTATGCCCATTTTTATCCCTCCAAGAGTTGTCACTGTCTACCAACTACTCTCCTTAAGAGGCCACACTGATGCGATAGTGTAAACTCTTCAAACCTCCCAATCCAGGACCAAAACCTGTCTCTCTTCACAGGTTAATGAAACCTTGGTTCAGAACTGGGTGGTGGCCTTTATTCTGCTTAGCTATTGTTCTGACTGGACGTAGGATCCCCTTTGGGCCCCACAACTACATTCACTGGATTAACTCTTTATTCATGGCATGAGTTTCACTGGACTTGGTAGATTGAAATTTCTTTATTAGAATTCCAAGAGCCTTTCCTGGCTTTACAAATATAATCTCCTCCCGACTGTGACAAGACTGGAATGGTTTCTGTATTAGTGTGTACAAAGTGCTAGGCCAGATGCTGGACATTAGCTCATCTGCCAAGGCACCTGCCAAGCAACCACGAGGTACTGAGTTCAGTCCTAAGTACAAAACGAAAAATAGTTCCAGGTCTTAGGTTCTATGATGAACATAATCATAGACCCCAGTGAAGCTGGTATGGTCACAGGCTTTCCAAATTAACTCCCTCTCCATCCTCCAGATTGCCCCATGAGGCCTGTGTGGAAAATCAGTGAAATAAAATATCTTATTTATATTTCTTCTTACAGTTTCTATCAACATTATCACATGATACATCAAAATATGAGATTTAAAAATGACCTTAGTCACACACTTTTCAGATAGGAATTTGCTAAATGATTCAAAAGAGGGCCCCTAGGTGATAAGATAATGAGGCAGGCTTATTTTCATTGGTTTGAAAAGAAACAGATGTACATGTTTTCATACAAAATCCAATTACAGGAAACACACATATCCAGTCCAACTGCTGTAACCATAATCCCTGTCAGTACTACAGGGCCCTCTTCTAAATAATCAAACTTGAGTCTGGGAGGCCACCACAGAAGAAAATGGGGAAATATCTATAATATTTAGGTCATCATGATTATTGATACATCCATTATATCTAATATTATCCAAGCTTCGTTTGTTGAGAAGTTCATAGCTTAGAGAACACAAAGTGCACGGCATTTTGTCCTTTGGTTGCTGGGTTTACCTTGCTGAACATTCTCTCCACCTGGAACTGCACAGTCAGGTCACTAATACTCCACAGTGCCTGGCCAAATTCGGCTCAATCTTAATGCCTCTATGTCCCAAATACACAAATTACTACATTGTTTTGTGGCACAGATTTAAATCTCACTCTGATATCATGTAATTCTCAAAGGCATGCCTTCTCCCATCTTTTTTACAAAGCATGCTACATCACAGTCTCATAATTGTCTGGTGTAGCTTTACAAGGGTAAATCAGCTTCTGACTTGAGCCTGAAAAACAAAATTCCTGCACCTAATACCTACTGAAGTTCTGGCTCCTTCCTCAGGAAAAAAAATGCAAATCCACAAAGCAAAAAATCAAAAAACAATATTTAAAATGTTTCCCAGTCATATACATGAATACTTCTGCATTTTATTTACTTTAGGGAAATGGGTTTGTAGTTTAAACTCCTTTGAAATGGATTACTGTAGATTGATCCCAATACTACTCTAAAAGAAGAGAAAGAAACAGAGTCCCAAGAATGCAAAAGTTAGGAGAGAGCTTGGACTGAGGCACGTTCCCCAACCATCTGCCTACCAGCAGTCCTGGTCTTCTAACTCTCAGTCCATGTTTTGGCTCCATCTCCACAATCTTGAACTTTGCTGGTCTATTGGTCTTACTTCCTGAATAACAAGGCCACTGTCATCTGTTTACATCCGCCATGATGATAGGTGGATTATTGATCCTGATATCTAAGGGAATATCGATTCCCTGAATTGACCCTTAGTGACAGTGAATGAAAGTCAATGTAAGGCCAACAAAGGGGTATCCTGACTTCACCAGGTTACCTTGTTAGGACAACTGAGTTGAGATCTACCAATTTGTGACTTTTATTATCTGCAAGGAAAAGGAATGTAAGTTTGCATTTTGACATAGATGTGAACTGTTACCTCCATTTTCCTTGACATACTATTTAAGGTTTCTCATCTTCTTTTATCTACACATGTAGTTAGTAATAGGTATCTCGCACACTGGAGTTTTATACAACATATCTAAAGTAGCTGGTATATCCTCTCAAGCACAGTAAGAAACGAATCCATATAAATTCCCATTGATTTCACCAAGTACTATAGTTTTCCATGCAAGGATTTACTCAATCAAATGATACTTAAAATTATTTCAACAATTCTTTTCTTGAAGCTATTTATGGTGTTCTAAGAGATGTTATGGTATATATATATATATATATATATATATATATATATACAATTTGGAATGACTAAGTAAGGCTCATCAACATAACCAACAATTTAATAATTCTGTTACTTTATACTCAGAGCATCTGAAATTTGCACTTAGCAATTCTGAAATATACACTACTATGTGAGATCAGTGTGATGCATACACACTACTAAGTATGTATACACACTACTGAGATTTCCAGAAACACAAGCATCTCTTCACTTTTGTGACTCAACAAATTACATGAAGCCATAGGAAATTTATCCATCAGAGAGCAGCAATAGAGCAGCCTCAACCTTAAAAAGAGGAACAGTTAATAGATTCACAGACAACACTGAACAATTCCCAATGAGAATCAGGAGTGGAATGATCTAGGCTCCTGAACTGCAAAACCTGAGTGCCAACATTCATTCCACACATATCCTCAGAGAGTTTCAAGCAAGACTAAGCTCCAGTTGACTGGCATCCCTTGAAAAAAAAGGGAAATTGAGAAATAAAGACACACAGAGACATGATGATAGATACAGATGGGAGGTATGTATTCACAAGCCAAGAAGTGAGAACTACTGCTGATGGAATGGCCTTAGATCAAGAATGTCTACCCAAAAGCTCTTGCATTCAGAGCTGGGCATTTGGAAGACTATTTTCTGGGATCATGAAATGCTAAATAATGAACATCTAAGCAAATACGTTACTCATTGCAACAGAGTAAACAATGATTTATTATGATTCAGTGAATTTTGTTTCCCAAAATTTCTTCTTAAGAAAAAATCCACACTATTTGACATGATTTATGTCTGTGGCCCCCAGGCCTCATGAGTTTGCACTGTGCATTTCTGATGGTTCATTGTCTAGTGCTTTGATTGATGGTGTCAGTGCTCCACCCATAGAGGGGTGGAAGACAGGATGTGATGTAATGGCAGGAAGAAAGTGACCCTTGCTCTCTTTGCAGGTTGCTGCTTGCTGTTACAGCCACCATGAACTGCGTCCCATCCGTTCCCACCTGCCTTGGAGCCAACTGAGTGTGGACTGAAACCTCCAAAAACTGTAAAAAATAAATCTTTCCTTTCCCAACTTGGGCTTCAGGTATTTTGTCTCCACAACAAGTAATATGTAACTAAGACATCATTCATATTTAAAGAAAGTATTCTAATCATTTTAAAAATCTGAGGCTATGATTGTGGCAAAATAGAAAACTCTTACTATCCAACAGAAAAACATACTGTCCATTTTCACATGTGCTTAGAAGAAGTCTGGACTTTATCCCATATTCCAAGCCAGCTTCACCACCAAGTTTGCCACCTCTTTCTCTAAGGACAGATTTTAAGTCCACTTTAGACATTTATCAGCCTTTGAGGGAAGGACCCATCTACCTTTCCTCCTTGGCTCTAGCCTGCTAAGTAGTTGTTCACAATCTTCACCGAATGAGAAAAGACACAAGAGCTGTGAAAAAGAGCCATGCTTAGTACAGTTCAGGCACTAGGCATGTTCTGAGGTCTCTGCCCTTCTACTAGCTGCATGCACCACATGCTCAACTACCCCTACCTCTTGAGCTTTCTTCTTGCTGTGCCTTGTGACTCAGCCACAGAGCTGTTAGAGGTGACAGTGTGGTATTCACCTAAACCAATTCAGATAATGTTCATAACTCTCCCTAGAAGGATGACACCCACTGAAACCAGAAGAGCACATATCTAAGAGATCAGCAAGGTCACAGGGCTTGTGGCTCATTCAATGTGCTGCAGGGGCTCTGTCTGCTCTGACCTGGCAGCCTTCCTGGGAAAATGACACCACTTTTACTCCTGCGGACCTTTCTGTTGCCCTAGAGGCTGGAAGGTGAGCAGCCATCCTTATTCCAGAGGTCTGAGCTCATCCCACAAAATCTTCACTACTGATTTTTTGTTAGCTTCGGTGTGGAACTTTCTCCTTGGTCTCAACCAGGAGTTTTCTAACCACAGATCCAGTTTCAAACCCAGACTCACAAATCCAAAGTAACCCGGACACTTCTGAGGGTTTCAAAAGGAGGGTGTTCTCAAATGGTTTAGTACGTGTTAGCCTGTCCACAGAATTTCCTGCATTAGCCAGAAACGAGTTGTCCTCAGAAAAACATTAAAAAACAAAAATCAAGAACACATAAAGCAGTGAATGTGAAGCAACAAAAGTAAGTATTTAAATTGTGTTACTCAAAACCAGAACAGGGCAGCTTAGACCAACAGCCTGTGGGGGGCGGGTGTCACAGACTCAGTTGCACTTTCCAGTGCCCAACCAACCCAGTCCCAGCCCTGAAGAGAATCTCAGGGTGCAGCTAGATTCAGAGGTGTTAAGATGACTGTATATGCTTTTCCATTACCCTGGCTCCACCTTAGGTCTTTGCAGCTTCACTCTAATGATCTTTTCTACCTCTGCCTTGCCGGCCTCCCTTGGGGACTCTCCCTCCTCCTAAAATTTTATGGCCCTCTATGCCACCACAATACACTTGCCCATCAAGCACTGATGAAACGTTGAGTAGGCATCAGATACACAGCCTAAATGTGTTAGGCCTACATCATCAGCATTTTGGAGAATCGAACCTCATAATCATATAGGAAGATTGTTAGAATGTGCCACCAATCCAGAAATTAACAGATGTTCAAACAAAATTGTAACATTCAGTAAGAAAACAGGAATGAAGGCAGCTGCCCAGTGTCTTCTGAAACTGTGCAGTCAGTCATCCCACTTCCAGGCATGTGTCCAAGTTAGGAAGTAGAAGACCAGCACTACCCTGACTTTCTCAGAACATTTGAGATTTAGAAAACGTCTGGCTCCAAGGCATGCAGCCTGCACACATAAAATGAGTACCCCCTGCAGGGTATAGAGCACCCCAGACCCCACCCTCAACCCTCACTTCCCCCAGTCTTCTCTCTTGACCACACTGCTCCCAGCCATCCCATCTTCAGCTTTTCTTTCAGAGGAGATCATCGGGAATTATGAGGCTAAGCCCCTTTCCCATCCCTAGATGGCCTTTGTCCAGGTTCTAAATGGACAGAAGATGAAGAGATGTGGTGGTGTCCTGGTGCGAAAGAAATTTGTACTAACAGCTGCACACTGCAAGGGAAGTTCAGGACGGACAACCAGCCCACATTTGCCAAAAACCAATGGGGACTTCTGTCTTCTACAGGAACTGCAGTCCTAGGAATGCCTGGCTTTCACAAACCCATAAGAGCTCATCAGCAAGCAGGAAAGGAAGCAAGATCCAAAGTTCAGCACAGTAATTGAATGTATGATAATTAACTATATCAAGCATTCTAAGATAAAGAAATGATTCTGAGGCTGGAAAAATAAAAGGGAGATGAAGGAAGAGGAGAAAATAAAGAAACTGAATGTGTGGGGTTTTGGGATTTAGCTCAGTGGCATAAGGACCTGCCTTGCAAGCAGGTGCTTTTGAGTTCGATCCCTAGTAACGATAAAAAAGAAAGAAAGACAAAAAAAAAGAAAGAAAGAAACTAATTGTGTTATACACATGTACTAATCTCTTACAGTGGATGTAGTCCTTGAGTATTGCAAACAAGTAGGAATAAAAGTATAAAACAAATGTTTCTGCCTATTCTTGGCAAGTTAACTAGTTGGTGAGTTACTGTTTCAAAAATAAAAATAAATTCAAAAGCACTGAAAGCTTTACCTCAGAGCAAGAAAACATGTCCCATTCCAATCGCCTTAAAGAAGGAAAGAAGACTTGGAAAATGAAAGGCTTAGAAATAAAAGAGGTAAGTTTTGGAATCAGACAGTGAGTGTTCAGAAGAAGTGATACAGGTGACAAGACATAGCAATCACACTGCCAAGCAAAGCAGGTGTAAGCCTGCTCTGAATAGGTCCTCTGTGGTTTCACCACCTAAATCCATGCTCTTCTGTGTGCAGCTCAGTAAGTGTCATTCTGGGGGCCCACAACACCCAGAAACAAGAAAAGACCTAGCAGGTAGTCCTTGTGAAGAGATCCATTACATACCTAGAACAAACTACTAGAAACTTCTCCAATGACATCATGCTGTTGCAAGTGAGGGAAAACGTTCTGCTGCTCTATCTCTTCTCCTGCAGGGATGTTGCTCCCTGTGGGTCACTGCTCTTTTCCTCCTTGCCCTCATGTCGATCACAGTATGTAGGTCCAGAAGGTATAAGGTCTAAGATAGAGGCTAATTTAGTTTATAATGCTTGTTCACCATCAGCTGAAGAGAAAGGCCAAGCAGACTAAAGCTGTGCAGCCCCTCAGACTGCTTGAGGCCATGAGCCAGCAGAATTCAGGAGACACATGCCTGGTGACAGGCTGGAGAAAAATCAACCCACTGGGTCCCCTAGCAAGCACAGTGCAAGAGGTGGAGCTATCATTATAAGACAAACCAAAATGCCAATCTTCCATCCATGCCTACTCTACTCTCACTGAGATTTGTGTGGCAGATCCAGGGAAAACAAAAACTGGTTTCAAGGTAAAATTTCCACTGCCTATAAACACAGAACCCGGGGAAACAGAAACTTGGTGGGGGATATGACAGCTTCCATATCTCTTGCTCTGAGTCCAGAGCTTGAAGGCCTGTGCTCTACAGCAATGCAGTGTTTAATCCATTCCCTGGATAGATAGGAGCAGAGGGTGGGGAAATAGCAGTAAACCAAATTCAGTGTAATCACTTGAGTATCTCAAGGATTGCGCAGAAAGGTTCAGGTAGGTTAATACTGGAAAGTAAAGTCAGGGTGAGGGTAGAGCCTCTGGTCTGAAGGAGGCAGCCAGACATACCCTTCCCTGATTGCATGCTCACAGCCCCCTGACAGAGGTCATCCACTGTGGTGAGGTTCAAAGAGCAGCAACAGGAGGAGGTGTATTCCATGCTTTCCTTCTCTGTCCAGGAGGACTCTGGGGTCCCCTCGTCTGTAAGCACATGATCCAAGGCTTTTCTCCTATGGAAAAAAGGCTGGGAATCCCCCAGGAGACTTCATGAAGGTCTCCCACTTCCTGCCTTGTGTAAAGAAAACCATGGAGCAGTTCTAATAGCAGGCACAAGATGGGCCTCCTCTGTGCCTCATCATCTTTACTGAGCCATTAGAAATACTACCATGGGCCCAGGCCACTGCACAGTGACAATAGATTGATCTGAAGAATGACTGTCCCTGAAGTCCTATTTATTCCTTGATCCCCAATTAGCGTGAAGCTGCACTGCTGGCCATTCCTACTGTGGCTTCCTCTTTTCTCCCCAGGCCTCCCTCCTTCCTTACCTTCAGTCCATACTATTCCTCATGGATTGCTCCAACCCATAATGTTTAAAGCTCAGCTCTCCAATGTTGCTTGCTGGACACACAGTGGTGAATCTCAGCATTAGGAGGTGTCATTTTTCACAGGGTCCCACAAACTTGTACTTCACTTTTCAAATGTAAATCTCTGCTTCAGGAATCTCTAGCCATCTCTAAGCCAAGAACCTTCATGAGATGCCCAACAATTTGGCAGAGAATAGATCACGGCAGTGGAGAGTGATAATCCTAGAGATGCAGGAGTCAGCACACTCACTTTCCTGTTTCAGTCCTTCTCCCCAGTGGGACAGGATTCTCCCCTTTCAGTGCTGTCTGCTGCTTAGGAGGCTGAGATGGCTCTCACGAGGACCAGGTCCCACTTCGTGTCCTGCCCTGAGCCAGGAGAAAGTTCAGTCCACCTCTGACCTGACTGCCTGGCTTTTCTACACCGGCCCCTGTCTAAACCTGAGTGCCTCTGGCCACCAGCTCCTTTCCTTTCCAGCTCCCTGCAGAGTTTCAAACTCTATGTGGATTCACTGCTATCAGCCAGTTCCAGAAAACTTGCAACTCTCCGCTTCACCTGGACAGGCGTGCCTGCACCCTGTTCCAATCCAGCATTCTCCAAGGCTCAGGCATCACCTCTTGTGAAGTCAAGGCAGTCTCAGGTCTTTCAGTGTGGCCTGGTTTTGGAGTCCACTGTCCCCCTCCTGGCAGGCATGGATTATTGCATCCTTTGAGTCAGCCCAGAGAAGCTGGGCAGGAAGGATCACTTATCCCTCTATCAGCAAACACTCTTCTGATTTGTCTTTTTGTAGCAGGTATATAATAGGCTCTGGTCTCACCTTTGGAAAACTCTCAGGAGTGAGAAATTTCCTCTAAATATCTCCAACTTCTCTCCTTCCACCATCGCAAGTCAATTTACCCAAATAGACTTATATGGGAATCCACTAAAAATCTTACTTTGTAAAACATTAAATTCTCTGCATTCTGTCTTGGTTGTGCATTACAGTGTCACATGTGTGATATTTGTGGTTCCAGTATTGTGTGATACTGAAGAAGGCATATAGGTGCTCATAGCCAGAAGTAGCCCATGTGTGGCCCCTGGAGAATGGGTTCAGAGGTATGGAGGGGATGAGAGGCAGCCCAACAAGGCTAAATTTCAACCCACAAACCTCCAAGCTGCTGCACTTCAGATGTGAGACACTTTTGACCTGCATGATTTTATTTAGGATCCCCTATCACTCAAATAGCTCCACTCCTGAGCGTATGAAACAAACACAAAAAAAATCTCATGATAGTTATGCTTCATCAAGTGATTCCAACATCAAAAAGATCTCCTTTTCCAAGAGTTGAATATCTTAGGCAATAGTAGCAAAAATTGCCAAGGAAGATTGCATTGATTTCAAAATCTTTGTTCACAATGGAATCTACAGAGTGAAGAGTAACATTCATCAATACGTGGGAGAAAATTTTGGTGAGCTACTCTTCTAGCAGAGGGTTGATATTCAAATGTACAAAACTTCATAAAAGTTAATCCCAAGAAAGAATCAAACTGGGTGTGGTGGTTCATGTCTGTAATCGAAGCACTCAGAAAGTTTAGGCAAGAGAATTGCTGTGAGTCTGAGGCCAGTGTAGGCTACATAGTGAGTTCAAAGCTGGCCTGAGCTACATAGCAGGACCTCCATCTCAAAAAAATCATGCAAAACCAAACCAAACAAAAACCCCAGTTGGTAAGTGTGTTCAGAATGGATACATCCCCAAAAAGTACATACAAATGATGAAGAAGCACCAAAATTGGTTTCAATATCTTTAGACATGAGAGAACAAACACAAAACTACATTAAGAGTTCATTTTACTCCAGTCAATGATAATGAAACAATAAATGCTTGTGAGCACTGGGTAAGAATGTAAATTTGCACTATCACCATGGAAATACATATTGTAGCTCATCGAAAAAGAAAAGTATAATATACTGTAGAGATAATATAGATAGAGCATACTCTAGAGGCACTTGTGCACCTAGGCTTATTTCAGTGCAATTCACAAGAGGTAAGCCACAGAAATAGCCTTGGCCCTCATATGCTGATTAATGGACAAACACAATGTGGCATATATATATATATATATATATATATATATATATATATATACACACACTGGAGTATCACTGAAGCACAATGTCATGAGAAATGATTTCCTGAAACTGGAGATCATCGTGTTAAGTAAAATAAATCAGTCAGAATGACAAACATAGATGTCTTCTCTTAAATGTTGAAAATAAATAAGATGACATAAAAGTAGAGGAGAGATGATTAAAGAAGAATATAGACAAGGGGAAAGGGAATTTGTGGAGGAGGGAAATATTCAAAGTACTCTACTTGTATGTACCCATCAAGATAATACATGCAATAATAAAAGGATAGGTGTATCTCTGTTCACTGTGGTAACTTGCATGGTGGAATTAAGGCTGACACGTCTCTTCTTTATCTTTGAATTTATCCTATATTCCTAACGTTATAATTATTAAGGTTCTTAAAAATACTTTGTCAAAAAGATGCATTAAGTAAGATGATACATGGTAATATTCTGCTGTGTTCTGTCAGAGATAAATGTTTACAGATAAAATTTAACCCACTTGTTTAAAATATTCCCCCACAGTGTAAAATGAGTGTTTTTGATGAAGAGATTTCCCCTTGCACTCTCAATTATCCTGCTTTACACATTAAATTACACAGTAACCTATGATTAAGGAATGCAGGCTCCATTCCCCAAAAGATGGATTCCAAGTTTCCCAATTTATCTGATACAGGGCTTGTTGTTTGAGGTGAGTCTGTAGGGTCAGGCATGGGAGAATGTCATGGTTCAGGTCTGGAAGGTACCTGCATCTTTTTTACTCGCATTTCCTATATAAGTCTCACAGCGTATCTAACCTCAAAGGAGCCTAGGCAGGGCTGCACCTGCCTGAGAGAGGCTGGACAGTGTAGACATGTAGTTCACCAGTGTCCCTTAGAAAAAAAGGAAATGATTTTTTCTAAGCTTCTAACTTTTCTCTGTCACAGTGGTCCATAGTATTTGTCAATTATAAAAGATGATGCCCCTCCTTTTTTTTCTTAGATAATGAAAAGTTGAAAATGAGACACAAATTCTTGCACATGTTTGCCTTTCACCCAACACACACACACACACACACACACACACACACACACACACAAACACACACACACACTTAATATCAACTTATACACAGAGTATTGCAGTGTACATATTCCTCCTAACATGAAAGGCTACAAATTTCTCCAGGCCTTTAAAGAGCCTTCTAAAACACCACTTTTAGTGACCTGAGAGGGCATTATTGCATGAATGTATCATCATCTATATTTCTCTTCTCCTATTGTTGAGTTTTTGGATTATCTAAGCATTTTGACAAGAAGGTCTCAGAGCATATGTTTACCTCCTTCCTTTTTCATGATACAGCAAGACTCTCTCTGGGGTGCAAATGATGGTCAGGCAGAACTAGTGGTGTGGAAAATTCCAAAGCAGCAGTGAGAATAATAGCCAGCAATTGGATTGTGGACTTGAACCTCTGAGAGAAGAGGCTTCTGCCCCTGCTCTCCCATCCTTAGATCCCAGATTTCCACCTCGGACCATGGACCTCCACCTTGGACCCCAGACCTCCACCTCAGACCTTGGACCTCCGCCTTAGAGGGCAGTCATTCTGCACCTGCCCTGATACCCTGGAAACTCAGACCTCCACCTAGAATGAGACCACTTCTGTGCCTGTCCTCCCACCCTGAGATCCTGGATCTACACCTTGGAGATCGGTCGCCTCTGTGCCTGTCCTCCCACATTGGAGAACACTCCCATCTTCTGTTCCTAATGTGGCTGTTGATCTTCAGCTGCAATTCTTCCTTCCACAACCTTGGACTTCATTGGATTAGCCTTGGTGGTTTAATGAGAGACTCAGTAACCAAAAAGAGGACCTCAGCAGGTTTGCACCAGTATGGTAACCAGTATGGTAACTTAGCCTCTGAATTAGAGGCCTTCAGGTCTTCAATTCAAAAGATCATGAATACCTAATTTGAATATCTTTACTCATATAGGATGGAAAATACAGAGGAAATGGATGATTTCAAGGAACATATGAACTACAAAATCTCAATCAGAAAGATTTCAATAACACAATATCAGCTTTAGAATTTTAAAATGTGATTAAAAACTTACCAACAAAAAAGTCTATGTCCTGATTGATTCATGGCTGAATTCTACAAGAAATTTAGAGAAGATTTAAGGCTAAAAATCCTCAAATGAGTTAATGAAACTGAAAGGGAAGCAATCCTCCCTACCGAATTCTGGGAGGCAAGTATTACTCTGATACTAAAACCAGAGAAAGACTCAGCCAAAAGAACTATAGTTCAGTCTCACTAATGAACGTTGATGCAAAGATTCTCAGTAAAATACAGTGCAAATAGAATGCAGCAAATTATCAAGAAGATTATACATCATGACCAGTGAGGTTTATCCCAGGAATACAGGGATGGTTTAACATATGCAAGTCAATCAATGTAATACACCACGTCAACAGAGCCAAAAACAAAAATTAAATGATTATCTCTATAGATTCAGAAAAAGCTTTCAATAAAATCCAACACTTGTTCATGATAAAAAAAAATCCAGAAATCAGAAGAGATGGTGTCTACCTCAATCGGAAATCTCAGGGTGCAGCTAGACTCAGAGGTGGTATGATGACTGTATATACTTTTCCATTACCCTGGCTCCACCTTAGGACTTTGAAGCTTCACTCTAATGATCTTTTCTACCTCTGCCTTGCTGGCTTCCCTTGTGGACCCTGCCCTGGGGACTACTCCCTCCTCCTAAAATTTTATGGCCCTCTATGCCACCACAATACACTTGCCCGTCAAGCACTGATGAAACGTTGAGTAGGCATCAGATACACAGCCTAAAACAACTCTTGAAAGCATAGAATGTGTTAGGCCTAGATCATCAGGATTTTGGTGTATCGAACCTCATAATCATATAGGAAGATTGTTAGAAAGTGCCACCAATCCAGAAATTAACAGAAGTTCAAACAGTCTTGTAACATTCAGTGAGAAAACAGGAATGAAGGCAGCTGCCCCGTGTCTTCTGAAACTGTACAATCAGTCATCCCACTTTCAAGCATGTGTCCAATGTAAGAAGTAGAAGACCAGCACTACCCTGACTTTCTCAGAACATTTGAGATTTAGAAAATGTCTGGCTCCAGAGCATGCAGCCTGCAGACATACAATGAATACCCCCTGCAGGATATAGAGCACCCCAGATCCCACCCTCACCCTCATTTCCCCCAGTCTTCTCTCTTGACCACACTGCTGCCAGCCACCCCATCTTCAGCTTATCTTTCAGAGGACTTCGTCAGGGAATATGAGGCTGAGCCCCTTTCCCATCCCTATATGGCCTTTGTCCAGTTTCTGAATGGACAAAAGATGAAGAGATGTGGTGGTGTCCTGGTGCGAAAGAAATTTGTAGTGACAGCTGCACACTGTAAGGGAAGTTCAGGACGGACAACCAGCCCACATTTGCCAAAAACCAATGGGGACTTCTGTCTTCTACAGGAACTGCAGTCTTAGGAATTCCTGGCTTTCACAAACCCATAAGAGCTCATCAGAAAGCAGGAAGGAAAGGAAGATCAAAAGTTTCAGCACAGTATCTGAATGAATGATAATTCACTATATCAAGCATTCTAAGATAAATAAATGATTCTGAAAGTGGAAAAATAAAAGGGAGGTGGAGGAAGAGGAGAAAAGAAAGAAACTGAATTTATTATGCACATGTACTAATCTCTTACAGTGGATGTAGTCCATGTGTATTGCAAACATGTAGTAATATAAGTAAAAAAATGTTTCTGCCCTGTCTTGGCAAGTTAACAGTTAGTGAGATACTGTTTCAAAAATAAAAATAAATTTAAAAGGACTGAAAGCTTTAGCTCAGAGCAAGAAAAAGTGTCCCATCCCAATTGCCTTAAAGAAGGAAAGAAGACTTGGAAAATGAAAGGCTTAGAAATAAAGGAGGTAAGTTTTCGAATCAGACAGTGAGTGTTCAGAACATGTGACACAGGTGACAAGACATAGCAATAACACTGCCAAGCAAAGCAGGTGTAAGCCTGCTCTGAATAGGTCCTCTGTGGTTTCACAAACTCAATCTGTGCTCTTCTGTGTGCAGCTCAATAAGTGTCATTCTGGGGGCCCACAACGTCCAGAAACAAGAAAAGACCTAGCAGGTAGTCCATGTGAAGAGAGCCATTACATACCTAGAACAAACTACTAGAACCTTCTCCAATGACATCATGCTGTTGCAAGTGAGGCAAAACTTTCTGCTGCTCTATCTCTTCTCCTGCAGGGATGTTGCTCCCCGTGGGTCCCTGCTCTTTTCCTCCTTGCCCTCATGGGAATCACAGTATGTAGGTCCAGCAGGTATAGGGTCTATGCTAGAGGCTACTTTAGACTATCATGCTTGTTCACCATCAGCTGGAGAGAAAGGCCAAGCAGACTAAAGCTGTGCAGCCCCTCAGACTGCTTGAGGCCATGAGCCAGGAGAATTCAGGAGACACATGCCTGGTGGCAGGCTGGAGAAAAATCACCCCATTGGGTCCCTTAGCAAGCACACCACAAGACGTGGAGATAAAGGATCACTTATCCCTCTATCAGCAAACACTCTTTTGATCTATCTCTTGGTATCTGATATATAATAGGCTCTGGTTTCACCTTTGGAAAACTCTCAGGAATGAGAAATATCCTCTAAATATCCATAAGTTCTCTCCTTCCACCAAAGCAAGTTAACTTACCCAAATAGACTTATATTGGATCATAATTACCGATCGAGCAACAAATAAGTCATATGCACTTGTGGGAATAGAATTTATGAAATAAAGAAACAAAAAGAAAGAAAACTTTAAAAGAAATTTGCCCTTAAATTTCTTCAGTGTCACTGAGCAAAGGGTTCAATGTTTTCAGGAGGTTGAAGTACAGAAAAAGGCAAGCACTCAAAAAAGAGTGATGGGTCAGGAAATGGGCCACCAAAAGAAGAGTCTTGACTGAGTTGATTAAAGAAAGTTTACCTGATCCAAACAAGACTGACTTGGATTAAAAGGGTGATCAAAGACATTACTTTGAGTAGAGGCTAGTTTCCTTAGAACTCATCCCTGCAGACACCTATAACTTAACGTGCACCTTAGATTTCCAGACACACAAGCATCTCTTCACTTTTGTGACTCAACAAATCACCTGAAGCCATAGGAATTTTCTCCAGCAGAGACCAGCAAGAGAGCAGGCTCAACCCTAAAAAGGGGAAAGGGTAATAGATTCACAGACAACACTGAACAATTCCCAATGAAAATCAGAAGTGGAATGATCTACGCTCCTGAACTGCAAAACCTGAGTGCCAACATTCATTCCACACAAATCCTTTGAGATTCTCAAGCAGGACTGAACTCCAGTTGAATAGTGACCCCTGAAAAAAAGGGAAATTGGGACATAAAGACACCCAGAGCCTCACCATTTGATGATTGATGCAGATGGGAGTTATGTATTCACAAGCCAAGAAATGAGAACTACTGCTGATGGAATGGCCTTAGATTAAGAATCTCTACCCAAAAGCACTTGCATTCAGAGGTGGGCATTTGGAAGACTATTTTCTGGGATGAAAAAATGCTAAATAATGAATACCTAAGCAAATAGGTTGCAACAGAGTAAACAATGATTTATTTTGATCCAGTGAATTTTGGTTCCCAAAATTTTCTTCCTAAGAAAGAGAAATTCCAGAGTATTCATATTTAAAGAGGGTATTAAGTCATTTTAAAAATCTGAGGCTATGATGGTAACAAAATAGGAAACTGTTACTATTCCACAAAATAATATACTGTCCATCTTTATGTGTCATTAGAGCAAGTCCAATCTTTACCTATTATTACCAAGCCAAATTCACCACCAATTTACCACATTATGCTCTAAGCACAAATTTTAAGTCCACTTCAACCAATTACCAGATTTTGAGGGAAGGACCCATTTGCCTTTAGTTCTTGACTCTAGACTGCTAAGTAATTCTTCAAACTCTTCACAGAATGAAAAGTCAGAACTGTGAAAAATAGCCATGCTTGGTTAAGCTCAGAACCTGGGCAGGTTCTGATGTCTCCACTCTTTTACTAGCTGCATGCAGTACAGCCTCAACTACCTCTATTGCTTGAGCTTTCTTCTTGCTGCCTTGTGATTCAGCCACAGAGCTATTAGACTGACAGAGTTTCCTGAACCATCCAGAAAATGTTCATAATCCTCACTAGAAGGATGACACCCATCAAAACCAAAGGAACATATATGTAAGATATTAGCAAGGTCACAGGGCTTGTGCCCCATTCATCGTGCTGCTGGGGCTCTGTCTACTCTGACCTGGGCAGCCTTCCTGGGAAAATGACATCACTCCTACTCCTGCTGAGCTTTCTGCTTCCCCTTCAGGCTGGAATGGGTGAGTGGCCATCTCTATTCTAGAGGTCTCAGCTATACCACAAAGTTCTCTCCACTACTGACATTTTTGCTAGCTTGGGTCTGGAACATTCCTTGGTCTCAGCCAGGAGTTATCTGACCCCAGATCCAATTGCAAACCCAGACTCACAAATCCAAAGCTGGCTGGACACTTCCAAGGGTGTCAAAAGGAGGGTGTTCTAGATGATTTAATAGGTGTTAGCCTCTGCACAGAATTTTCTGCATTACCTGGAAAGTGAGTTGTCCTCAGAAAAACATTAAAAAGAAAAATCAAGATATCATTAACCAGAGAATGTGAACCAACAAAAGTAAGTAATTAAACCCTGTTGCTCAAAAACCAGAACAGGGCAGCTCAGTCCATCAGCCTGTGGGGGACAGGTGTCACAGGAACCAGTTGCACTATACAGTGCCCACCACCCCAGTCTCAGCCCTGAAGAGAATTTCAGGGTGCAGCTAGACTCAGAGGTGACATGATGACTGCATCCTCTTTCCATTACCCTAGTTCCACCTTAGTTCTTTGCAGGTTCACTCTAGTTATTTTTTTCTACCTCTGCCTTGCTGTCTTCCCTTGTGGTCCCCGCCTTGGATACTTCCTCCTCCTAAATGTTTATGTCCCTGAATCCCACCATACTATATTGGGCAATCAAGCACTGATGAAACATTGATTAGACATCAGATATACAGCCTAAAACAGCTCCTGAGAACACAGAATATGTTCGGTATAGATCATGAGGGTTTGAAGAATCCAAATTCATTATCTCATAGGTAGATTGTTAGAAAGTGCCACCAATCCAGAAATTAATAGCAGTTCAAACAGACAGGAAGGCCTCAGAAAGAAAACAGGAATGAAGGCAGCTTCCTAGTATCTTATGAAATTTTACCATCACTCATTCCTCTTCCATGCAAGTGTCCAAGGTAGGAAGCAGAAGACCAGCACTATCCTGACTTTCTCATAGCAGTTGACGTTCAGAAAAAGTCATTCTGGCTCCAAAGCATGCAGCCTGCAGAACCTAAGATGAGTCCCTCTGCTGGGTACAGTCACTCCAGATCCCACCCTCAACCTTGACTTTCCACAGTCTTCTCTCTCGACCACACTTCTCACAGATACCCCATTTCAGCTTTTCTTTCACAGGAGATCATCAGGGATCATAAGGCCAAGTCCCACTGTCATCCCTATATGACCTTTGTCCAGTTTCTGAATGGAGATAGGAAGAGGAGATGTGGTGGTGTCGTGGTGTGAAAGAAATTTGTACTGACAGCTGCACCCTGCAAGGGAAGGTGAGGAGGGACAACCAGCCCACATTTGCTAAGACCCAACAGGGACCACTGTCCTCCACAGAGACCACAGTCTTAGGAGCTCCTGGGGTTCACAAACCCATAAGAGCTCATCAGAAAACAGGAAAGGGAGGAAAATCAAAAGTTTCAGCCCAGTATCTGGATTATGAGAATTAACTGTATCAAGCATTCTAAGATAAATAAATGATTCTGAGGCTGGAAAAATAAAAAGGAGATGAAGGAAGGGGAGAAAAGAAAGAAACTGAACGAGTTATGGACCTGTGATAATCTCTTACAGTGTATGTAGTCCTTGTATTCCGCAAACATGTAGGAATAAAAGTCAAAAAATGTTTCTGCCCAGGCTTGATAAGTTAACTAGTAAGTGAGATCCTTTCTCAAAAATAAAAATAAATTAAAAAGGACTGAAAGCTTTAGCTCATTGCACAAAAAAGCATTCCACCCCATTTGCCTTAAAAAAGGAAAGAAAACTGGGAAAATGAAATGCTGAGAAACAGAAGAGCTAAGCTTTGGAGTCAGATGGTGAGAGTACAGAACAAGTGACAGGTGACAAGACATAGCAACTACATTGCAAAGCTGGTGCTGCCTGCACTGCACAGATTCACTATGGTTTTACAACCTAAATCCATGTTCCTCTCTGCACAGCTCAATGAGTGTCATCCTAGGGGCCCACAACATCCAGAAACAAAACAAGACCTATAAGGACATTCATGGGAAAAGAGCCATCCCACACCCAGAATATACTCCTAAAACCTTCTCCAGTGACATCATGCTGCTGTAGGTGAGTTAAACCTTCCTGCTGCTCTTTCTCTTCTCATACAGGGTTGTTGCTCCCAGTGGATCCCCACTCTTTTCCTTCTTGCCCTCACAGCTATCACAATGTAAGGGTCCAGAAGGCATATTGTCTATGCCAGAGGCTGTTCTCAACTATCTTGCTTATTCGCTATCAGCTAGAGAGAAAAGCCAAGCAGACTAAAGCTGTGCAGACCCTCAGATTGCATGAGGCCATGAGCCAGGTGAATCCAGGAGACACGTGCCTTGTGGCAGGCAGGGGGAGAATCACCCCATTGGGTCCCTTAGCAAGCACACTGCAAGAGGTGAAGCTGAAAGTACAAGACAAACAAAAATGCAAGTCTTCCATCCATACCTACTCCAATGTCACTGAAATTTGTGTGGGAAAGCAAAGGAAAACAAAGACTGGTTTCAAGGTGAGGTTTCCATTGTCTGTAGAAACAGAACCCAAGAAAGAGAAACTTGGTGGGAAGATGATGGTGTCCATATCCCATTCCCTGAGTCCAGACTTTGAAGTCCTGGGTTCTGCAGCAATGCAGTAGTTAATGCATTCCCTGGGTATATAGGAGTAGAGGATCAGGAAATACCAGTAAACCGAGTTCAGGGTAATCACTTGAGTATCTCTAGGATTTCCCAGAAAGGTTCAGGTAAAAGCCGGGGTGAGGGTAGAGCGGGAGGCAGCCAGACGTACCCAGCCCTGATCTCACTAGTAAGTGAGATAGTTTGTCAAAAATAAAAATAAATTAGAAAGGACTGAAAGCTTTAGCTCAGTGCACAAAAAAGCGTTCCAACCCATTCGCCTTAAAAAAAGGAAAGAAAACTGGGAAAATGAAATGCTGAGAAACAGAAGAGCTAAGCTTTCGAGTCAGATGGTGAGAGTACAGAACAAGTGCCCCCTGACAGGTCATCCACAGTGGTGATGTTCAAAGAGCACAAACAGGAAGAGGCCTATTCGATGCTTTCCTTCTCTGTCCACAGGGGGACTCTGGGGTCCCCCTCATGTGTAAAAACATGATCCATGGCATTTTCTTCTATGGAGAAAAGGATGGCAAACCCCCAGGCGTCTTCATGAAGTTCTCCCACTTCTTGCCCTGGATGAAGAAGATAATGGAGCACTTCTAACAGCAGGCACAAGATCGACTTCCTCTGTGCCTCATCATCTTTACTGAGGCAGAATAAAACACTCCCACGAACCCAGGCAACTGCACAGTTACAGTAAATGGATCAGAAGAATGACTGTGCCTGAAATCCTATTTATTCCCTGAACCCTAATGAGCATGTAACTGCTGTGCTGGCCATTCTAACTGTGGCTTCCTCTTTTCTCCCCAGCCCTCCCTCATTCCTTAACTTCATCCCATACAATTCCTCACTTGTTGCTCCCACCCATTTTGTTTAATGTTCAGCTCTCCACTGTAGATCCTCAATGCACACTGGAGAGTGTCACTCAGCATTAGGAGGCATCATCACACACAAGGTTCCACAGTCTTATAGTTTACCTTCCAAATATGTATCACTGTGCTTCAGGACTGTCTTACCATCTCTAGTCCAAGAATCTTCATGGGATCCCAAACAATTTGGCAGGGCAGTGGAAAGGGTAACCCTAGAGACTCAGGAGATTCAGAGCACTCACTTTCCTGTTTCAGTGATTCTCTCCCCAGTATTGCAATTTTCTCCCCCTTTCAGTGCTGTCTGCTGCTTAGGAGGCTGAGATCACCCTCAGGACTACCAGGTCCCATTTCCTGGGTCCCTATCCTGGGCCAACACAAAGTTCAGTCCATCTCCTCCCTCTTGATTTGGCCTTTGCACACCAATGCCTGGGTCCACTGAGTGGCTCTGGCCACCAACTCCATTCCTTTCCAGCTCCCTGAAGAGATCACAAGTCTGTGTGGATTCACCACTGTCAGCCAGTTTCACAAAACTTGCAATGCTCCACTTCTCCCTGAGTAGCCCTGGCTGCAGCCTGTTCCAATCCAGCATTCTCCAAGAATTCAGCCATCACCTCTTGTGAATTATCACCTCCTGTGAATTCAGGGCAGGCTCAGGCTATCAGCCTGGTCTGGCCTTGGTGCCCACTCTCCCCCTGGTGGCAGGCATGGATTATTGGTCCTGTGAGTCAGCCCAGGGAAGCTGGACATGAAGGATCACTTATCCCTCTATCAGCAAACACTCTTTTGATCTATCTCTTGGTATCTGATATATAATAGGCTCTGGTTTCACCTTTGGAAAACTCTCAGGAATGAGAAATATCCTCTAAATATCCATAAGTTCTCTCCTTCCACCAAAGCAAGTTAACTTACCCAAATAGACTTATATTGGGAATCCATTAGAAATCTATTTTGAAAAACATTAAATTCTCTGTATTCTGCCTTGGTTGTGTATAACAGTGTCACATGTGTAATATTTTTGGCTCCAGAAGAGCAATGTGTGGTACTGAAAGAGCCATGCAGGTGCTCATGTGTGGCCACTGAATGTGTGATACTGCAAGAGCCATGCAGGTGCTCATGTGTGGCCACTGAAGTCTGGGTTCAGAGGTGTGGGAGGGGAGAGGAGGCAGCCCAAGCAGGGTGAATTTCAACCCACAAACCTCCAACCTTCTGCACTTCAGATGTGAGAGTGTTGTGACCTACATGATCTAATTTAGGATCCCTTATCACTCAAACAGCACTACTTCTGAGTGTATGTGACAATAACTCAAAATAGTTTGCTTAACCAAGTGATTCCAACATCAAAAAGACTTTCTGTTACAGGAGTTGAGTATCTTAGGGAATAATAGCAGCAATTGCCAAGGAAGATTGCATTGATTTCAAAACCTTTGCACAAAAGCAATCTATAGATTAAAGAGTAACACCCATCAAAACTTGGGAAAAAACTTGTTGAGGTACCCTTCTAACAGAGGCTTAAATATTCAAATGTATATAGATTCAAAATTTTAACACCAACAAATAAACAAACTGGGAGTTATGGTACATGCCTCTAATCCAAGCATTCAGAAAGCTGAGGCAAGACAATTGATGTGAGTCTGAGGCTAGTGTGGGCTACATAGTGAGTTCAAAACTAGCTTGAACTGTATAGCAAGACCCCATGTCAAAAAATAATGGAAAACAAAAACACAAGACAAGTTGATAAGTGGACAGGTGAACTTTATGGATACTTCCATAAAACATGCAAACAAATAATGAATAAGTACATAAAAGTGTGTTCAACATCTTTAGACCTGAATGAACTAAAATAAAGCTACATTAAGATTCCATCTAGATTGACTCATAATGATTACCAAACAATAAATGCTTGTAAGCACTGAATAAGAATGTAAGTTAGGACTGTCACCATGGAAAAACACATTATAGAACCTCAAAAACTTGAAACGTGCTCCATACTGTGTAAATAATATAGATCCCGCATACTCTAGATGTACCTGTGCACTTATGCTTATTTCAGGGCAATTCACAATAGTTAAGCCATAGAAATAGCCCTGACCCTCACCCACTGATTAATGGATAAACACAATGTGACATATATACATACTGGAGTATCACTGAGTCATAGTCCCAAAAGAAATCATTTCCTGAAAATGGAGATTGATATTAAGCAAAATAAGTCAGAGTCAGAATGACAAAAATAAATGTCTTTTCTTAAATGTGGAAAATAAATAGAATGATATGAAAGTAGAGGAGAGACGACTAAAGAAAAATAAAGACAAGGGGAAAGGGGAATTAGTGGAAAGGGGAAATGTTATTCTAAAAAGCACTGCAAACTGTTCTGCATGTGCCATCACCCTGGTAACATGTGTGGTGTGTTGACCCTTGCTCCCCTTGTGAGGGACAATTGTTCCTAGAATCAGTCTACCTTGAGTTACCTACATTCCTCTCTCTCGGACTTTTGTCCTCCTTTTGTGAAAGATAGTTGATCCTGAAATTAGTAAACAAAGGGCGGTAAATTCTTGTAAAGAAGCAAATGGCTGACCACCAACTGCAAAACTTCTCTGCCCTCAAGCAAGGGTGAACAAAGTCTTCCTTATTCCTGTTACCCCACCCAAGATTTACTTTGTGATTGTTGTTTCTATAAAAGTCTGTCAAAATTTTAACCAAGTTACAAGGCTTAGCAAACTCCAGCTGCACTGTATGGCTGTTGCCAGCTTAAATAAAACTGCTCCTTTTGTTTAAAAGAAATCTTGCTCCATTTTTTGGACAATATGTAGGGGTCTAATTTTTGGGGTACAATATTTGGGTGCTCATCTGGTATTACTGGGGGACCCCTCCCCAAATTATTTTTCTCCAATTGATTGGCTTAAACATCTGTAAGTATTTGGGTCTTTTAGCCTGTTTGTAATTTGGGTGTTTTTGCCCATTTGTCTTTATGTTCAGTGCACTTTGGAGCCATCTGCTCGTTTGAATCTGTTGAATCTTGTTAGTAACGTTTTTTTTTTTTTTTTGCCCATTTGAACTTGTTGAATTTGTTACTAATTTAGGGGCTCATTGCCCATTTCGGCTTCAGGATCCATGGGAAGAAAAAGCAGTTTGTGATTCAGATGGAACCTGTCCTCTGATCCTGAACACCAGAACCATGTTTTCCCTTTGTCCAACCCCGAGTGGACAACCAGAGGTAAGGACGTTCTCCATTGCTATTGCCAGTTGTTCTTGGATGCCCGTAAGGGCGCCCCAGAAAACCCACCATTTTGCCCAAGGTAGCACAGGGGAGACAACTGGCTAATGAGACTTCCTCGGGGTTTTCTGGAAACAGTGCAAAATGTCTATGACATTTATAAACCCATAAATCAGGTAGCACCTGAAAATGCAAGCTCATTTAATATTGCATTTGTAACCCAGTCAGCCCCTGATATTAAGGGAAAATTGCAAAAGTTTGAGGGATTTGAGGGAATGCCCTTCAGTCAGTTATTAGATATTGCTTAAAAGACATTTGACAACTGGGAGAGCACTAAAGAACAGAAGCCAACAAAGTCATCCAGCCTAATGCAGTCTCATCCACCCCTAGATAAAAATCAGTGTGCTCTAGATATTTATCCTGCCCATTTCTAAGGTGCACAAGTATGTCTGTCTGAGAGGATGCTTGCCACAGTTGGGCCATCCACCCTGGATGGGACAAGCGGTCAGGGGAACCGGAAGGAAGGCCATTACCCAAGAAGGATCCAATGCAGGAGCACCAGATGGTGGCACACGGATGGACAGAGGATGACACAGACTCATTTACCTGTCTGTGGCAAGTGAAGAAAAAAGAACTGTACTGACACACAGTTGGGTATGCTGTTCTGGGGCCTATGTCTTGGAGGAACCCCCAGCCCTGTCCCCTTCTGTAAGTCTGTCTGTCTGTCTGCCCATTGAGGAAGCCACCCTGATACCTGCTGGCAAGGGAGTCAGAGCAACATTCATCAGGGACACGAGAGAGATGTTGGAAAGTGCTTTTGGATGTCTCTCTCTTTGGGCTGTAGGGGAACTCAGGGTTTTGTTTGTGCATAGTTATGAGTCAGCATCCAATGTCTCCGGGGAATGGACTCAGTCCTTCTGAAAAGGAAGCACAGCCACTGGAATGAATCACTGCTGCCGGTCTTCCCTCGATCCATGGGGCCTCCAATATTGGGTTTTTGGATTTTTCCACTACCTTTACCATCAGCCTGGCCTCTGCATATACCCTTCAGGCTCAAACAAGAGTCAGCCTTGGGCCCACTAGTTACCCTCCAGGGCCAAAGCAGCCTGATATCGGATCCTCCCCTGAGGGAGCAGTTCCAGTACTGCCCAGAGGGACTGACATTTTCTCTGGAGCACACCCTTCTGTGAGTGGTTTGCCACCACCCTCTCTCCCAGGGTTGGGGGCTACAGACCCTTACTTCCAATAAGCCCAAGACCAATCAAAGTCAGATGTTAGCTAACTCATTTCAGGCGGAATGGGACCTTTGAAGCCAGGCAAAGTGTTGTTTGTGGGGTTTATGGAGTACTGGATGAGGGCAGGGGAGTGCACACATGGGTTGGTTAGGCTTAGGTCCGGCATAGGGTGAGGGCTAGTGACCACTGGAGTTAGTCAGCTAGTGACTCAGAGAAGCTTGAAGATGCCCCTGTAAACCCCCACCCTCTACTCCTCCTCCACACACCCTGAAGGAATGTGGGCTCTGATGTGGGATTGGATGGCCCCCAGCCATAGAAGAAGTTGTTCTGTCTGTTTCACCAAAGAAACAACTAGAGTCTCTTGGTCGAATTTTTCCACATGGAAAAATTCATTGTATTTCTATGTTCCATGAGGAGTTTGCTATAGATATGTTGGAGCAGAGGAGTGCTCAGTGGCAGGGTATTAGGTTTAGCAGAGGGTGATGATTAGTTGGCCAGTGGCTTAGGGAAGACCCCCTGGACCCACTTTGGTCAACCTGCATTGGTTTTGGAAGCTGCTAGTTTCCATGTCAGCTCTGTGAGGCTACCGCCTATTCCACGTTTGGCCACCAGACGGCGCCCCTTGCAAACCTAGCCACAGTGGAGGATTCAGAAGTCTACAGAGAAACACAAAGAGGCAAAGAACGACATCATAGACATACACGGCACGCGAAACATTTCTTCGGTTATGGACCTGTCTGGTGTTGTAGGGGGGCACCGAAAGATGGTGGCCGCCGCTTTTGAGAAGGTTACGATTAGGATTAGGCTCTGCATTAGTGTTTTTAGGTTGCAGCTCTGTAGGTGCTCTGAACATTGCCTTCCTGGAGACTGATCAGAATCTTCCCAGGATTGCCCGTGGCCTTGCATCCGAGGCCAATGTTTCTTTCATTTATCTTTTGTCAGCGGTAAGAGGCTCTCTTTTTTTGCAGAGGACAGCCTTGGGTGGCAGTCCATGCAGATCAGGAATATCTGTCACTTCAGATCGAGGAGTGTATTCTTTGTACAGGGAGGGCTTCACATGTGGGGCCGAGGTTTCCATTGGAGACTGGAGGGCACTAGGCTTGGTTCCGACCTCTGGTGGCTGCTACTGGACACCAGGAAACACTTCCTAGCAGGTAGTTCCCATACTTATGTATTGCATACACCTACTTATGTACTGAGTATCGTGTGATTTCTATGTGGAATGGTTTACCCCAAGGTCTATGAGCTATTTGACATACATTTCTATTGTAGACTGTTACAGAACAAAGAAAATTAGGAGAACTGGATTTTATGTTCATCCTAATTGGATTATCTTGTCTTAATGTTTATCAGTGTAGGAGGGTTTAAACTGACCCTCATGTAGGAATTTTCATCAAAGTCAGGGTGTTCCAGTCTTAAGTTATTCAAGGATAAGAGTATTGAAAGTGAGTATCATTTATGGTTTCTGTGTAACAGGTTTACCCCATGGCCTTTGAGCTATTTAACATATATTTCTATTGCAGACTCTTTCAGCACAAAGAAAATTACAAGAACTTCACTGTATGTTCATCCTAATCAGATTATCTGTTCTTAAGGTTCACCAGTGTAGGAGGGTTTAAACTGACTATCAGGTAGGAATTTTCATCCCAGTCAGGTGTTCTAGTCTTGAGTATTTCAGCGATAAGTATATTGAAAATGAGTATCATGCATGATTTCTATGTGTAATGGTTTACCCCAAGGTCTATGAGCTATTTCACCCACATTTCTATTCCAGACTCTTTCAGAACAAAGAAAATTATGAGAACTGGATTTTATGTTTGTCCTATTATCTAGTTTTAAAGTTTACAAGTGTAGGAAGGATTGAATTAACCCTCATGTAGGAATTTATATCCAAGTCAGGTGTTCCAGGTTTGAGTTATTCAAGGATAAGTATATTGAAAGAGGGGGTCGATAGCGGCTGGGGATTTAGCTCAGGGGCATAAGCACCTGCCTTGTAAAGCAGGCAGTCATGGGTTCGATCACAGGTACGGAAAAAAAGGGAAAAAGACCAAAAAAAAAAGAGAGAGAGTATTGTGTATGATTCCTACGTGAAATGGTTTACTCCATGGTCCTCGAGATATTTCACATACATTTCTATTGCAGACATTTTCAGTACAAAGAAAATTGCAAGAACTTCATTTTATGTTCATCTTAATCCGATTATCTAGTGTTAATTTTTTCCAGTGTAGGAGGGTTTAAACTGACCCTCATGTAGCAATTTTCATCCAAGTCAGGTTTTCCAATTTTGAGTTATTCCAGGATAAGAATATTAAAAGTGAGTATTTTGTATCATTTCTATGCAGAATAGTGTACCCTAAGATCCACGAGCTGTTTCACATACATTTCTACTGTAACCTCTTTCAGAACAAAGAAAATTACGGGAACTAGGTTTTATGTTCATCCTAATCAGATTAACTGGTTTTAAGGTTTAACAGATTAGAAGCTTTTAAACTGCCCATCATGTAGGAATTTTCATCCAAGTCATGTGGTGCAGTTTAGAGTTATTCAAGGATGAAAATATTGAAAGTGAGCATCATGTATGATTTCTATGTGGAATGGTTTACACCAAGGTCTATGAGCTACGTCACATACATTTCTATTGCAGACACATTCAGAACAAACAAAATTATGACAACAACTAGATTTTATGTTTGGCCTAATCAGATTATCTATTCTTAAGGTTGAGCAGATTAGGAGGGTTTAAATTGACCCTCATGTATGTATTTTCCTAAAAGTCAGGTTTTCCATTCTGGATTTTTTCAAGGATAAGTGTATTAAAAGAGAGTATCGTATATGATTTCTATGTGAAATGGTTTACCCCATGGTCCTCGCGCTATTTCATATACATTTCTATTGCAGACTCTTTCAGAACAAAGAAAATTATGAGAACTGGATTTTATGTTGGTCCTAATCAGATTAACTAGTTTTAATGTTTAGGAGTTGAAGAGGGTTTAAATTGACCATCATGTAGGAATTTTGATCCAGTTCAGGTGTTCCAGTCTTGAATAATTCAAGGAGAAGTGTTCTGAAAGTGAGTATCCTGTATGATTTCTATGTGGAATGCTTTATGCTCTGCCCTCAGGAGCTACTTCACATACATGGGTGTTGCAGACTGGAGCAGAAAAAAGAAAATTATGAGAACTGGATTTTACGTTAGTCCTGATGGGATTATCTAGTCTTACAATTTACAAGTGTAGAAGGTATTAAATTGACCCTCATGTAGCAATTTGTATTGAATTCATGTGTTCCAGTTTTGAGTTATTCAAGAATAAGCCTAATGAAAGAGAATATCGTGTATGATTTCTATGTGGAATGGTTGAGCCCATGCACTTCCACTTCCCAGAACCTTGGACTTCATTGGATTAGCCTTGCTGGGTTAGGGAGAGACTCAGTAACGATAAAGAGGACCTCAGCAGGTTTGCTGCAGTTTGGTAACTTTGCCTCTGAATTAGAGGCCTTCAGGTATTGAATTCAAAAGATCATGAATACCTACTTTGAAAATCTTTACTTATATAGGATGGAAAATACAGAAGAAATGGATGACTTCAAGAAACATATGAACTACAAAAGCTCAATCAAGAAGATTTCAATAACCCAATATCTGCATTGAAATTGAAAATGTGATTGAAAACTTACCAATAAAAAACCTCTATGTCCTGATATACTCATGGCTGAATTCTACAAGAAATTTAGAGATTTAAGGCTAAAAATCCTCAAATGCATTAATGAAACTGAAAGGGAAGCAATCCTCCCTACCTAATTCTGGGAGGCAAGTATTACTCTGACACCAAAACCAGAGAAACAGTCAACCAAAAGGAACTATAGTCCAGTCCCACTAATGAACATTGATGCAAGGATTCCCAATAAAATACAGGGCAAACTGAATGCATTAAAACATCAAGAAGATTATACATCATGACCAAGTGGGGTTTATCCCAGGAATGCAGGGATGGTTTAACATATGCAAGTCAATAAATGTAATACACCACATCAACAGAGCCAAAAACAAAAATTAAATGATTATCTCAATAGATGCAGAAAAAGCTTTCAATAAAATCCAACACTTGTTCATGATAAAAAAAACAACAACAGAAAATCAGAGGACATGGTGTATATATCAATCTGAAAAAGGCCATCTATGACAAACCAGCAGCCAACATTATTCTAAATGGACAAAACCTGAAAGCTTCTACTCTAAAAACAGGAACAAGACAAGGATGTCCATTGTCACCACTCCTATTCAAAATAGTAATGGAAATACTAGCCAGGACAATCAGACAAGAGAGAGAAAATAAAAGGAATAAAGATAGGAAGTGAAGAAGTTAAATTATCATTGTTTGCAGAAAACATGATACTCTATATAGAAGACCCAAAGAATTCCACTAAAAGACTACTAGAAGTAATAAATAATTTCAGCACTATAGCTGCATACAAATTCAACACTCAAAAGTCAATAGCATTTCTGCACACAAACAAAAATCTTAGAGAAATTATGAAAATATCACCTTTCACAATAGCATCTAAAATGAAATACTTAGGAATCAACATAAGTAAGAATGTAAAAGACCTATGTGATGAAAATTATTACTACTCTTAAAAAGAAGTTGGAAAATGATTGTAAAAAGTGGAAGGATATTCCATGCCCTTAGGAAGAACCAACATTGTGAAAATGGCCTTATTCCCAAAACTATGATACAGGTTTATTGCAATCCCAATCAAAATACCATTAACATACTTCACAGATCTAGAGAAAACACTCGTAAAATTCATTTGGAAATAGAAGAATTTTAGAATAGCAATGAAAATTCTGGGCAACAAAGGCGAGGCAGGAGGCATCTAAATTCCTGACTTGCAGCTATACTGCAATGCCACAGTGAAAAAAATTATCATAGTACTGGCAAAGAAATAGACCTGAGGATCAATAGAACAGATTAGAAGATTCAAACACAACTACCAAGACACTCAGCCATTTAATGTTTGACCAAGGTGCTAAGCTAGCTCACTGAAAGAATAGCTTCTTTAATAAATGGTGTTGAAAAAATTGGTTCTCCACATGCCAAAGCCTGAAAATAGACACATACCTATCACCATGCACAAAACTAAAGTCAAAATGGATAAACTATCTAAATATTAAAACAGAAATAAGAAATCTACTGGAAGACAAGGTAAGTAGAAGTCTTGGAGACATAGGGGTAAGCAGATTATTCATGAACAAAATACAACGTTTATAGGAAACACTTCAAAAAATCAACAACTGGGATCTCATGTTATTTAAAAGTTTTTGCATTTAGGAAGAAAGCAACAGGGTAAAAAGAAAGCCCACAGAATGGGAAAAATTTTAGCCAGCAACTCCTCAGACAAATGACTTGTATCCAGAACACATAAAGAATTGAAAAATATTAAGGCCCCACATTCAAAGGCCATCTAAAAATGGGCTTCTGAAATGAAAACTCAGTTCTCAAATGAAGATATACAAATGGCACAATTAAATACATGCAGAAGTGTTCACCATCACTGGTCATTCGAGACATGCAAATTAAAACAGCACTGAGGTTTCATCTCACTCCAGAAAGAATAGCTGCCATCCACAAATCAACTGATAACAAATGTTGGCAAGGATGTGGGGAAAAAGCAACACTGCTCCACTGTTGGTGGGCATGTAGACTGGTGCAGTCACTATGGAAATCAGTATGGAGATTTCTCAGATGACTAGAATTGGAAGTTCCATTCAATCCAGCTACTCCCTGCCTGGCTATTTTCCAGAAAAAATGAAAACTTCATACTATAGTGATATATGTGCACCCATATTCATAGCAGCACAATTTGTAGTAGCTAAATGTTGGAAACAACCAAAATGCCCTTCAAACACAGAGTGGATGAAAAAGATGTGGTATTCTTCTTATTCAGCTATAAAAATGGATGATCTTGAGACATTCATAGGTAAATGCAGACAACTTGACTCTATCCTTATAAGTGAAAGAAATAAAAATCATATTCATAAAAATCACATTGTATCTCTAGTGTGAAAGGTATTAAGAAATGTAGGAGTAATAAAACCCAAAATGTGTAATTGCTAGGTAAAGCAGACATGAAAAGAAAATGGTCTAAATAATATAGCTGCAGGCATGTTTGCATGTTATGTGTGTAGGATAGATAAACATATTACTAAGTTTTTCTTGGATCATGGAGCAGAACTGTTGCAGTCTCACTGTTTGAATGTCTAATTTGTATGTTTTAATTTTGTAATTTAACTATTTCTAAGAGAACAAAATATAATTTATCAGCTAGTGATTACTGTTTAGGTTTTTATCCGAAATTCTGTATTATTTTTACCCTTTTATCTGTTTTTTATTTTCACATCAAATAAAATTTTAAATAAATAAATAAAAAACTTTACTAACAAAGAAATGTCCAGGTCCAGATGGATTCACTGGATAATTCTACAAAAAATTCAAAGAAGACTTAATGCCGACATTCCTCAAACCTTCAATGAACTTGAAAGGGAAGCAATTCTCCTTAACTCATTCGTGGGAGCAAACAAAAAAGAGAACTAGAGGTCAACTTCCCTAATGAACATACATGCAAAAATTTCTCAATAAAATACTGAGAAATAGAATTAAACAAATCATCAAGAAGATTATGCACCATGAGCAAGTGGGATTCATCCCAGGAATGCAGCAATGATTCAATGAACACAAATCAATAAATGTAATCCACCATATCAGTAGACCCAAAAATAAGAATCACATGATCATTTCTATAAATACAGATAAAGCTTTTGATAAAGTCCAACACTCATTCATGATACGAACCTAACAGAAAATTGGAATAGATGATATTTATCTCATTCTGAAAAAAGCCATCTATGATAATCAAACAGCTAGCATCATACTAAAAGGCCAAAAACTTAAAGCCTTTACTCTTAAATCAGGAACCAGACAAGGACGTCCATAGTCACCATTCTTTTTCAATATAGTGCTAGATATACTAGCCTGAGCAATTAGACAAGAGATAGAAATAAAAGAAGTAAGGTTGGGAAAAGAAATTCAATTATCATTATTTGCACATGACATGATACTCTACATAGAAGACCTACAAAACTACATTTAAGGACACCTAGCTCTAATAACTACAGGAATGTAGCTGGATACAAAGTCAATAAACAAAAATCAATAGCATTCCTATTCACAAACAACAAATTCATTGAGACAGAAATAAGAGAAGCAACACCCTTCAAATTAGCATCCAAAAATGAAATTCTTAGGAATGAATCTAACAAAAGAAGTAAAAGAACTATCTAAATAGGGAAAATTATAGTACACCCCCTCCCCAAAAAAAAGAATATGAAGAGGATCTCAGAAAATGGAAAGACAATTTCTTGTTCATGTATAGGAAGAATTAACATTATGAAAATGGCCATTCTCCCAAAATTGTTATACAGATTTAATTTAATTCCAATCAAAATACCCCTATGTACCTGACAGATCTAGAGCATTCATTCCTGAAATTCATCTGAAACCTGAATAGACTTAAAGTATCAAAGAAAATTATCAGAAACACAGGCTAGGCTGGAAAAATCACAATTCCTGACTGGCAGTAATACAAAAAGCTACTGCTATAAAATCAGCATGGTACTGAAATACAAATAAACTGGAACATCAACGGAATAGATTAGAAGATTCAACTACATCTACAAATGCCCTCAGCCACCTTATCTTTTTTTAAAATTTTATTTAAGAAGAAAAAGAAAAAAGAAAGCAGAGAAAGGGTACAAGTTATACAGATTTACAGAAAACAATAAACAGTATAAAATCACTAGTTAATGGATTACGTATTGTCATCTTAGAAATAATTGTTCAAGTTACAAAATTAAAGCTTATAAAGCGGACATTCCAACAGTGAGACTGCAAACAGTTCTGTTCAATGATCCAACAAAACTCAGTGATATTATGTATCTTATACACTTAAATATCCATGCAGTTATATCGTTTAGAGCACTTTCTTTTCCTCTCTTTTGTACAATGACTATTACACATTTTGGGTGTTGTTGCTCCTACAGTTCTTATTACCTTTTTGGAAGAGAGTAGAACCAAATGTGACATAACAGAACAGCGTCAGTCAAATCAAAAGGGTGGACATACTAGATAATGTAAAAGCATAATACAAGGTGATCAACAATGGTTACCATAATGCCTCCCGCTATCTCTAATAGAAATGCATATATCATCAGTTATAATAAAATTGAACAAAACAGTAAAGAACAAAAACAAAGAAACCACAATATTGGAGACATTATAGGTCTTCAAAAGTAGATAATAGTCAACCAGAATGGGTGTCATAATGAGTCCCCCTATCTTCACAGCTGTTGCCTAAACTTTCAAACCTGGTACTATCAAGCAAAACAGAATAGAGAATCATCAGTCAAAACAAGATGGTGAGAGCAATACAGGGCTTTAAATCAAGATAATGGAAAGTCAAAGTGGGTTACTATAATATATCCTGCTATTTTTTATTTATTTTTCTCTTAATTAAAAGAATAAAAATAAAAAAGTAAATAATAAAATGGAGATTGAGATAAAAGAGGGCAAAATACCAAAACAGCGCAGATCAAAACATAACCATTTAAGTAAAATAGTGGTTCACCACAAGATAATCCCAACAGAAAAGTAGTTACCATATTGTCTCTTTGCTTGAAATCTTTTGAGTATAGCTGCGTGTACTGTAGCATCAAATATATCAAAACAATGTAAAACCATTTAAGAGAATGACAGTATTACAGGGTATTTAGAATCAACTAACAGAAAATGAACAATGGTTTCTGTATAATTTCCTTGTCTATAAAAGTTTTTGTTTATACTATCATACATAATAAAATCCAATATGATACAACCTGTTTAGATCAATGGAGACAGAAGAATAAAAGCTTGATGAGACTTCAAAACAAGATGACACTAAATCAGTATTACCTATTAAGATGTCATTTTCTCCAAAATAGCTGTTCCTATCATCCAGTCTTCTTTGCCTCATTTCTGTTGAGATCTTTTTCTGTCATTAGTTGTCAGTTTGTCTTCTTCATTTTGCTTTCTGCTCCATTCATTGTGGCCTCTCTGCCACTATTTTCTGGATTCTTCGTATTTTTCCTTTTTAGAATATCCTGCAGTATTCTCTGTAGAGTTGAATTGGTGGTTGCATATTCCCCTAGTTCCTCTTTATCCTGGAAGCACCTTGTTTTTCCATCAATTTCGAGGGATAGTTGTGCAGGATATATCAATCTTGGGTGGAGATTATTATCTTTCAAAACTTGAGTTACTTCCCCCCCACGCTCTTCGTGATTTGATGGTTTGTGCCAAGAAATCTGCTGTAATTCTAACGGGTGTTCCCTTGTAAGTGATTTGTTTCTTGTCTCTGATGGCTTTTAATATTCTGTTCTTGTATTGGATTTCTGGAATTTTAATTATTATATGCCTGGGCGTTGCTCTGTTTGGGTGGTAAGTGTCTGGGTTCCTGTATGCTTCATACAACTGAGTATCTTTACCTTTTGCTAAATTAGGAAAATTCTCCTTGATTATTTCTGTGAGTAGCTTTTAGTCCATTTATTTGTGTCCCTACTTGTTCTTTTATGTTCTTAATTCTTAAGTTATGGATCCTGTTATCATCTTCTAGTCTTTGTATTATTGCTGTTTGTTTCTTTGTTATTTTTAAGAAGTTTTTCATTTCATTCTCCCATATTACCAATCTGCCCTCCAGTTCAGATAATCTGTCCTTAGTTTCTTTCAAGCTGTTATGCCAGTTTTCGATAGAGTTTTTAGTTTCCTGGTAATCTCTTTGAACCTGCTTCACGTATTCTATGCTTTCTCTATTTTCTCCATCAAACAATTCTCCCCTCTTTTTCTATTATTCCATTCTACCATCTGTTTTTTCTTGGATGGTGCTTAGCATTTCTCTAACTATTCTGCTTATGTCTACCTTCAGGTCATTAATAACTTCATTCCTGAACTTGTCTAGGAGGCTCTGGAGATAGCGCTTTATATCTATTGGTGCTGTGTCTGCTATTGCCTCTTTCTCAGGATTGGGGGCTGAGGACCCTTTCTTGTTGCTGCCTCTTCCATATTCTTTGTTCCTTATATATGCAAGTGTGTATAGGAGGCCCAGCTTCCTTCCGTGTCAGCCACAGTCTGATTGAATTGCACCGGCTAGGTGTTCCTGCCCACCGCCACACACCAGGAAGTTGTAGACCAGGCAGCCTATGCAGGGCCTGCCCCTCCAGGTCACCTTCAGGAGCTGGGATCTGGGTTGTGCTGGCCTACTGGGTCTCAGCCAGCACGTCACATAGGCTAGGAACTGCTCAGCAATCCCACTTGAGAGGGGGATACGTGGCTGAAGTCACTGCAGCACACTGTTCCCTCAAGTCTGCCCCATCCCACAATGTCCTGAACCATGGAAGAGTCCCAGTCAATGCAGAGCTCCCCACCCATCCTGCTTTCAACTCCTTTCACTGATTCCCATTCTCAGAGCTTTCGTTCGTCTCTCTCCCTGCCGAGCTGATGTAGATGCAGCAGCAGCGGTGGGAAACCCAAATCGCAGTTTCCAATGGCACGGGCTCCAGCTTCCATGCTGAGGCTTTTCTGTTCCTGTTATAGCACCAGGATTGCGTTCCCAGTTGGTTTCTCTCAGCCCAGTTCATTCTTGGGTCAGCAGGGCAAATCTCCACTTGGCTATGAATCCTTACTCTGCAGCATTTCTGAATTCTAAGCTGGGTCTTTCAGAGAGCTTCCATAGCTGCTGCTATCTGTCTGCCATGTTCCCCCCCACCTTATCTTGATAAAGAAGCCAAACATGTTCACTGAAAGATAGTCCTTTTAAAAAGTGCTAGTGGAAAAACTGGCTCTCCACAAGCCGAAAAATATATGTAGACCCATGCCTATTTTCATGTACTAAAGTCAAAATGGAAAAAAGATCTAAATATTAAAACAAAAGTAATACTCATTTTCTGGAAGACAAAGTAGGTAGAAATCATGAAGAGGTAAGTAGTATGGTAGGTAGAGAACTCATGAACAAAAATCAAACTGCACCAAATGCTTCCCAGAATCAATAACTGGGTTCTTGTCTTATTAAAAAGTTTTGCAGGTTAAAAGAAATCTTCAGCAGAGTAAAGAAGAAACCCATGAGGTTTGAAAAAATCTTAGTCAACTGTCTCTCAAAGAACTTCAGTCCAGAACATATAAAGAATTTTGAAATTTCAGTACCCTGATATTCAAATACCCAATCCTAAAATGGGCATCTAAGATGAATACACATTTCTCTCATAAAGAAATATGAATGGCAAATAAATACATGAAAAATTGTTTGTCACCATTGTTCATTAGACAAATGTACATTCAAACCACACTGAGGTTGCATCTCATTGGAGAAAGAATGACCAGGATCCAGAAAACTACAATCAACAAATCCTGGAGATTTTGTGCCTAAAAAGGAACCCTCTGGCACTGTTGGTGCAGGAGATGGTGCACCCGCTATGAGGTTCAGTCTACAGGTACCCATAAAAGCTGGAATGAGAAGTCACATTTTGCCCTGCTATTCCACTTCTGGGCACATTTCCAGAAGAATTGAAAACATCAGATCTTGGAAACAACATAAATGCCCATCAACTGCGGAATGGATAAAAAAGATGTGGTACTTTTATACAAGGAGTACTGCTCAGCTATGAAGAATGATAACACTGACATGCTTATAGGTAAACAAATGCAATTTGACACCGTACTCACACATGAAACAAATCAAACTCACATGTGTAAATACTGTTTTTTCTTCCTAGTGTAAGAAATGGTAAGAGTATATAAGATACAAAATCCTCAATAAATACAGTGATAGGGAAATTATCTGCTCAAAGGAGAAAAAGAATATCTCAGAGAAAAGGAGGAAAATGAAATAGGATGGGAAAATTAAAAAAAATCTACATTTGTATAAACACACCGGATAGCTAAGATGATTGTGATAAAAATTCTATTATTTCTTGGAACAAAGCAGTTAACATTCATAGAGTTGGAACAATTTGGTAGATTTGGGTCTGGTGATGTGAGGAACTCTTGTGAAGATCAAGATACAAAGTAATAACCCTGACTATGTCTCCTTGTTGTGCAGGCCTATATCGTCATTGTTTTGGGCACTTAGCTATTGTCATTCATTTGCATTTTTTGTTTCTTGTTTTTCTAGTAATCTGTTTTGTTTGGTTTGGTTTGATTTGGTTTGTTTTTTTCCTGCTAATACAGAAAGGATAGGTATACATGTAGAGGCATATACATGCCTAGAACTTCTCTTAAACAGTTTAAGAGAATCGATTATATTATGCATGGTAGGATGAACAGATACTTTGAAGAAAAAGAGACATTATGGTACCCATTGTTGATACCCGTATCATCATGCTGTGAAATCCAGTAATGCTTTTATTCTTTGCTCAGGGTGGTTTTAGTCTGTTTTCTATTATTGAATTTCAACATACATGAAGGGCTGCACGGCTCTATTTTGAAGAGAACAAGAGACATTATTGCAGTCATTGTTGATATTCTTATTGTCTGGTTTTGAAGGTCTGTAATGCCTAGATTGCTCTGTTTCTATCTGTTTTATACTACATTGTTTTGTATGAATTCATTGTTTTTGAAGATCTGGACAACAATTTAGAAAGAAACAAGAGATATGCTAGCCACAGTAGATCTCCTACTGTCTTGCATTGAAATCTCTGTCACTTACATTGTTTTCTTCTGATCTGCTTTGTTCTGTTTTGTTAAGTTTTCTTTTTCCCATTTTAAAAGAAAATAATAATAATAATAATAATAATAATAATAATAATAATAAATTGTGGTGTATACATACAATGGAATGTTATTCGGCCATCAATATAATCAAATTATGTTTTTTGCAAAAAAAGGATGAAACTGAAGGTGATCAAGTTAAATGAAAATTTATGTTTCAGAAAGACAAATATTGTATGTTTTCCCTAATGTGTGGAATGTAAAACATGACATGAAAGTAGTATAAAGACTACTATTTGACCATAGATAGGAAATAAAGAGGAGCAAGAGAAAGTTGTAGTTAAGGCACTATTTTGTATGGAAAAAGTTATTAAGTGTGTCATTAAGTTATTGTGATGCTGACATGAATTTACTGAGGTAACAATGTGTCCAGTACAGTTCATTAGGTGAAAAATCAGGGTACAAAATCCTATACAGGAACATGATAGATAGTTTTATTTTCAATAATACATTAATATAGAAATATGAAATTGTTGAGAATGGTATTCACTAATCGTTTAATGACTCTGAGAATGAGATGCTGAACACAATTTCTTTTTGGTTAAAAGTATTTCTGACTTGTGCTATTATAAAACACTTAAAGCAGAAGGAGTCAAAATTTGCTGTGTGTGAGGTGATTGTAGCAGTGGTTCAAAGTGCACAGCTATCCCAAAACATGATGCTGTGCAACTTAAGTAAATTTGATTTTGTCAATTATATTCAATCAAATGAATTAAAATTAATATATCTTCCCAAGGAATATAACTGATATTCTTCATGAAAAGAAATGTACATGTCCTTCACAATGCTATTTTCTTAAAATTCAGTATTTACTGTTCTTTTCAACCTATACTGGTATTCTGTGTGTACTTCTATTTTAATTCTCCTTTCAACTTATGCAATGTTTTACACATAACATGTGTTTATATTACACTTTTATCCCCACTCTGATTATCTTGGACTTTCACTGATTTATGAATTATTCTGAATTATGATTTATATAGTTATTGATATGACTATTTTTACATGCACTCTTACTTTACTTATATCAATTGTTCTATAAATCTTGAATGGCTTGTTTGTTCCTTTGGGCTTATGTTTGTTTTAAAGAGCTATTTTAATATTAAAGCAAACTCTTCAATTTCTAAACAGCAATTTTAGGTTTAAAGAAAACTGGATAGGTAAATACAGAGATTTCCCCCAAATTCCTGATTCTACGCATGTGCAATCTCCCTCATTACCAACATTTTCCCCAGGTGCAACATTTGTGCCAACTGACAATAATACAGTACAGTAATTCTACTATTGGGAGAACATCATGCAAACCGAAATGAAAGTGCGGTCATAGGGGCACACTCACACACAACACTGCACACGGCATGCACTGAGCTCTCAGCATAAAGATTATAGTTTCAATATTGCTTAATATTATCAGAAATTAGAAATAGTTTGAATAATAACATATTAGGAAGATGGAGCCATGATGTATCCACATAATATAGTATTATAAGGGTGAGGCAGGATTTTTAGTAGCCTTAGGAAAAATGAGGCTAAAAACATTAAGCAGTTATTTCATCCCTCACTCACCTGAAGGAAAATCACTAATTATAAGGAAAATAATTTAACTTCATAGGCTGGCAATGATTCATCAAAAAGCAAGTACTTTAAACAGCCTGCATGTGATTAAACCTCTATCCAACCTTATCAGATCCCAATGAGAAATACATACGGTAAGTGAAAATTGAAAGGACATAATAAGCTAGCCAACCTATTTCACTTGCATATCCTCAGAAGACTGAGACAAATATATAAATGATATTCCTGAGAGCATTGTGTGCACTAAGGGGAAAGTGAGCAACCCGCCAAGAGACAAAAAGGAAATCACTGAAATAAATGTGTTCAAAAGCTACCTGTAAGGGACAAAAGGAAAGCAGTCACCTGAAATGATGATAGAAGTTACTACAACAGGACACCCATTTATGATTAAGCAAGAAAACAATTTACTAACTCTTGTGTGAAACAGGACCTCCTTTATATTTTCTGTCTCCTCTGCAATGAGGATAAAAAAAATGCCCAGGAAGGGTGCACATGATTTCACCTAGTCGGGTCAGCCAGGAATGCTGGAGAGCTAGGAAGCTGACACACTGCTTATTTCCCCCATGCCCAAGTGCCTCTTATGTCCATGGTCTTTCCTAAACCAGTATAAAAATTTGGACCATTAATACCACAACATCTGTAGACTTTTTCGTCTAAAGTATATAAAAAGAAATGGTCGCGGGTTACACTTTAAATCTATAATATAGCTAATGTATATGAATATCAAACATTTATATTTTTCTTTTCACTCTTTTAAAGGGGAAAATGCAAACATAAATCTAATAGCATCTTTGGCCTGATTTGTGAAACTAATTCATCCATAAATGGTTCACTGAAAGTGGTTACAATTTAGTTAGTTTTGAAGATGCTTCTCAGAAAATTTTGATATAGTTTTATGCTTTCTGTTCTTCATCCTTGTAAACAGCAGTTCATGATGCACTGTGTGTGGTGAGCATGGATGGTAGAGTTAACACCGCTCTGTGCCCACGCATACAGAGTTCCACTGTCACACAGTCTGTGCAAGAGCACTGTACAGTCAAATCATAAAAAATAGTGCTGAAAATCACTGAAAATTGCTAAAAGTGTGTGATCTTGTGAGGCTGCCTGTGAGAGACATTTACAGCCTTCGGGGAATGGGTTGAACACACCTGCTTTACAAGATCTGTCAGCCTAGCACTTCACCTTGAAATGACCTTGAACTGACCCTGTGTCTCTATTCATTTCTTCACACTGTACTCCCTGAGCATGTCTTTGTGTGATGCGACTTTTCCAGTGGACTAACGGGTACTTTTATGCAGGTAGGTCTTTTTCCTGTCTCTTAACTTCTCTGAGAGTGATTCTAAGAAGTCAGTATTTGCTGGTCCCAGGATAGTCGTAGAGGAAAATCAGGCAAGAACTCTCCACAGAGCTCTCAGTTCCATTTTGTGGCTATGCAAACAAAACTCTCATACCCTGGTCCAACAACCCTCATGAGCTCAGGATGCACTGAGAAAGGAACTAATTCAATAGCTTCAGCCCTGCTTCACCAATCCCAACATAGCCTCTGCTCTAAGTTCATAGGTGCCTCCCCAGGTTGTACCTACCTTTAGAATACCTGCAAGATTTTTCTTCAGAAAGACTGAAATCACCCATTTGTTATTCATCAGCAAATAGATGTAAATCAGGTGCCAGGTGCTGGAGGTTCAAAAGCAAGCTTGGTGGGAGACCTCCAAACCTTCACAAACTTCAGCCATCTGACATTGTACCAATGCCTTGTTTTCCTTCACCCAGGTTAATTTGGTTAGCCTGAATCTGTCTGAGAAATCCACATAAACAAAAATATTTAGGATAACCGCGTCTATGTTTCTTACACTAAAAATATTCATGAGCATTGTCACATTTTAAGTTAGTACAACAAACAGGGAATTAGAAAGACTGGGCAGATCTTCTGGTCTGAAGGTTTCCAAATGTGTACGCACTGTGAGATGCGGGCATACAGGGAGAAAAACCAAAAAAAAAGAGCAGCCACATTTTATGGTTTACCCCAAAGTGTAGTGTAAACTGAAACACGGAAGTCATACCACGTACCACTACATATTTAAAAGAACATTAGATTCAAAGAAGCTCACGTAGCACCAGAAAATTGAGTAACAGCCTGAACCCACAATCCATAATTGTTAATGCTACATGTTTCCTTTGCATACCCACAGTGACCCCTCAAATTCACACAGTGTTTAATGTACACACCACACTTGTGCTATGATACCAACTTTTGACACTGTGTCCATCTTTTTAGGCTGTTCTTGGCTCAAGTATAGTGAGCAATCATTCCCTGTTATCTTATTGCCAACTGGAGTGTTGTCTAGTTACCCTTGTGCACAAGGACCCCTCATCCAATATACTCACAAACAACCAGTATAAAATTCATTTTCACATTGCCATAATATTCTCTTTTCTGTGCGTGCCACCTGCATTCCTTTGTTTATGGAGAATATGGTAGGAGAATATCTTAAAGACTCGGGTCACCTTCATAATAAGGGTGAAGCACCTCATTTCAAAAATTCTAACTGAGTCAAAAAAATGTCTCCTGTGACACAGGTGTTCCAGGCTATGCTTGATAAGGTAAAAATGAAGACATACAAAGAAACAAAGTCATAAAATGATGTACATGAAAACACACAAATATAAATCTAGATGTATGTTCTGCATATGTAATTATACAAAAAACCATATATTTAATATGCATACAGGTGTGGCAATGTATATGAAAATGTACATAAACACAGAGAGAAGTATTGCATATAGAAAGTTAGAGAAATATGGAGATTCAAAAAGCCAGGTTGACACTCACATTTCCCATTCTAACTGACATTATAGTTAAAAACATTTTAAAGGCCTTTTATACAGCCTATAGTGTCTCTGTCAAATGAGATGATGAAATCCAGAAATAGGCAACTGAGCCATGTAACTGAAGCAAAGGCCAGAATTCTAAACCTCAGACTCTTCCAAATGACAGATAAACTCAGAGCCGCATTGAAATCTTTCTAGTGATCTTTCCCCCAAAACCCTCTGTAACCTGCTAGCGTGCTAAGATATCCTGCTGCCTCTATTGCAAGAACTGCCTGAAAAAAAAATCTAGACTTACCTGAGTGACAATTCAAAAGACATCTCTAATTATGAGATCACTTCCTTTTGATGACCTGAAATCTATTCAGTGTTCTTTTGACGACTTGTAAGAGTAATAGATAGTTTTCAGTATAATAAGTATGCAACTTTTGTGTGTTTGTGTGTTCCAAACTTTCATAAACCATGTGACTATTGGTATATCACTTAATATCTCTGACTGTTTCATCTTAGAATGTGTAAATGTAATTCCAGTGCAGGATATATAAACTGCAGTGCGATAAGCTAAATAAATGTCTTTGAAAACATGGTAAAGTATGGATTAATAATGATGCCCTGTATCTTCCCTTTCATTGTGTTTGTTTCATACACTCTGGTACAGAGTAATAGTCACAAATTATTTCAGGATAGCTATGATGTGCCTTTACCCTACTTCTTCAGATTTTTATGACTGAGCTAGCAGTTCACTGCACCATAAAGATCCTTCCTTCAGAAACATTTCACAGCACCCAAGATGGGAAACCTCTCACAACTAATTCCTCTTCATTTAACCCATTATAAAATATAGGGAAAAATACAGCCCTGGTCTTACTGATTCTGTGACGACTGGAGCAACATTGAGATTTCTGGAGAGAAAGAACCTAAAGCAACAATGTGAACTGATACCAGTCCCACTAATTCCAGTTCCCATTATGTCCTCAGGCGTTGTTAAGTACCACTTACGATCTGTGCATAAGTTAAGAACTCATAACTGCAAATTCAGGATCTTAACCTGTAAGGGCAAAGAGACCTGGAGATCAGACACCTGGGAGCCTGAAGGAGAGAACCAAAGTTTTGCAGAATTTAGTGTAGTCCAGAAAGACATTTGAGTGTGCCAGCCTACACTGTAAACTCTCATCTTGGAAGTTTGGGCAAATGATTCAGCATACAGAATTAATGACAATAAGGAAGCAATTGGTTGCTCAGTAATCACACTAGCAATGTGCCACCAATACAACTCTCAGGACTACTTTTCTTTCATGAATAAGACAAAATGCCCAACACAAAAACTTCAAGGGAAACAATTTTATTTAACTCACAATTTGCACAGGTTTCAGTCTATAACTGACCAATTTCCAGACAGGGTGGTATGGCAGAGAGGCATTGGAGAGGGAAAACGATTCATGGCAGGGCGAAAACAACAAAACTTGACAAGGGACAATGGTGGCACTTTCTATCCCTTGTATTTTATCTGGGTTATGCAGAACAGGAATCACTCACACCCTTAATCCCAAAGCCTTTCCTCTAAGCATTGCACTTTGGATAAATCTCAGTGTCACACATTCTAGATGCAGCCTCCTCAGAAAAAGCCACATTTAAGACTGCATGACGCTTTGGGGAATATTTAGACACATACAATGACAACAATGTTCTCAGTTTTGTGTGATACCTCGTTTCAAATAGAGCACACGTTGAAGGGCAGCCTGGAATGGTCTAGGCTGCCTACACTTTTCACATGTATGCATTAGGCTGTTCTTAATTTTTTAGTTGGGAACAGAAGCTGAATATATTAGGGGTTTCTATTCCTGGTCTGTCACACAAACGCAAGACAATAGAAGATACACCACAATAATTAGCAAGCAGAAGTTAGAGATACAAAGATTTATTTAACATTAATTTTACAATCATACACTTGATGTTTCAGTAAAGAATTCAACACATCTCTTACCTACCACAAAATACACATCTGCCACATCCTCCATAGATGTGGTAAAAATGTTCACAGCATGAGAACCATGGGAAAAATTAGAAGAGAAATAATCCATCGCTCTAGAAAGACAAAGTATAAGCTTTGGGCCATGTGTAAACAGAATGTTATGGAAAGGAAAATAAAATTTATAGTGTGAGGAAACTTTTACCTTTGCAATACACCCAATGAGGAGTTTTGAGCAAAGAATTACAGAGAATAAAAAAGAGCAATAAAGTATCACCCACTCACAAAAAATGAAATTTATGTAAAACATTTTTGAATATCTTAGGCATTGGATAGACTCAACAAAGGTTTTAAATCTGCCAAGTGTAACATGATCAAAACACTGAAGTGAACTGACAAATAGCTAAATGAAACTAGACATGATATACAAAAAGGAAAAATACTGAAAAATCCAAAAGTTTTTATTTCTGGAGCTTAAAAGCATTATCACTGAACTGAAAAGTTCACTAACAAAGTCCAACTACAGATCTGAACAAAGAGAAGAAAAGAAATTTTCATAAATATGAAATAACTCAGTCTGAGAAACGAAAGAAATAAAGAAATATGAACAATGTCTAAGGGTCCTATAGGTCACATACAATATCATATATATCATATGATTTTTATATATCATATATATGTATATATATATATATATATATATATATGTAAACAGAGAGAGAATCGAAGTTCAAGATACTGAAGAAAGAAAGATAATTTCAAAATCAAAAACAGTTCCAATAAATGACGGCCCCACACTTCCCAAATATGATGAAGTTTAAGAATACACAAACCCAACAAGCTCAAAATTTCTTAGCAGGTTAAACTCAAAACTCAAAAGGGCACTTACTACATGGAAACTGTTACAACACAAATAGAAAACTTTCCAAACATCAAAATAAAAGTGACTCATCCCAGAAAATGATTCTCAATGAGATTAACAGTTGATCTAACATCAGAAACCTTAAGGGCCAAAGGCACTGGGACCATTTCCTTACAGTGCAGAAAGAAAGTCCTAATGGGCAGGATATACAGTTAGTGGAACAGGCCCTGCCTGGCAAGTGCAGGGTGTAAATTCAACACTCGGTACCAAGAGAAAAAAAAAAGAAAGAAAAGAAAGAAAGCCATTAACCAAGGATTCTACATCTAGAGAATCTGTCCTTCATCACTCAGCAGTAAGTGAGGGGTGGTGGTAGATGCCTGCAGTCTCAAGACTCTGGAAGGATGCTGCAGGAGAAATCTAAGGTCTAGTCAAAGCAATTTAATGAAATCTTATCCCAAATTAAAAACTAAAGAGAAAGGTAGGATTTACCTCAGTCCAAAGACCCTGGGTTCAACCTCTAGTACCACCAGAAACAAACCAAAAAAAGACAATATCCTGATTTTTTAAATGTGCCAGTCTGTAAGAAATGCTAACGCAATATGGAGAGAACTGATTAGTGGAAAACACATGACATGAAAAACAAGTAGCACAATGCCAGAAATAAGCCCTTCATTATAAGTAATCATTTTAAATATAAATAGTTTAAACTTGCCAAAGATTTAAAGAATGATTTTAGAAACATGATCCAACCAGGCAATATTCAAAATAGACAAGTGCATAGAGAAAAAACATTAGTGGTGCAGTGAGGAGGACTATGAGAAAAAGCTAAATGGGGAGCAATCATTTAATATTTATACAACGCTCTGAGGTGCTAGAAATATTTTGCAATTCCAAATGCACGTTTTGTATGCTATAAATTCTACTGAATTGTATGCTTGAAAATAGTTACACATGTAATATATTAAAATTCCCCTCACTGTTAAAAATGAGTCATAAATGTGTTTAACATCATCCCTTGTTAAATTTATGAATGCAAATAATACATAAAAAATATATCAGATCATACTTCAAAACATTAAAGCTAAGTATGAATGAGTGAAAAAAATCAGGTAATTTTAATTGTTTATGCCACTTAGCAAAAGATCTGGCACAGTTTAATTATCTATACTCTGATTATGTTGCTTTTTAAATTTACTTTAGAATTTTATTGCATATTAATTTTTTAATAACACTATAAAACCAATTTTAAGGTAATACTGACTAATTGTATATTTTAAATGTGGTTTAAATTGTAAGATTAATTAAGAATGAGTAAAATAGGAATAAATTGCAGTATATATACAGCGTTGCCTTGAGTTAATATGCTCACTGCATAAGTTTAATGGGCAGTAATAAGACCATGGAAATCAGTACCGTGATTCCTCAGAAAAATTAAGTAAACTTCTAGTCAGTCCAGTCATCTCCCTTCTAAAGACAGAAGTTTCCCTATCTTCCTAAAAGAGCAAGAAACGTTATTACAGTGATTTATTCATATCCATGTTCACAGTAGCACAGTTCACAACAGCTATAAATTAGAAGCACACTGTTTGTCTGTCCAGCAATAGATGCGTTTTTAAAAATGTGGCTTGGTAGACAATAGAGTACTACTCTTTCATATGAAGAATAAAACTGAGTCATTTGTAGAAAATGATTTTACTTAGGACCACAATGTTAAGTAAAATAAACTATCAACACAACATTAAATATCACATGGTTTCTCTTTTATAAGAAACCTAAAGTATAAATAAATTAAAGAGCCAAATAAAAGATATATACAAATAAACAGTGATAGATTTTTTACAGATAAGAAGAAGACTAAGAGTTGTAAGGAGGGAAAAGAGGAGAGACAAGAAGAGCACAAGAAGAAAAAAGATGCATTACATACAAAATTCCCACAATAAGTATAATCATTATGTAACACAAATATGTATCATAAAGTTTTCAATTGTCGGGGGAGATAGACAAATGCATGCTATTTTTCCTTCCTGCTCTCTGAATTTTCTTAATGAATATGTTATATAATTACTGTGAGAAGAAAATTTTGCCTTCTAATTATTTACTACTGGGAAAGTTCAGTTAAAAACAAGCTCAGCTTTGATAAATGTTGATGGTTCTCTATTGAAAAGGAAGATACACTGGAATTTTTTCTTCTCAAGAGAAGTACTCCTCATAGAAAAACATGTAAAACATGAACAGGAAGCTTAAATCACCAAATCAAATTGTTCAGACCTACAGTTGGCCCTTGAGCAACAGTATTTGCCGTGGATTCAGGCAGGCAGGCTGTAAAACAGGAACACTAGGGCAGAAGGATTTCATGGAGCAAGGCAACTCTCAATCCCTATAGAATGGGAAGAAGAGAAAAGAAAAAGAGCCCTAAAAGCAAGGGATCACTATCCTGATATACACCCCAAACACCTCCATATTTTGTTCAGCTGGTTCTACTGGGATCCACAAGCACAAACAAAGCAAAGGGCATAACCTATGTCAAGACATAGATTGAATTGCAAGCACCCACAGCAATTTGCTAATTTAGACCAAAAATGCCAACTGAAGACATTTTGTTAAAAATATTGAGAAGAGAGACCTACTCCATCACACTCAATGTTTATAATTCAATAAGAGATGTTTAGGATTACCTTGGCAGGAGGCTATGATGATATCCGAGTCACAGGTAGATTGAGTGGATGCTGGCCAGGCTTTGTTATTCTTAAGGACATTGCAACACTCTGGCTGTCCTGAAATTGGGTTACTGGGTTTCTATCTCTTTCACCAGATGGTCAGCTCACTCTCCAGCATGCTTGCTCCTAGCACAAGAGATGGTCCTAATACTCAAATGCTTCTAAAACTACCCTGATGAAACCTGGCATTGATAATTCTGTCACTGGGAACACAGGTTTCTGAGAATGTACTGGCCAATGCCACATCCTACAGACCCACCTTGCACACCTGGGTTTCTGGTGAGGACAGGAACACATTATTTGCTCAGACTCATCTGCTGTGGTCATTGTACTATTCTCACACACTTAAAAGATGTCATGATGAGAGGAGACAGTGGCAGTAGTGTGTTGTTTAGGAAAGCCTCTCAGGGTAAAGCACCACAAAACCAGTGGCAAACATGAGGTCACTGAGCCAGCTCCTGCCCTTTCCTCTGCTGGGGGCTAAAAGACAACATTGACAAATCTTCAGAAGTTCTGACTTGGAGACTCTTCTTGCTTCTTGGGAAGATGCAGCTGCTCCTGCTCCTTTGGCCTTCTTTCCCTCCTCAGAGCAGAAGCAGCTGTGTGACCATCTCCACCCTCTGGAGGCCCAATCTTATTGCACAGAGCACATGAATCTCCTGTCCTTATGCAACAACCCCAGAGCCTTCTGTCTGCCAGCATTTCTCTGAACCTGAACTCCAATCCCACCAGAGAGAATGTGGTAGGACACTGCATAAGCTACCAGAGTTTGTTCTCAAGAAGAGCCAGTGGGTACTGAACCCTCAGTAAGCCTCAGCTTGCACATCTAGAAAGAGTCTTTCTTCAAAGTTCTTGCAGGTGATAAGTAAAAAGGAGAAAATATCAAATACTCCTAAACAGGTCAGAATAGGTCTGTCATCCCGGACAGCGGAAGGGAAAGGCTTTGCATTCATCAAAGCCTAGCAGAGATGCCCAGAGCTCAGTGACCCCTGAATGGTTGGAATCATTGTCCTTGGAACACTGTTTTTGCCTTTCCTCACTCCTACTAACTTTCTCCAGTTCTGCATTCCTCCTCCAGACTTGACTCCTCTGTTTTCCATAGGCAGACTCACACTTCTCTGCTTTCCAGAATCCCAGCTGCACTGCTCTACTAACCAGACACTAACTGCAGCTGTTCCTTCATGATGCATGGAACAATTCTGAGATACCCTTTATACATCAGGCCCCAGGAAAGTGGATAAGACCACATCTACAGTACAACTAGAGCCTGGCCAGGAGGAAGCATCACCATCCTAGATGCCACAGGAATCAGAAGGGTTTTATTTACTCAAGGGGAGTAAAAAGTTAGCAGAGGAATGATGAAAAAGCTCAGGAGTTTTGTTTTCCCGATACAAACAGAGTAAAGGGATGTGTAGAACAAGATGCAATTTCCTGCACTTTGGAAAACAAGTTGAGGCATCTTCCTCTAGGTTCCTGTCCACTTTAGGCAACTGCAGGCTCCCAAATGCCCAACTGTTCTGAGACTGTAAGTATATACTTGTTCAGGGACACAGTGGTTGCACGCAGTCTTCTTCTTGTTTTCAGGAGAGATCATCAGAGGACATGAAGCCAAACGCAACTCCTGCTCCTACGTGGATTACCTTAAGATCAAGTCTAGAAACAGTTGTGGTGGCTTCCTGATTCAAGAGTACTTTGTCCTGATAACTGCTCACTGTTTAGAGAGGTGAGAAAGGAGAAACAGTCCACAGTCTACAGGAAACACTTCTCAGAGCCCTTTTTCTGGGGAGCTCGCTGAGCTCATGGACATAAACATGAGCAGGATTGGTGAGGGTGAGAAAGGGTCATTCTCTTGGGATACCAAGGGGAGAGAAGCAAGGTGGTGCCAAAGAATTCCTGTTATAAGGAAAACCAGGGCAATCGAACCTGATTACATGTAGACCCAGGACCGTGCTTTGGCATAACCATGCAAAGTAAAGCAGTTTCATGCCCTTTCCTGGAGGCACTGACTGCTGAGAACCTCTGGTGCCCAAGATGCCCTCCCTTGGTACTAAGAAGGAGGCACAGTCATTCAGACAGGTTGTTCTCTGTCATCTACAGCTGTACCCTGTATCAGCTGTGGCTTGCTTTTACAGATCCTGGATTGTGTCTTTTGTAGCTCCCCATCCACCAATCCACATCCCTCTGTGTATGGCCAATAGAGGTCACTTTGGGAGCCCACAACATCGAGGAACAAGAGGACACCCAGCAGGTTATCTGTGTACAAAAAGCCTTTCCCCAACAAGACTATAATCCGAAAACTGGCATCAATGACATCATGCTGCTAAAGGTAAGGCACATGTCCTTGTGGCTCTTGCTCTCCTCATAAACAGTTGCCACTTTCACTGGCACCCTGCCCCTGCCCTCTTTACCATCATGTCCATCACACTGTGCATACCCAGGAGCATACACTGAACTGGACTTACTTATTTTCCACCAGCAGGAGAAAAAGGCCAAGCTGCCTAAAGCTGTGCAGCTCCTCAGGCTACCCAAGCGCAAGACCCAGGTGAAGCCAGGTATTCCATGCCAGGTGGCTGGATGGAGAAAGTTGGCTCCAGAGGGAAGATCTTCCAGCACACTGCAGGAAGTGGAGACAGTAGTGCAGGAGGAAGAGAAGTGTGTGGACTGCTTTCCAGAGTATTATGATCCTGCTACTGAGATTTGTGTGGAAGACCCAAAGATTAAAAATACTTCATTTATCACAAGACTAGGCATCTGTCACACCTGGCTTTGTGGGAAAGAGTGTTTGGGACAGATGTAGTACCAGGAGACCCAAGCATCATGGATTCCTTCACCTAGTAGGCTGTGATGTTTCTCCCAGAAAGGAGAAGAAGGGAGCAGCCTGAGCTGGGAGGTACTAAAGCCACTACCACTTTACTAAGGGTTACTCTGGTGAAGGAGACCCCACTGGAAGCTTCAGTTTGCAACACATTGCCTGAGCTCATGGCACAGGCATGAGAAAACTGTTTCCTTGGTGTGCAGGAATTATATTCTTCTCTGAGACCGCAGCCCTCTTGGTCAATGAGCTCATGATCTGTGCTCAGTGTAGAACCTGTTCATCAGACTCCATTGCTTGAAATCAATGGTCCTCACTACTCTACAGTGGTGAGGTCTAGACCTGGGGATGAAGACAAAGGCTGACTCCAAGAGTGCAAATGTCCATTCTCAGAGCTCAGTGGCTAAGAGTCTGTAGGTCCCTTTAATTTCTCACAGGCACACCTTACAATCAGTACTGCATGAGATTATTTGGAATAATGGAAGTGAGAACTTACTTAGTGCACTGGTTCCCAGACTCACTCTCTATTTACAGGGTGACTCTGGATGCCCCCTGGTGTGTGGTAATGTGGTAGAGGGCATTATGTCTTATGGATTAGATAATGGAGCAACACAACGTGTCCTCACCAAAGTCTCATGGTTTCTACGCTGGATAAAGAAAACCATGAAACAGAGCTGATGGCACACAGCAAACTGAATCCCCTCTATGAGCAACCATCTTATCTGGAGGTCAGTCTAGAATCCATCTAGAGCAGATGCCAGCAACTAAATAAATGTTTTATCTCAGTAGGACAGCTAGTGTCTTGTTTGCTCACTTACTTTGGTTCATGGGGACCAACTCCATTCTAAGCAGGACAGTGACACAGTTCTGATGATTTCTGCCTCCTCTGCTCCTCCACTCAATACCTCTCCAAATCCCCTCTCAAAACTGCTACCCAGCTCCTCCTTATACACTTTTACCTCTCCACAGCCTCTCTTTTTCAAGGGCTACAGTTAAGCACCAACTGAAGAAAAAGTGGACATCTTTCTTTCTAGGACACCAGGGGAACATGGGACTTCTTTTGTGTCACATGTAGAAGGGAAGGGTATGATTTCATGTGTGCTGGTGATCAGTCAGGCACCACTGAGGTCACCACTGGGCCCCATCAGACTAGGTATGGGAAGGGTATTCCTGAACAGGATGTTTCTCTCTTTAGGGATACACATGGAGTGCAGGGTAACCTGACTGACTCTTCACCTTCACCTGAAATTTATTCCCTTCTCTATTCTCCTCTAAGACAAAGGCTAACCTTGGCTTACAGCCACCTGGCTGCCCATTTTTCTCCCTCCAAGAGTTGTCACTGTCTACGAACTACTCTCCTTACAAGGCCAAACTGATTTGATATTGTAACCTCCTGAAATCTCCCAATCCAAGACCAAAGCCTGTCTCTTATCAGAAGTTAGTGAAACCTGGGTTCAGCACTGGGTGGTGGCCTTCATTCAACTTAGCTATGTTCTGACTGAACTTAGGACCCCCTTGGTTCCCCACAACTACAGATACTGGTTTAACTCTTTATTCATGCCTTGAGTTTCACTGGACTTCGTAGATTGAAATTTATTTATTAGAATTCCTATAACATTTCCTGGAATTATAAATATAATCCCCTCCTGACTGTGACAAGACTGCAAAGTTTTCTTTATAAGTGCATACAAAGTGCTAGGCCAGAGGCCATCATCTGCAAAGACACCTGCCAGGCAATCACAAGGTACTGAGTTCAATCCTAGGTACAAATTAAAAAATAGTGCCAGGCCTTAGGGTCAATGACAAACGTAATCATAGATCACAGTGAAACTGTCATGGTCACAGAATTTCTAAATCAACTCCCTCTCCATTCCTCCAGATTGCCCCATGAGGCCTGTGTGGAAAATCTGTGAAATAAAATATCCTATTTATATTTCTGCTTACAGTTCCTATCAACATTATCACATGATACATCAAAACTGTATGAGATTTAGAAATGACTTAATCACACACTTTTCAGATATGAAGTTGCTAAATGATTCAAAAGAGGATCTTTCACATGGGGAGAAAGGGCCCATAGGTGATAAGATAATGAGGCAGGCTTATTTTCATTTGTTTGAAAAGAAACAGATATAAATGTTATGATATAAAATCCAATTATAGGAATCACACATATCCAGTCAACCTGCTGGGAACCATAATCCCTGTCAGCACTACAGTGCCCTCCTCTGAAGAATCAAACTTCAGTCAGGGAGGCCACGACAGAAGAAAATGGGGAAATATCTGTAATATTTAGGTCATCACGGTTAGAGATACATCAATTATATCTAATATTATCCAAGCTTCTCTTTGTTGACAAGTGCCTAGCTTAGAGAACACAAAGTATATGGCATCTTGTCCTGTGAGTGCTGGCTTTACCTTGCTGAGCATTCCCTCCACGTTGGGCTGCAGGGTCAGGTCACTAATGCTCCACACTGCCTGGCAGAATTTGGATCAAACTTAATGCCTCTATGTCCCAAATACACAAAATACTACATTGTTTTGTGGGACAGAGTTAAATCTCACTCTGAGATCATGTAATTCTCAAAGGCATGCCTTCTCCCATCTTGTTTACAAAGTCTGCTACATCACAGTCTCATAATTGTCTTGTGTAGCTTTACAAGGGAAAATAAGCTTCTGATTTGAGCCTGGAAACCAAAATTACTACACCTAACACCTACTGAAGATCTCGCTCTTTACTCAGGAAAAAAAAATGAAAATCCACAAAGCAAAAAACCAAAAAATAATATTTTAGAAAGTTTCTCAGGCATATACATGAGTACTCCTGGGTTTTATTTACTTGGGGAAATGGGTTTGTAGTTTAAAACCGCTTTGAAAAGCATTACTGTAGGTTGGTCCCAATATTTCTCTAAAAGAATAGAAAGAAACAGATTCCCAGGAAAAGAATGTGATGACCAAAAGTAATGCATAAGTTAGGAGAGATTTGGACTGAGCAGGTTCCCTTACCATCAGCAGCCCTGGTTGTCTGAGTCCATATTTTGGCTCCATCTTCACAATCTTGAACTTTGCTGCTCTATTGATCTTACTTCCTGTATAACAAAGCAGCTGTTATCTGCTTAAGTGGGCGACGATGATAGGTGTAGATGATTGATCCTGATGTCTAAGGGAAGATAGAATTTGCTGAATTGACTCTCTGTGACAGTGAATGAAAGTCAATGAAAGGCCATCACAGGGTATCTTGACTGCACTAGGTTACCTTGCTAGGATAGCTGAGTTGAGATCTACCAATTCATGACTTTTATCGTCTACAAGGAAAGGTAATGGAAGTTTGCATTTTGACATAGATGTGAACTGTTACCTCCATTACCCTTGACATGCTATCTAAGGTTTCTTATCCCCTTTTATCAGCACTGTAGTAGTTGGTAATAGGTATCTCCCACACTGGAGTTTTATATAACGTATCTATAATAGCTGGTATATCCACTAATGCACAGTAAGAAATGAATATATATAAATTCCCATTGCTTTCATCAAGTACTATTTTTCCCATGCCAGGATTTACTCAATCAAATGATACTGAAAAATTATTTCAAAAAAAATTCTTTTCTTGAAGCTATTTATGGTGTTCTAAGAGTTGTTATGGTATTTATATACAATTTGGAATGATTAACTAAGGCTGATCAACATAGCCAATAGTTTAATAATTATGATTTTTTATGCTCAGAGCATCTGAAATTTGCTCTTAGCAATTCTGAAATATACAGTACTATACGATCAGTGTGATGTATGCACACTACTAAGTATGCTCAGTGTCATGTACAATAGATATCAAATATCTTATTTCTCTTGTCTAGCTAAAACTTTGCACCCTCTGACCAACATCTCCAAATGCTCCTAATCCCTAGCCTGTGATAACTACTGTTATACTCTATATCTACAACTACAGTGGTTTTTAATTCCCCACATAAGTAGCAATTTATATTTGTTCTTCTGTGCCTGGCTAATTTCGTTTGACATAATAGACCCTGTTTCATCCAGGCTGCTGCAAAGGACAAGATCTCTTTTTTTATTTGGTTTAGCTAATATATATATATATATATATATATATATATATATATATATATGGTACTAAAAATACATATCACATTTTCTTTATTCAAACATTGATAGACACAAGTTGACACTAGACTATTATTAATAATGCAGTAATAAAAATGGAAATTCAAGCAACTACTTAGCACCCTGAACTCTAGTCCTGTGGAGAAACACTAGCATAGGATTCATAGACAGAGTTTAAGTGCCAATGACAGCCTTTTCTATTTAGGTCCAAAGCATGGAGAATGCTCTCCTCTCCTAGCAGCACATCCTCTTGAACCAGGGACCGTTGGCCTCAGGCAGAAGCTTCAGTCTTGGTCTTGCCTGGGATACTGTTCTTCCACCTTTCACTGTCCACAACCTCAAAGGTTTCATGTGATTCCTAACAGACTTAATTCGGTATTATTTTTCTTAGGTTACTTTGGCTACTGGCTTATTTTCTACCCTATCTATAGAGGTCAATACTGGCAGGACATATCCAAAGAAAGCTAGGCCAGAGCATTCCACTAGGCAAGGCACTGTCTGTTCTCAGAAACACAGGTGTTGCTCCTAAGCTCAGAGCCCACCCTCTGAGAGGACACTCAGCATCCTGATTCATTTCAGCCTGTCCTTTTTAGTCATTGCTAACAGCAAGGTCTCTGAGTTGGAACTCCATGATTTATTATCCAGCCTGTAATGACCACTTAAGTGAGAGTGACCACATCTACAACAAGACTAGAAAGCAGCATTCTCTCATCCACTAATAAATGAAATATTTTCAGGTGAATACTGTGTGTTAGGCAGTAGATGCACAGAAAAACAGCCTGTTATGTAATTTCTGTGGGTTCTCTCATTTTATACGCCACTTTCCTTGTGTGAGATGGTTGGTTTATATCTGGGTTTGAAAGCCATGAACACCAAACTAGTCTTGCTCTGAAGATAATATTTACTTGAAATGTACGTGCCACAAATACTGCCATGTGCCACAGGTTTCAAGTCCATTAGCAGAGCAGACCTAACAACAGCAGCTTAGAGGTCTATAATGAACAAGTCAGAGCTCAGCAGGGACAGGTGGAAGATGACGAGGACAGACAGAATAAGCAAGGAGGTTTTGATCTGACACATATGCCTTGGTGCACAAACTTGGACATGAAAAGTTGGAGCAATCTCTTGGATCGATTACTAGTCCTGGGCTGGTGTCAAATTTAATGCATGTTACACTAGTAACAAGCCTGGCCACATCCAATATTGAACAAAATTAGGGAAGTTTGCACAAACCGAAAACATCCTCTAAACTCAAGTTATAGTGCTCAGCCTGATTAGATCATAGTGTGCTGCACTGGCCTCTTTAGGTAGCCAAAGAGTCATTACTCCTCAGAGGTCTTAGCCAATCTGGGCTTTGCTACAGAAAAAGTGTGGGTTTGAGTCATGAGTCAACATGTATCTCTTCCTCATCATTGCATTATTTAAGGCTGGGCAAATTATTTATCTCTGTAATTATGGTCCCCAAAGAAATATCCCTTCAAACCTTGGCTTTGAAAGAACTCTGTGGTGAGTATATAAACAAGGAAAACAGATTGCCAGTCAGCACACAGCTCTGCTTCTGCTTCTGAAAACAAACTGATGAGGCACAAGCATAAGAATAACTCTACTTTTTGTATAGAATCTAAGAACAGAATGACAAGAGAAAAAAATATGCATTTCAAAAATGGACAAAACTAATATGCAAATTTTTCATTGTATTTATTTATATGCATACCTTTTATGGCTAGCATAGATGAGCATAGAAAGTGTCATAAGTCTGTTGTGATTAATCAAAATATAAAAATCTAATTTAAAGTCCTTTACACAACCAGTTATCCCCACAAACCAGAGATGGGCCCTGACCTCCTAATATTTGATTCAGTTGTCTTTCAGCCAGGAGAAAAGGTCTCCATCACATCCTCAGGACCATCTGACAACCACCCAAGGAAAAGTTTTGAATCTCCCAACCAAGGTGTTTTTCTAACTCTGTTCAGTAAACTCTGTGGAAAGAGAATTCGCAAGCAGCCAGCCATCTCCAAAGCATCTTCCTTCACGGGGAGTGTAGGAAAGTTCTCAGCTCCCACTTTCCACAACTATAGGTAATTTTGGTAAATTACTTACTGCGTTCTCTAACCTACAGCCAAGGATGATTGTCTAACTCCTAGAGATTATTATTCCAAAACGTATGATCTTGATATCTGTGCACCACTGACCCTATGGTCTCAACCCTGGCCTTAGTCAGATCCCCTCATTCAACCCAGTATGAAGGACTGTACGGTGCTACCTGTGCCTGCTTGCTATCTTCAGAAATGCAGAATGAGCTTGCCTAGGTGCTGTGCTCTAACTACCACACATACTTGCTTACAACCCAAAAAGTTGACCTTAGGGTGCTGTTTCCAGCACAGTAGGTAATCCAGACTAGAAACAAAAGCACCCAGCTTAGGTGGATGTACAATCCCTAAATCAGATGAATGAGGATCATAACCATCAATAACATAACAAATAAGTCATATGTACTTGTGGCAATATAATTTATGAAGTGAAGAAACAAAAAGAAAGAAAGGTTTCAAAGAAATTTGCCTTTCACTTTCTTCAGTGTCAGTGAGCAAAATGTTCAATCTTTAATGAGCTTGAAATAGGGAACAAGGCAAGCACTCAGGAAGGAGTGATGGGTCATGGAAGTGACCACACAAAAAAAGAAGAGTCTTGACTGAGTTGGTTAAAAAAAGTTTACTTAATGCAAACATGACTGAGTTGGATTAAAAGGGTCATCAAAGACATTACTTTGAGTAGAGGCTATTTCCCTTATAACTCATCCCTGCAGACACCTATGACTTAACATGCACCTTAGATTTCCAGATACACAAGCATCTCTTCACTTTTGTGACTCAACACATTACATGAAGCCATAGGAATTTTCTCCAGCAGACACCAGCAAGAGAGCAGGCTCAAACCTAAAAAGAAGAACAGTTAATAGATTCACAGACAACACTGAACAATTCCCAATGAGAATCAGCAGTGGAATATCTGCACTCCTGAACTGCAAAACCTGAGTGCCAACATTCATTCCACAGATCCTCAGAAAGTCTCAAGCAGGACTAAGCTCCTGTTGACTGGCATCCCCTGAAAAAAAGGGAAATTGGGACATAAAGACACACAGAGCCTCACCATGTGATGATAGATACAGATGGGAGGTATGTATTCACAAGCCAAGAAGTGAGAACTGCTGCTGATGAAATGGCCTTAGATCAAGAATGTCTACCCAAAAGCTCTTGCATTCAGAGGTGGGCATTTGGAAGACTATTTTCTGGGATCATGAAATGCTAAATAATGAACATCTAAGCAAATTCGTTACTCATTGCAACAAAGTAAACAATGATTTTTTATGATACAATGAATTTTGTTTCCTAAACTTTTCTTCTTAAGAAAAATTCCAGACTATTTGTCATGGTTTATGTCTGTGGCCCCCAGGCCTCATGAGTTTTCCTTGTGCACTTCTGATGGTTCATTTTCTAGTGCTTTGATTGATGGTGTCAGTGCTTCACTCATATAGGGGTGGAGCCAGGTTGTGATGTAATGGCTGGAAGAAGGTGTATCTTGCTCTCTTTTCTGGTTCTTGCTTGCTGTTTGCGGCTTCCATGAACTGCAGCCCAGCCATGCCTGCTTGCCTTGGAGCCAACTGAGTGTGGACTGAAACCTCCAAAAAATGTAAAAAATAAACCTTTCCTCTCCCAACTTGGGCTTCAGGTATTTTGTTTCCACAACAAGTAATAAGTAACTAAGACAATATTCATATTTAAAGAAGGTATTCTAATCATTTCAAAAATCTGAGGCTATGATTGTGGCCAAATAAGAAACTGTTACTGTTCAACAGAATAACATACTGTCCATTTTCATATGTGCTTAGGAGGAGTCTGGTTTTATCCCATATTACCAAGCCAGCTTTACCACCACATTTGCCACCTTGTTCTCTAAGCACAGATTTTAAGTCCACTTTAGCCAACTATCAGCCTTTGATGGAAGGACACATCTACCTTTCCTCCTTGGCTCTAGCCTGCTAAGTAATTGTTCACAATCTTCACCGAATGAGAAAAGACACAAGAGCTGTGAAAAAGAGCCATGCTTAGTACAGTTCAGGCACTAGGCATGTTCTGAGGTCTCTGCCCTTCTACTAGCTGCATGCACAGCATGCTCAACTACCCCTACCTCTTGAGCTTTCTTCTTGCTGTGCCTTGTGACTCAGCCACAGAGCTGTGAGAGGTGACAATGTCGTATTTACCTAAACCAATTCAGATAATGTTCATAACGCTCCCTAGAAGGATGACACCCACTGAAACCAGAGGAGCACATATGTAAGATATCAGCAAGGTCACAGGGCTTGTGGCTCATTCAAGGTGCTGCAGGGGCTCTGTCTGCTCTGACCTGGGTAGCCTTCCTGGGAAAATGACACCACTTTTACTCCTGCGGACCTTTCTGCTGTCTTTGAGGATGGAAAAGGTGAGTGGCCATGCTTATTCCAGAGGTCTGAGCTCATCCCACAAAATCTTCTCCACTACTGACTTTTTGTTAGCTTTGGTCTGGAACCTTCTCCTTGCTCTCACCCAGGAGTTTTCTAACCACAGATCCAATTCAAACCCAGACTCACAAATCCAAAGCAGGCTGGACACATCTGAGGGTTTCAAAAGATGGTGTTCTCAAATGATTTAGTATGTGTTAACCTCTCCACAGAATTTCCTGCATTATGCAGAAACGAGTTGTCCTCAGAAAAACATTTAAAAAACAAAAATCAAGAACACATAAAGCAGTGAATGTGAAGCAAAAAAAGTAAGTAATTAAACCATGTTACTCAAAACCAGAACAAGGCAGCTTAGATCAACAGCCTGTGGGGGGCGGGTGTCACAGACCCAGTTGCAGTATCCAGTGCCTACCACCCAGTCCCAGCCCTGAAGTGAATCTATGGGTTCAGCTAGACTCAGAGGTGTTATGATGACTGCATCCACTTTTCCATTAACGTGGCTCCACCTTAGGACTTTGCAGCTTCACTCTAATGATCTTTCCTACCTCTGCCTTGCTGGCTTCCTTTGTGGCCCTTGCTTTGGGTAATACTCCCTCCTCCTAAAATTTTATTGCCCTCTATACCACCACACTACACTGGCCCATCAAGCACTGATGAAACATTGATTAGACATCAGATATGCAGCCTAAAACAACTCTTGAGAACACAGAATATTTAGGCCTAGATCATCGGGATTTTGGAGAATCCACGTTCATAATTGTATAGGTAGATTGTTAGAAAGTGCCTCCAATCCAGAAAATAACAAAAGTTTAAACAGATTTGTAAGTTTCAGTAAGAAAACAACAACGAAGTCAGCTGCCCAGTGTCTTATGAAACTCTACCATCAGTCATCCCACTTCCACGCATTTGTCCAAGGTAGGAAGGAGAGGGCCAGAACTATCCTGACTTTCTCAGAACATTTGAGATTTAGAAAAAATCTGGCTTTGAGGCATGCAGCCTGCAGACATAAGATGAGTATCCCCTGCAGGGTACAGAGCACTCCAGGTCTCACCATCACCCCTCATTTCCCCAAGTGTTCTTTCTTGAACACACTGCTCCCAGCCACCCCATCTTAAGCTTTTTTTTCAGAGGAGATCTTCGGGGGTCAGGAGGGTAAGCCCCATTCCCATCCCTATATGGCCTTTGTCCAGTTCCTGGATGGAGAGAAGATGAAGAGGTGTGGTGGTGTCCTGGTGCGAAAGAGATTTGTACTGACAGCTACATACTGCAAGGTAAGGTGAGGAGGGACAACCAGCCCACATTTGCCAAAAACCAACAGGGACTTCTGTCTCCCACAGGAACTGCAGTCTTAGGAACTCCTGGGGTTCACAAACCCATAAGAGCTCATCAGAAAGCAGGAAAGGGAGGAAGATCAAAGGTTTCAGCACAGTATCTGAATGTATGGTAATTAACTATATCAAGCATTCTAAGATAAATAAATGATTCTGAGGCCGGAAAAATAAAAGGGAGATGAAGGAAGAGGAGAAAAGAAAGAAATTGAATGTGTTATTCACATGTACTAAACTCTTACAGTGGATGTAGTCCTTGTGTAGTGCACATATGTAGGAATAAAAGTCAAAAAAATGTTAGTGTCCAGTCGTGAAAAGTTAAATAGTTACTGAGATCCTGTTTCAAAAATAAAAATAAATTTAAAAGGACTGAAATCTTTAGCTCAGTGAAAGAAAAAGTGTTCCATCTCCATCGCCTTAAAGAAGGAAAGAGACTTGGAAAAGGAAAGGCTGAGAAATAAAAGAAGTACGTTTGAAATCAGACAGTGAGAGTACAGAACAAATGACACAGGTGACAAGACATAGCAACCACACATAGCAGGTTTAATCCCTCTTTGCATAGCTCCTCTGTGGTTTCACAACCTAAATCCATGTTCCTCTCTGTGCAGCTCAATAAGTGTCATTCTGGGGGCCCACAACATCCAGAAACAATAGAAGACCCAGCAGGTAATCTGTGTGAAGAGAGCCATTCCACACCCAGAATAAACTCCTAAAACCTTCTCCAATGACAGTATGCTGCTGCAAGTGAGGCAAATCTTCCTGCTGCTCTTTCTCTTCTCCTACAGGGTTGTCGATCCCAGTGGGTCCCTGCTCTTTTCCACCTTGCCCTCATTGCGATCCCAGTATGTAGGTACAGAAGGCATAGGGTCTATGCTAGAGGCTAATTTAGACTATCCTGATTATCCACCATCAGCTGGAAAGAAAGGCCAAGCAGACTAAAGCTGTGCAGCCCCTCAGGGGGCCATGAGACAAGAGAATTCAGGAGACAAATGCCTGGTGGCAGCCTGGAGAAAAATCAATGCACAGGGTCCCTTAGCAAGCACACTGCAAGAGGTGGAGCTAACAGAACAAAACAAACAAAAATGCCAATCTTTCATGCATGCCTACTCTACTCTTCTATCCATGTCTCCTCTACTCTCACTGAGATTTGTGTGGGAGATCCAAGGAAAACAA